>NC_080427.1:2912500-3228379 GCF_029873635.1 Malania oleifera | reverse complement strand
TAAAAAGTAAAAAAAAAAAAATCCATTCTATATAAAATTTGTTTACAAATCAAAAAATACAGAAACCAAACATAAACATCTACAGTTTGATACAGTATGTAAGATCGGTACAGAACTGAAGTCACCTCAAGAATGTTGGCGCACACGGTGGCAGCAACGGCCTTCGCTGCGTGCAGGTTCTCGCCAGCGATAATGGTGAGGTTAGTGATGATTGGTTTCGAATTGAACGTCAACTCAGCAAGTGCAGTCTTGTACTGACTCACAAGCTCCTGATGCTGCTGCTGCTGTTGTTGAAAAGCACCTCCTCGACTTGAATAATCCCTCTCAGCATCTCTCTCGCTTGTTCGGAACCTTGATGGCAACGAACTGGTTCCAGAAGCTGCAGGGCGAGGAGGTAAGGCGCGACCGTTTGGGTTGCGATCACGATCAGCCTCTTCAACCAATCGGGGTTTCTTCAAACCCAGTTCTCTCGATCTTTCAAGTGATCGACGAGAACTCTCCATTTCCATCACCAAAACAAGCAATACAAGGCTGCCTAAGAAATCAAAACCCTAACCCTAATCTTTCTAACCTTACACATACCCCGTAATCAAGAAAATAAAAAAACAAAATTAAAAAAAAAATGTACAACAACTCATGCAAGAGTCTTTGAAATCAGCTACCCTAGGAAAAAAAATATAAAACCCTAACTTAGCATCACTCAAAAATATATGTGAAATAGCACAGGATTCTGATATTTTTCAATACATATGCAAATTGGGAAGGAGATAAGCCGGACTGATTTGATTTAATTTGATCTGAGAGAGAACACAGATAATGAAGCTAGTCAAGACAACGATCGTCTTCAAATCAAGCGAAATGTCGTTTTTCATGCGTTTCGCAGGTAGATTCGGCCCCTTAAAATTGTTGTGCATATCATCTGTCTGCGAGCGTCGAAGAGACCATAGAGAGAGAGAGAGAGAGAGAAAGAGAGAGAGAGAGAGAGAGAGCCGCCGTGGTGAACTAGGGGAAGAAGAGGTGGCCCGACTGGGTTTTTGCTTTTTAGGGATATAAATGGGGCGGAGATGGGAATGCTTGGCTGTTACATTTTCAGGCGTAAACCGAAACTCGCACAAATTTTGAAATTAGGACTTATTTTATAGTCGGAATTGAATCAAATAGCCAATTATAGGGGCGAGCATAATTCGGTGAAAATCGAATTAATTGGTCAAAATTGACCGATTCGGTTCGGGTAAAAAATCCGATTTGATCGGTTCGATTAAAATTCTACAAACTTTCGGTTAATCGGTTTCGCTTCGATTAACGGTTAAAAAAATATCGGTTAACCGATTAACCGAATTATTAATAGTTTATATTTTTAATATAATTTATAATATATTAGTAATAGGGCGGGCAACTCGGGCTTGGCCGCTTGGGGCTTGGGGCCTGGGCCTGGGGGGAAAAAAATTCTTCCACTTTTGTTATTATATTTATGTGCATTTTTTTGCGTTTGTATTTAATTAAGCTGGATTTGGTTTTCTAAATTTTTTGTATAATAATTGATTTTAAATAATTTCGTTTAAAATTGGTTAACCGGGTAATTCGATCGGGTCAGGTTCGGTTTTCTCCTCCAATTCGGTCGATTCGGTTAATGATTTTATTTAACTGAATTTTTCGGTTAATTACCCGAATTTGGCCGAACCAACCATTTGCTCACCCCTAGCCATTTACACACTTGTAAAAAGAGAGTGAAAGTTACATAAACAAAATAAATTTGCCATTTTACCTTGCTTTTAGAAATTAATTTTTTTATAAAAAAAAAAAGGCAAAATGAGAATAAATTTTTTGCAAAGATGTATGTAGGGATTACAAAAATGGTCAAAAAATTGAAAATCAAATCAAACCTTATAGGTCATATCCCGTTTTGATTATAACAAATACTTTTGTATTTAATGTATGGTGAGTTTGTGTGTAGGATAAATTGGAAGTATCATTTGATGCACGCACAATGACTTGAAAAATAAAAACCCTAAATAGTCATTTATTGTAATTTAATTACGTTTAGTTTGGGGTATGTAATATTTAAGTAGAAATGTCTATAATAATTAATGCATTGCATGCATAATAGGGAATAAGCTCAAAGACCTTAGACTGGCCATAGGACCCAATATATTGCATGAAAAAATCTACATATATCTTAGACGTAATATCCATATTAGTAGGGGTAACTTCAAAAGAATGTTAGAAATCAAATGAACAAATTTCACGTGTTCGATCGACCGAACCTGGATACACTGAGAACCTTCGGTCGACTAAACCTCCCTAGGGTCAAAAAGTTAACCACTTGGTCGATCGTCCATAAAATGAATTGCAATGCCCTGGTTGACAAAACTGGCACGTGGGAAATCCCAACGCCCTGATCGACTATACCTGAAGAAGAAAAATGGTCTGGTTGACCGAACACATGAAGTTCGGTCAACCGAACTTGATCTGGTCGACCGAACCTTGGAGGTTCAATATCGCCTCAAGAATGGTCGATTGAATACTCAGTTCAAAAATGCTTCGGTCGACCGAACCTGGCAGTTGGGTTGACTAAACCTCAAGTACGGTCGACCGACCCTCTCAGGTTGTCCAATTTTTATCGAGTTTAAATTGGGTTATTTTTAATTAAACTAACTTAATCTTTTTTCCAAAATACCCAGCGTATCTCCAACAACTATAATTCTTCCCAACTCTATAAATACATCCTCATTTGAAAAATTAATACATGATTAGGGTTTTAAAATCAACCAAATTCCTCTGAAAATATTTTTGGCCAAAATCATTTATACTTCCATATTTTTCATACTCATTGTCAAAATCTCTTCTCCTATACTCATCTAGCCATTTATTTTGTGTGAGATTGTTTTTACATACTCATCATACAAGTTCAAACTTTCTCTCATTTATATTTGCTTGTGTATTGATTTTTAGAGAGTTGCTTAAGATTTTTCCCATAATATTTCACTCATAAATATTTTATTGAGAAAAATCATTGCTTGGCTTAAGATCTTGCATCCTCATTGCAAGATTCATAAGCTTGCCTTGTACTTTGACAAAAATATTTTAGCAAGCTTAAAACCCTATTATTTTTTGTGCTTTACATTTGAAAGACCTTATTGTGATATTTGGTTAGCGTTATATAGTGCTTTTGATTAATCACATTACATGCACATCATCTTGATATCAAAAGTCTTACTCTCACATACGTACTTTGACATACATACTGTTGAGAGTTAACACATTAGTTAACAAAATCTCACTTAAACTTAATATCCTATCATATATGAGTGCATTATTTGGTTGAGTATATTGGTACATATCTGCTTAGTGTAAGAAACATATTTGTTTGTACACAAAGTTTATTATTTGTTGTATTCCAGGCATGGTCCTAAAGAGGGAGACTAACCCTGTTGAATAGTCCCGGATTGGTTTAGACATAATTAGGAAAGTCAGGTGTACCATCCTGGTAAGGTGTAGTTGTAGGTTTAGGTCAGCCCCATTAATTGACCTGATTGTTATCAGTGCCGCTCCACTCTTGAAGTTAGCCATCAATGGAATCCTCTTGCTTATGAGCTTGAGGTGGGGACGTAGGCAGTATTGGTCGAACCCCGATAACATATCTCGTGTTAGCTTTTATTTTCGGCAATTTACTTTCTACACCTGTATGCTTATGTTTATTGTTTGAATATTTGATTAGATTTGTAATTACATAGAAAAATCCTAGGTTGTGCATATAATGCTGCTAGATAGTTTAACCTAGGAGATAAATTTTTTAATTTCCAATTCACCCCCCCTCTTGAGAATACATCAATTCCAACAATTGGTATAAGAGATTCTTGGCATTGACTTATATGCTTTTGCTAAAAGATCAAGATGACTCACTTTGGTGTTTCCTCATTCGAAGAGGGACAGTCACCTTCTAGGCCTCCTGTATTTTGTGGTGTCAATTACACCACCTGAAAAATTATGATGAGCTTATTTATAAAATCAATGAATTGGATGGCATGGCAGGTGATTGTTAATGGAATTCGTATGCCCTTGGATGAAAATGATATTAGGTTAATGCATGCGAATTCATATTCCATGGACATGTTATATTTTGCGTTAGACTCTAATATTTTTGTTGAGTTTGTAGCATGTCATAGTGCATAGGAAATCTGGGATGAACTCGAAAAGAAATATGGAGAGACCTAGAAGAAGGAAAAAACCACCACTCATGAAGTATCAAGTTCTGATGTTCCGGATGTGGTGAATGATAGGGTAATTGCATTAACAGAAAAGGAGGTATATGATTCTCACTCTAGCACAATTGATGATTCTTATGTCAAATGTTATGTTGTATCTTATGCTGAATCATCTATTGAATATTGTGATAACTCTGTTATTTATGCACTTGATGATTCTCATGTTGAATACTGGAATATATCACGTAATGAATCATCCGATTGCCCTAGTGACAACTGTGCTATTAGCTCATGCAATAATTCATATGATGCAAGTTGTGACGACTCTTGTGCTAAATCCTGTGATATATTGTATGATAAGTCATCTATTGGTTCTGATGATAATACTGCATGCATTGATTCATATAAGTGTTATAGTGATAAATTTTGTGATGAATTATGTATTAAATCTTACAATAAAAGCATGCCCTCATATACAACACTAGAAAATGAATCATTTAAAATGCATAAGATTCTAGTTTGGATGTCTAAGAAGAAAACCTTTTTTGAAAAATGAGAGTAATAGGCTGGTAAAACAATTAAAAAAATTAAAAGGATATCATGTCATCCTTGAAAAGAAAAAGTGTTGACCTAATTGGTCACACCTAGTTTTGATCATGACAAATACTCTTGGTATTGATGGTTGCACTAAAACTTGCATGTAGGTTCACTGTGCACGTGTATTCGGACTGAAAGACATACCATGATGGCGTGCGGTATCCATGCCGAAGAATGAAGAATTGTGTGTTGTATTTGTATTTATTATTTCATTTCTTCATTCTAGGCTATAAATTTAATTATGGACTGTGCACTCCTATGGCTTGTAATAATTTGCGTCATGCATGGTTGGTAGGTATGCTCAAATCGACCCCAATCGGACTTTAGGTACCTACACAGACCATAAAAAAGACCTTACGGATCACCCTTCGGTCGATCGACACCGGATTTTTTCGGTGTCCTAAAGAAGGCCTAAAATGACCCTAGGACACTCACTCATGCACATATTTGTTTCGTCATTTAATTAGGGTGAATGAATGCTTAAAACAGGACCGAAATGCACAAAATGTGCACACTTGGTCGACCGAACTTCTCTGTATAAAAATGCCTGATTGATCGAACTCACACAATTCATTTGACCTCGGTCGACCGAACTTCCCAGGAGTCAACTTTTTGACCACCTGGTCGACCGAGCCCAAAATGTACTCCAACGCTCTAGTCGACCGAGGGTCCTTGGGAGTTGTCCCAATGCCATGGTCAACCGAATTATCTAGTTCAAATCTTCTCGGTCGACCGAACCTTACAAAAAGGCCTCGAACATACATGTCTAGTCGATGAATGGGCAGTTCATTTTTGACCTGGTCGACCGAACCCCAAGAACTTGGGTCGATTGGTGCTCTCAGGTTGCCCCATGTTTTTATCGTAATTAATATTTTTTAAACAGAGTTAATTTATTTTAATAATATTAAAACTTTTCTAATTATGCCCACGGTGTCCCCAACGGTCAAAAATTCCTCCTTGCCTATATATACCAATTCATTTATCATAATTAGCAAGGATTCGCAAACTTGATTAGGCAAAAATTCTCTTAACATCCAAAATCCTTTATTAGCCAAATAATACTTCCAAAGACTCACATACTCCTCATTCTTGATTTCTCTAAGCATTGTGAGTATTTTCTAAGGCTATTGTGCTTAATCTCTGTAGTTAGAACTCTCATTTGCATTATTATTTGATTGATCTTATTTGAAAGTTTAGCATTAAAGTTCTTCCACCGATTTCATTTGATAAATCTAGTGTGGAAAGACTTTGAGGGTTTTGGTTCTTGCATTGTTGTTGCAAGATACCTAAACCTAGATTTTGTGTGCAAAAATCCTTTTCAAAAAGCTAGTACTTCAAACAACTCTATTGTGCCTTGAATATTAGAATATATTATTGAGTTTGTTTGGTTGAACTTGCTTAGCATATTTTGAAACCCTGATCTGATTTTGTGTTATTCACATAGTGCGTTTCAAATACTGCTTGAATATACACTCTAGATCTGAACTGGAAATCTATACGTGATTGAGTGTTTAGCACACATTAGAGCACTGAGCATATTTACATATCATTCGTGCTTGCATTATTGATTGAGTTATATTGGTGCACACATCTGCTTGTCTAGAAGCGTATTTCCATGTACAAACATTTTATACACATTGGTTGTATTCCAGGCGCGGGTCTGAAGAAGGAGACTAGCCCTGTGGAATAGTCCCGGATTGGCTTAGACCCAGTTAGGAAAGTTAGGTGCGCCATCCTGTTAAGGCATGTTGGTTGAGGTCAGCCCCTTGAATTGACCTGGTTTGTATAGGTGCCGCTCCACCCATTTAAGTGAGCATTATAGTGGTAATCCTTGTGTTTGTTAGCTAAGGCGAGGACATAGGCAATTTAGCTGAACCTCGATAACATATTGCGTGTATCATTTACTTTTTACGCACTTTACTTTACTGCACGTGTATGTTTATTTATTGATTGCATAGACTAACCTTAGGCCGTTCAATACTGTTACTAAACCGATTGACCTAGGCGATAATTTTTAAATAGCCAATTCACCCCTATTGGGATTGCACCAAACTTAACAAAAAGGTTAAGAAGATATTGAAAATTGTCTGCCTAAAGGAATAAATAGAAGATGATAAACCCTTAGGAATTAAAAGAAATAAATCTTTTAAAAGGGATTCATGCTATAGGTCTCATTATCATTGTCTTACCTCATCAAGCAAAAAGTGTTTAAATAAGCATGATTCTTCACGTATATACAAAACAAGCTTACTTTGTAAAACGAACCGGCACATTCAATCCAAATGTAAAGCTAGAAGTGCCAAAGGCTTAAATAAAGAAATGGAGTGGGTTGTCATGAAAGCAAACCCCTTAGGACCTAAATAAAAATAGATCTAAATTAATATTACCAAATTAGTTAATTCTTCCTTAGACCCTAAGACTAGATTTAGGGGTTGGTAATGACCGATGGCGTGGGAAGTGGTTAGGCTTAGATATCCTACAAATAGATTCCACCCTAATTGGAAAGTCATTTGTTATTCCTTTAAAGCCAAAATTATGTCAAAATCCGATGAAAATTGAAGTGTTGACTGAGTTCAATCGACCATCCTCAAATGACCTGAAACATTCGGTCGACCATGTAGAGACCCAAAGAATCATAGAAATTAAGTAAATAAAATAAAGGTGAGAAAAAGATTTTTCAAAAAGGGATTTCAGCAGGGTCTCGTCGACAAGTGCAGAGTGCTTGTCGACGAACAAGCTTCTTGGGCTCGTCGAGGTGGATGCGTGTCTCGTCGATGAGACATTACCGAGAGGGTTGATTTTAGGGCTTGAAACTTGTCGATGAGGAGTAAGTGTTCGTTGACAAACTCCCTTCATGGACTCATCGATGAGGTGACATGTCTCGTTGACGAATCCGTGTTTTATGAATATGTAAAACTTGGGTTTCAGTGAAGGAATTTCGTGCAAGGTCTTCTCTCTTTTTTAAAATGTCTTCCCCTCCTCTCTAAGTTTCTGGCTTCATCCTTCGCTGATTTGACGATCAGAAGACGTCGTGCTACTCTTGGGAAGATTCTCTTCAAATCAGCTGGAGTAGTTTGTTGGTTAGGCCAATTTGGGCACCATCCTAAAATCAGGGTAAGTTGGTTATTCTAAGTTTTATAAGGTATTTGGTGTTTCTGAACTGAGGAAAATGCTTTAGATAGAATAATACTGAAGTTTTGTTGGGAAAAATGCAATTTTAGGGTGTTGAGTTAGGGAACACACAGGTGTAGGTTTGGAATATTTTATGAGCTTCTTAGTAAGTCAGGTAAGGGGATAAATTAAGTCAGCCTTTATCATGAAATTATTTATTATTATACATCATTTATTTTCAGAAAAATATGTATGATATAGAATTATGTTTGGGAATACTGCTGTTGAACAGGGAAATTATTTTAACACATTTTATATGGAAATATGATTTCAGAATAAATTATTAGTTTATAAGGCTGTGTACATTTGTGTGGCATGAGTATAACATTTCCATGAAAATTATGTTTTATTGAAATATTATGATTTTTTCAAGATAAGTATGTTATGACAGTTTCAGGAAAACCTTAAAAACAGTACAAGAACTATGGTTTTAAGATTATGTTAAATAGTGCAAGAATTTATGTTTATTATGTTATGAATTATGTCGGCGTAAATGTCGTGATTTTTACGTTATAAATTATGCCAGCATTAAGGCCGTGATTATGTATGATATGTAAGAAATCATGAAATATGTTTATGTCAGATATTACTTTGAATTACGAAACAACTATGTTTTAATATGGTATGTATTATATGTTATCAGAACCCAGATAACTTAGTTTAGTTTTATAAAGCACGGTACCATAGCTATATATGTTCACGATTATGAATATGTTAGTGCTACCACACATCTTATGTAAAGTGTGGGAGATGGCAGTCGATATGGCTTTATGAGAGTGTCCAAGTTCCCTTGGTAGTCCGACACAGGTGGAATAGACCCATCTTATTTACACACCTATGTTTGACTTAGCATGGTCGGCCAGCCATTTGCTAGGTCCCGCCTTCGGGCCGCACAACTATAACGACTTGCTTATTTTACAAATTTTTTTTTCCATAATATTATTCTATATAATAACCCTGGCAATCATAATCAACCTGGTAAATCATAATCGACCTTGACCCAATGGTACCAGGGGTATACTTGAAATATAATACAGATACCTAAGCAGTAGGAAATGTAATAACATATACATATCAAATTACCATTCAATACAAGACCAGAGTTTACTACATCTTTCACATGTTTACACACAACCCAAAATATTTGAAAACAAGTCTTAGGGTCATCACCCAAAAATCCATCTGACCCTAGCAAAAGACTTACCCTTCAAATAGGGTAGAACAGCTGAATCCTAACGCTGTGGAGCTCTATTTGCTCTTCTATCTGGGGCTCTTGAAATGTTTATAGAATTTGGGGTGAGACACCTCTCAGTAAGGGAAATAAACTAATATCAGTCTGTGGCAACATGGGTATTTTCGTGTTATACATATAACAGTACATAAACATACTTGATAAAACCGTCTGTATCATATCTAAGTGAACATGTTTTATTTATATCATGGTATAACATACTGAATTTCTATACACATAAATAATCTCATATAACTGTACATAGAAAACATCTTGGATGGTTAGCTGGATGGTGTCATGTCTTACCCCCCCACATGACTGGATTGTGCGGCCCGAAGGCGGGACCTAGCAATGGTTGACTAATCACACTAGATCAATCATAAGTCTATAAGTACGATGGGTCTACCCCTCCTGGTCTGGACACCAGAGGGATGCCTCCGCTACAATAAACCACATCAACTACTGATCTCCCACTGCCCTGTACCGCAAGCGGTAGTACTAACATAAACATGATCGTGATCATATAGCTATGATACCGTGCTTTGTGAAAGTCTAAACCAAGCCAACAAGATTCTGATAACATATAACATATTTCCAAATAATGATACATGACTATTTCATAATAATAACTATCAAGTTAATATTTTCATATAATTTTGCATAACATATCATAAAAACCTTCAGCCCTTATGCTGGTATTTCATATAAAATTCTCGGCCCATACGCCGACATATCACATAAAACCCTCGGCCTGTATGCCAACATATCATATAAAACCCTCGGCCTGTACGCCGACATATCATATAAAATCCCTCGGCCTGTATGCCGACATATCATATAAAAACTTTAGTTTGAAAAATTCCTGTATCATTTTAACATTTTCTTGGAAGTAGTAAAAACATACTTGTTTTGTAAATATAATATTTTATTATCATATTTTTCCATGGTAAATTTTACTCATGCCACACAAAAGAGGTATTAATCATATTTTTGATCAACAACATTATTTCCAACATAATTCTACATCATGCATATTTATTTAAAATTAAATGCTATAAAATAACAAATACATTTTCATGAAATCCTGACTTAGTTTATCCCCTTACCTGATTTCTAAAAAGTCCCTACAATGTCTAGTCTGACACCCGCTGGGTTCCCTATTTAACACCCTGAAATCAATATTTCCTTGAACAAAATTTAGTATTTTTTCGATTACTACATTTTCTACAACTGTAGGAAAGCCAAATACTAAATAAAAAGTCTTACCCTGAATTTAGGATAGAGTCCAAGTTAGCCCCGCCAATAATCTACTCCGGCAAACTTGGAGAGAAACTTCCTAGGAGTGTCGTGGCGGTCTTGGATCATCGAACCTGAAGGAAACTGGCCCAAAATCTTAGAGAGAAGGGAGAGGGGATGAACAAGAGAGAGAGAGAGAGAGAGAGAGAGAGAGAGAGAGAGAGAGAGAGAGAGAGTGAGAGAGAGAGAGAGAGAGGGTTCTTTATGTGATTTTTGAGTGAAAAATTGAGTTTAGGCTATTTATACACCTGCACTCGTCAATGAGCCATGTCACTTCGTTTACGAGGCCACAAAGGAAGTTCATCGACGAATGCTCATTCCTTGTCGAAATTCAGAGTTGAAAATAGTCTCTCGGTAACTTCTTATCGACAACACACATGTCCCAGTCGACGATCCCAATAAGCCACTTCGTCGACAAACGTATTCTCCCTCTTCATTATATAAATACCATAATTCTTTGGGTTTCTACATTCTCCCCTCCTTATAAAAATTTTGTTCTTGAAATTTATTATCCATATGATTCACCATCTCCTGAAAATAAACAGTGTACTTATTTTATTACCTACCCTCACTTATGGCGGAGGAATACCGTGGTTACATTCAGAGTTCTGGGAGATTACATATATATAAAATAAAATTCTCCCAAAATTAAAATACTACCTATTAACTAAACTATTACATATACTAACTAACCTGCAAAAGAAACATCTCATAATTACTTACATTTTTCCAATTACAATTGTACTTTACTGAATAAATGTGGATATTTCTGCCTTATCTGTTCCTCGAGTTTCCAAGAAGCTTCTTCTATTACGTGATTCCTTCATAGGACTTTCACTAGAGGAATCTTCTTATTACATAATTTTTATTCTTTCCTGTCTAGAATTTATACTGGTACCTCCTTATAAACTAGTGAATCACTGAGCTCTATTCACCATAACTAATTACATGAGAAGGGTTTGAGACGTATTTTCTCAACATGGAGACATGAAATACGTCATGTTTCCTAGACAACACAGGTGGCAAAGCTAGACTGTAGGCAACTGGCCCCACTTTCTCTAGAATCTTGAATAGGCCAATGAACCTAGGGCTAAGCTTACATTTCTTCCCAAATATCATAACCCCTTTTAACAGAGCTATTTTCAAAAACACATGAGCACTGATATCAAACTCTAATTTCCTATGACAGTTATCAGAATAACTCTTCTGTCGGCTCTGAGTTGCACTGATTCTATTTCTAATGAGTCAAATCTTATCATACGCTTGCTGTACTAACTCTAGCCCCACAACTCGCCACTCACCCATCTCATCCCAATATAAAGGAAAATGACATCTCCTACCATAGAGTGCCTCAAACGGTGCCATGCCAATGCTGGCTCGATAATTGTTATTGTACGCAAACTCCACCAGCGGCATAAATTGGGTCCAACTATCCCCAAAGTCCAACACGCATAATCGAAGCATATCTTCTAATATCTGAATCGCCCTCTCAGTTTGCCCATCCGACTGAGGATGAAATGTCATACTAAAAGATAACTGAGACCACAAAGCTTCCTGCAAGCTCCTTAAAAATCATGACGTGAAACGTGGCTCCCGATCTTACACTATAGACACAGGCACACCGTGAGAACGGACTATCTCTTGAAGATAAATCTCTGCCAGTCTGTTAATGGAGTAGTTAATCTTGATGGGAAGGAAATGGGTGATCTTAGTCAAACGATCTACTATCACCCAAATTGCGTTCTGACCATGCAATGCCGACGGTAGTCCTGAAACAAAGTCCATAGATATATGATCTCATTTCCACTATAGGATAAAAAGTGGCTGCAACTGGCCTGTCGGCCTCTGGTGCTCAGTTTTTACCTTCTGGAACGTCAAACACTGTGCTACATACTCAGTAATCACCTTTTTCATACCACTCCACCAATAAGACTCTCGTAAATCCCTATACATTTTCGTGCTGCTGGGATGTACTGTGTATAAAGATCTGTGAGCCTATTCTAAGATGGTCTTTCTGATATCAGCATCAGCAGGAACACATAATCTAGAACGGAACCGCAAGCTCCGACATCTGTAATACAGAATTCCTCTCCCTGACCACTCTGTACTCTGACCATTACCTCTGCTAATTCTAGGTCTTCCTTCTGAGTAGCTTTAATCCTTTCATGCAGAGTAGGTTGCACCACTAAATTGGCAATACATGCCTGAAGATCACTCTTAACCAACTCTATGTCGAGTCTCTCTAGATCCATCATGATCGGATCCTAAATCTCCATAGCTGCCAGTGCTGGTCCCACAGACTTCTTGCTCAGCGCATCAGCTACCACATTTGCTTTTCCTTGGTGGTAACTGATAGTACAATCAAAATCTTTAATAAGATTTAACCACCTTCTCTACCTCATGTTCAGTTTCTTCTGAGTGAAAAAGTACTTTAGGCTCTTATGGTCGGAAAAGATTTCGTATCGCTCGCTATACAGGTAATGTCTCCAAATCTTCAATGCATGTATTACTGTAGCCAATTCAAGATCATGGGTAGGGTAGTTCTTTTCATATTCTTTCAACTGCCTAGAAGCACACACTACCACCCTACCATGCTGCATCAATACACAACCTAGTCCCTTCAAGGATGCATCACTGTAGATAACATAACCCTCACCCCCTGATGGAATGATCAACACCGGTGTCGTGACAAGCCTTTGCTTCAATTCCTGAAAGCTCTGCTCACAGCTGTTGTCCCATTCAAACTTGACTTTCTTCCTAGTCAGTCGTGTTAGAGACCCTGATAACGCTAAGAATCCCTCAACAAAACGATGGTAATATCCAACCAGCCCCAAAAAACTCCTAATCTCCTGGACGTTCCTCAGTCTAACACAATTCACTACCGCATCAATTTTACTAGGATCCACAGAAATTCCATCCCCTGAGATGACATGCCCCAAGAACACAACTTTCTCGAGCTAGAATTCATATTTGCTGAACTTGACATACAACTTTTTTTCTCTAAGCATCTGTAAGACTTGCCTCAAATGTGTCTCATGCTCCACATAGCTCCTTGAATAGACCAGTACATCATCAATAAAAACAACAACAAACTGGTCTCAATATTGGTGGAAGATTCTATTCATCAAATCCATGAATATCACAGGAGCATTCGTTAGACCAAATGGTACAACGAGGAATTCATAATGCCCATATCTGGTCCTAAAAGTTGTCTTTGAGATGTCTTCTGCCCTTACCTTTACTTGATGATATCTTGACCTAAGGTCAATTTTAGAATACACTCGTGTACCCTAGAACTGGTCAAATAAATCATCTATACGGGGTAGAGGATACTTGCTCTTGATTATCACTTTATTAATTTCCCTATAATCTATTCACATCCTCATGGTCTCGTCTTTCTTCTTCACAAATAACACTAGAGCTCCCCACGAAGATACATTGGGTCGTATAAAACCCTTATCAAGTAAATCTTGCAACTGATTCTTTAATTTTGCCAACTCTGTTGGCGCCATTCAATAAAGTACTTTAGAGATTGGTGCTGCACCTGGAAGCAGATCAATAGGAAAGTCTACCTCACGATTAGGTGGCAAGCCTGGTAACTCATCTGGGAAAACATCTGTAAACTCCTTTACTACTGCTATACTAGTGAGCTTCAATTCATTCCCTGACATTTCCTTCACAAATGCCACAAATCCCTGACAACCACTTAGGAGCAGTATCCTCACCCGAATAGTTGAAACTAACTAAGGTGGGGATTGCACTCGCGACCTTATAAACCTGCATTTTGGTCTTCCCGAAGGTCTGAATATTACTGCTTTCAAACAACAGTCTATGCTAGCGTAATTGGTTGCCAATCAATCTATACCAAAAATTACATCGAACCCATGCATATCCAATACTATCAAATCAACTGGCAAGATTTTTCCTTGAATATCAACTAGACAACCTTGGAGTACTCTGCCACACCTTACTACAGACCCTGTCGATGTAGTGACTAACAGTTCGGTGTCTAACAACTGTGTTTCTGGCCCACATAATCTAATACACTCCATAGACACAAATGTGTAGCTCCTGAATCAAACAACATAATAACTTTAAATGAAAACATGTTAATCATACTTGTCACCACATCGCCGACTTTCTTAGCATCCCCAAGCATCAAAGCATAGACCCTCGCTGGAGCTACATTCCTTTGCTGGCCTCCACGGGCCGCTTGATAGCCTCCTCGATATGGTGTGGGAGCATGAGCGATATCTAGTGGTGTAGGGCAATCTCGTACCAGATGTCCCTATCTACCGTAGTGATAGCAAACAGTTCTCCCCACTTGACACTCTCCCCAATGTCTCTTCCCACAAGTCTAACAGACAGGAAAATTCTGCACTGCCTGAACCTCATGACCTCCAGTCTCCTACTCTGTCCTCTGCCATAGTTTCCTTTCCTCCATTGCCCCTGTCTAGCTTCCTACTGAAAGCCTGAGGGCGTAGATCTATTTTTCTGTCCCTACTCCTCTACATCCATATGCTCACTAGCCTCGACCAAGGCTGCTCTTTCGACTAACTTAGCAATGTCCTATATCTTCAGCACTACCACCTGCTTGTATATGTCTCGCCTCAAACCTCTTTCAAACTATCTCTCCTTCTTTACTTCATCAGGAATAATATACGAAGTGAAGTGGGAAAGCTCTATAAACCATGTCGCATACTGCTGGACCGACTGTTGTCACTATTTCAGATTCGAGAACTATTCCACTTTAGCTTCCCTGATAGTGGCTGAAAAGTATCTGTCAAAGAACAATTCTTTAAATCGGTCCCATGTCATAACTATCGGCATCGTCCTATACTACTCCAGAAGTCTCATAGCAGTCCACCACCTCTCGGCCTATCTTGTCAGTTTATAGGTGGCGAAGAGGACCTTCTATTCCTCCGTACACTGTAATACGACCAAGACTTTCTCGATCTCTTGCATCCAATTCTCGGCGGCTGCAGGATCAACTCCTCCCAAAAATGCTGGAGGATTTATCTTAGTAAACTTATTTATCATGCACCCATGGCTTGCAGACAGGCCTCCCTGCTCTCTAGAGCTCCTAGCGATCTTAGCCATAACTTGCTGAGCCACGCTACATAGTACCACATCAGAATCAGGCCCGCCTGCACTCAAGGGCCCTGCTCCATCACTACCGCTCGTATGGGCACTACCTCCTCCAAGGTCCATCCTAAAAAATAATAAACGTGATTTAGAGACCCTATCCTTAAAATTTATGTGTCTAACATAGTCTCCTATCTTGACATCCTCATCTTATTTCTAGATCCAGTCCTATATTTTAGGAACACAACCCGATAATAGTTTACTATGGTTTTTCTGAAATCGTCACCCCAGGAAAAACACAGAAACCACCACGAAAATCCTGCCTCTAGACTATAGAACAAAACCTTAAATCCTTTTCCTATACTTTGGTATCATTTCCGCTGCACTCTAAAGTCTATAGAACCTAGCAACCTAAACTCTGATACCAAACTGTAACGACCTGCTTATTTTATAAATTTTTTTTCCATAATATTATTCTATATAATAACACTGGAAAATCATAATCAACCTGGTAAATCATAATCCACCTAGACCCAAGGGTACCAGGGGTATACCTGAAATACAATATTGATACCTAAGCAGCAGGAAACGTAATAACATACACATAACAAATTACCATTCAACACAATACCAAAGTTTACTACATCACTCATATGATTACACACAACCCAAAATATCCAAAAACAAGTCTTAGGGTCATCACCCAAAAATCCGTCTGACCCTAGCAAAAGACTTACCCTTCAAATAGGGTAGAACAACTGAATCCTAATGGTGCGAAGCTCTATCCACTTTTCTATCTAGGGCTCCTGAAATGTTTATAGAATTTGGGGTGAGACACCTCTCAGTAAGGGAAATAAACTAATATCAGTGTGTGACAACATGAGTATTTTCATGTTATACATATAACAATACATAAACATACTTGATAAGACTGTTTGTATCATATCCAAGAGAAACATGTTTTATTATATCATGGTATAACATACTGAATTTCTATACACATAAATCATTTCATATAACCGTACATAGAAAACATCCTGGATGGTTAGCTAGCTGGTGTCATGTCTTACCCCCACATGACTGGGTTGTTCAGCCTGAAGGCGGGACCTAGCAATGGCTGGCTGACCACGCTAGATTAATTATAGGTATGTAAGTACGATGGGTCTGCCCCTCCTATTTTGGACACCAGAGGGATGCCTGTGCTACAATAAACCACATCGACTGCTGATCTCCCACTACCCTGTACAGCAAGCGGTAGCACTAATATAAACATGATCGTGATCATATAGCTATGATACCGTGCTTCATGAAAGCCTAAACTAAGCCAACCAGGTTATGATAACATATAACATATTTTCAAATAATGATATATGACTATTTCATAATAATAACTATCAAGTTAATATTTTCATATAATTTTGCATTACATATCATAAAAACCTTCAGCCCTTACGCTGGTATTTCATATAAAATCCTCGGCCCGTACACCGACATATCATATAAAACCCTCGGCCCGTACGCCGACATATCATATAAAAACCCTCGGCTTATATGCCAACATATCATATAAACACCTTAGTTTGAAAATCCCTGTATCATTTTAACATTTTCCTGGAAGTAGTAATAACATACTTGTTTTGTAAACATAATATTTCATTATCATAATTTTCCATGGTAAATTATACTTATGCAACACAAAAGAGGTATTAATCATATTTTTTATTAACAACATTATTTCCAATATAATTCTACATCATATGTATTTATCTGAAATTAAATGCTATAAAATAACAAATACATTTTCATGAAATCTCGACTTAGTTTATCCCCTTACCTGATTTCTGAAAGGTCCCTACAATGTCTAGTCTTACACTCGTAGGGTTCCCTATTTAACACCCTGAAAACAACATCTCCCTGAACAAAACTTCAGTACTTCTTCGATTACTACATCTTCTACAACTGTAGGAAAGTCAAATACTAAATAAAAAGCCTTACCCTAAATTTAGGATGGAGTCCAAGTTAGCCCCACTAATGATCCACTCCGGTAGACTTGGAGAGAAACTTACTAGGAGTGTTGTGGCGGCTTCGTATTGTCGAACTGGCAAGAAACCATCCCAAAATCTTAGAGAGAAGGGAGAGGGGACGAACAAAAAAGAGAGAAAGGGTTCTTCGTGTGATTTTAGAGTAAAAATTCGATTTTAGGCTATTTATACACCTGCACTCATCGACGAGGCCACAAAGGAAGTTCGTCGATGAATGCTCATTCCTCATCGATGAAATTCAGAGCTGAAAATAACCTCTCGGTAACTTCTCATTGACGAGGATCTGCTGCGACCCCCTTTTACAATTTCCTTTTTTCTACCTATTTATTATTTAAATACCATAATTCTTTGGGTTTCTACAATAACCCTATCATGTGGGGGATAAGACATGACAATAGCTAACTAACTATCTATCCTGGGTAATAATTCAAGTTTGATATGGTTATATAAGATGATTTTTTTTTTCAGTATAGAAATTTAGTACGTTAAGCTATGTTATGTTAAATCATGCTTTTATTCAGGTATGATACATCTATTTATACCAGTTATGAATTATGTACTATTTATATGTATATCACAAATAATACTCATGTTGCTACCACTGATATTAGTTTATCTACCTTACTGAGATGTGTCTCACCCCAACCATACAAACATTTCATGAAATCCAGGTACAAGGGCGGATGAAGCTCCGCAGCGGTAGGAGTAGGCCGAGCTACCCTGTTAGGAGGGTAAGTAGGTGAGATAGGGTCAGATGAGTTTTTGTGACTATGACCCTAGGATACTTTTTGGGTCTTTTTGTGGATGAATGTATATATATATATATATGACATATTCAGTAGAACTTTAGTATGGTTTTTGGTGTTTTATGACATGTATGTAATTTTATGTTTCCCGCTGTGTAGGTACCAGAGTTGTATGACAGATATATCCTTGGTACCCATGGGTCCAGGTTGATTATGACACTTAGCAGGATTATTATGTATGTTATTATATGGAAAAGAAAATACATATGTATATTTATATAGATGGAAAAATAGGGAAGTCGTTACAGTTTGGTATCAGAGCCTAGGTTACTAGGTTCTATAGACTCTAGAGTGCAGCAAAAATAATACTAGAGTATAGGAAAAAGGATTTGAGGTTTTGTTCTGCATTTTAGAGGCAAGACTTCCATGGTGGTTTTTGTGTCTTTCCTAGGGTGACGATTTCAGGAAAGTCAGAGTAAACTATTGTCGGGTTGTGTTTCTAAAGTGTATAATTGAATCTTAAATTAAGATAAGGATGTCAAGATAGAAAGGATAATATGATTTTTGGTTAGATATGTAAATTATAAGGATGAGGTCCCTAAGCTATGTTTATTATCTTTTAAGGATGGACCTGGGTAGTGTCAGTTCTCATGCGAGCGGTAGTGAGGGTGTAGGGCTCTCAGGAGCAAGTGAAGTTGATTGAGATGCAGTTTTACATAGTGTGGCTCAACAGGTTATGGTTGAGATTGCATGGAGCTCCAGAGAGTAGGGAGGCCCTTCTATAGGCCACGAGTGCACAATAGAGAAATTCACAAAGATGAATTCTCCAGCATTTTCAAGAGGAGCAGATCCTGCAGTCGCCGAAAACTAGATGCAGGAGATAGAGAAAGTATTATCAGTGCTACAGTGCATGGAGGAGCAGAGGGTTTTATTTGCTACCTATAAATTGATAAGAGAGGTTGAAAGATGGTGGATTGCGGTAAAATTATTGGAGGAACAGAAGGTGGTGCATATAGCTATGACTTGGTGCCAGTTTGAAGATTTGTTCTTTCACAGATATTTTTCAGCCACTATCAGAGAGGCCAAAGTGGAGGAGTTCCTGAATTTGATGTAGGGACAACAAACAGTCTAGTAGTACATGGTGAGGTTTATAGAGTTGTCTCGCTTTGCCTCGTACATTATACCTGATGAGGCAAAGAAGGTGAGCTAGTTTGAAAGGGGTGTGAGGCGAGAAATTTATAAGTAGGTAGTAGTGTTGAAAGTGCAGGACTTTGCTGAATTGGTAGACAGAGCAATTATGGCTGAGGCCGGTGAGCGGATGGGTGTAGAGGAGCAGGGACAGAAGAAGAGGTCCACGCCTTCAGGCTATTAGTAGAGATTTAGTTGGAGCTAGTGGAGGCGAGGTAACCATGGTAGGGGACAGAGGCAGGAGACGAGAGGTTGTGAGACTGAGGGTATGCAAATCTACCTAGTTTGTTAGACGTGTGGAAAGAGACACTTGGGAGAGTGTCGAGCAGGGAGAGGTGTTTGCTATCGCTGCGGTGTACCGGGACATTTAGTACGAGATTTCCCTACACCACCTATGTAGAGACCCTGTGAATTATATCAATTAAATAATAAAAGAAAGTAGAGAAAAAGATTTTTCAAAAAGGGGTTTCAACAGGGTCTTGTCGATGAGTGCATAATGCTCATCGACGAACAGGCTTCTTGGGCTCATCAACGTGGACATGCGTCTCGTTGACGAGAAATTACCGAGAGATTGTTTCCTAGGGCCTAAATTTTGTCGACAAGGGGTAAGCGTTCATCGACAAAACTCCTTCTTGGACATGTCGACAAGGAGATGAGGCTCGTCAATGAGGCCATGTGGATAGGCATTTTTATAAAAGGCCTAAAACCCATTTTCTGCAAAAATCATGCAAAATTTCTCTCTTTCTCTCTCTCTCTCTCTCTCTCTCTCTCTCTAACTTCGTCTCCCTCTCCTTCTCTCTAGAAATATGGCCTTATTTCACGTCGGTTCGACGATTCGAAGTCGTCATGCTACTCTTGGGAAGATTCTCTTCATATCTGCTGGAGTAGATCATTGGTTGGGCCAACTTGGGCACCATCCTAAAATTTGGGTAAGTTAATTATTTTAAGTTTTATAAGGTATTTGGTGTTTATAGAGTGAAGGAAATGTGTTAGGTGAAATAATACTAGGTTTTGTTGGGAAAATGTTAATTTCAAGGTGTTGAGCTGGGAATGCCACAAGAGTAGATTTAGTTAAATTTGTGGGCTTTTTAGTAGCTAGGTAAGGGGATAAATTAAGTCAGTTTATTTTTATAAAAATTTATTATTTTAAAAAAGTATGTATATACAGTAATTATGTATGTTATATTAGAATATTTGGGAATACTGCTATTGAACAGGAAAACGATTTTAAAATATTTAATCAGGAACATATTCAGCTTAGGTATTCAATTTTAGTACTATATAAAGCTGTGTGGCATGAGTATCATTTTACGAATATTATGTTATGTCAGATTTTCAGTAAAAGCATTTTTACAACAATTTTTTCAGGAAAACCATAAATAATACAAGAAATTATGGTTTCAAAATTTTATGATAAACAATACAAATTTCAGTTCAGTATGTTATAATATGCTTGGCACAAGGTTGTGATTGATAGCCAATGCAAGGTCATAATTATGTATGTTATTCGGCGCAAGACCGTGCTTATGTATGATATGTTAGAATTCAGAAAAATGTTATCAGTCCAGTTTCATGTTAAATTAGTATATGTAAACATACTATATGTTATCATAATCCGGATGATTTAGTTTAGATCAGTATTTAGGCCTCGATACCATAGCTATTCAGTTCAGTTCAGATTAGTACTACACACTTGCTAGTAGAGAGTGGGGGAGATGGATAGTCGATATGGCTTCAGTGTAGTGTTGTAGATGTCCCCCTGGCAATTCAGACCAGGGTGGGGCGGGCCCATCATACTTACAGACATATTTGACTTAGTAGTGGTTGGCCAGCCATTGTCAGGTCTCGCCTTTGGGCTGCACAACCCAATCATGGGGGGTAATACATGACATCAGCTAGCTATCCATCTTGGATAATATTTCAGTACTATTAGTTATAGCATATGATTTTATAATAACTGAAATTCAGTATGATTTAACATGATCATGATTATGTATGTTTTATCCAGTATTATATCACCAGTTTTATTTATCCAAACATGTGTTATGTATTGTTTATCTATTATAGTTCGAATATACTCATACCGCCATACAACTAATATTAGTTTATTTCTCTTACTAAGAGGTGTCTCACCCTAGCTTACAAAACATTTCAGGAAAATCCAGATAGATAGGTGAACCGAGCTCCGTGTCGATAGAGGTAGTTCATATTACCCTGGTAGGAGGGTGAGTTACCGAGCTAGGGTCAGATGGTTTTTGGATTAATATCCTAGTATTTCCTTTTTGGTCTTTTTGGGGGTTGTATATGTATATTTATAGAAATGTTATGAATTATAGTAAAACTATGGTACTATTTTTTGTGAATGTAATTTATGTTTTCCGTCGCTTAGGTGTCCGCTGTGTATAACAGGTGCATCCCCGGCACCCACGGGTTCGGGTTGATTTTTCTATATTGGTATCAGGGTTATTATTAAGAATGATATTTATGTATGTGAGGAAAAAAAATTTATGGTAAAATAGGCAATTCATTACAACCTAGTACTGCACTTGCTCCCAGACTGCACCGAGGAGGTTATCAAGTGCCTCGTGGAGGCCAGCAGATGAATGTAGCCCCAGTGAGGGTTTATACTTTGATGCCAGGAGACGTGGAGGCCACAGACGACATCGTGATAGGTACCTTTACTACTTTATCATATCAAACTATTATTTTATTCGATACAGGTGCCACCCGCTCTTTTATGTCTGTGGGGTATGTTAAATTGGCTGGTGTTGTGACATAGTTATTAGATGTTGAACTGTCACTAGCAACACCGACAGGGTCAGTGGTGAGGTGTCGTAGGGTGCTTAAGGATTACCTAATAGAAATTCAGGGGAGAGTATTACTAGCTGACCTAATTGTGCTAGATTTGCATGAATTTGATAAATAGAATTCTTTCACCAGTATTTAGACCAGTTCGTTGTGATTTTCATTGATAACATATTGGTTTACTTGAGGAGTTTTGAGGAGCATGGGATGCACTTAAGTCTAATACTTTAGATGCTCAGGGAAAAGAAATTGTATGCCAAGTTTAGAAAATGTGAATTCTAGTTAAAGAAAGTTACGTTTTTTGGGCATGTTATATCAGGGGATGGAATTTCTATGGATCCCAGTAAGATAGAGACAGTAGTGAATTGGGTCAGGCCGAGGAATGTACAGGAAGTCAGGAGTTTCTTAGGACTAGCAGGTTATTACCGATGGTTTGTAGAAGGATTCTCAGCATTATTAGGGCCTTTGAGATGACTAATTAGAAAGAATGATGACTAATTAGAAAGAATGCCAAGTTTGAATGCGATGACAGTTGTGAGTAGAGCTTCTAGGAATTGAAATAGAGGCCACTCACAACACTAGTATTGACTATTCCATCAGAAGGTGATGGTTGCGTGATCTATTGTGACGCGTCTTTAAGGGGGCTCGGATATGTATTGATGCAGTAGGGTAGGGTAATAGCATATGCTTCTAGACAATTGAAAGAATATGAAAAAAATTATCCCACTCATTATCTAGAATTGGCTGCAGTGGTTCATGCACTGAACATTTGGTGGCATTATCTGTACAGAGAGAGATGTGAAATATTTTCAAACCATAAAAGTTTAAAGTACTTCTTCATACACAAGGAGTTGAACATGTAGCAAAGAAGATGGTTAGAGCTCATCAAGGATTATGACTGCACCATCAGCTACCATCTAGGTAAAGCAAATGTGGTGGTTGATGCATTGAGCATAAAAACCATGATAGCAGCATTGCCGCAGCAGAAATTTAGCACCCGATCTAGATGGACTTGGAAAGGCTTGGCGTGGAGTTAGTAGGAAGTGATCACTAGGCATTTATTGCCAACCTGCTGGTGCAGCCTACACTATAGGAAAAGTTTAAAACAATAGAGAAGAATGATGTAGAGTTGATGGAGTTGATGGAGAAGGTACAGGATGGACAGCGAGAGAAGTTCAGTATTTCTGATAACAGAGCTCTAAGGTTCCGTACCAGGCTGTGTGTGCTTGCATATATGGATATCAGAAGGATGATCCTTGAGGAGGCTCACATATCCTTATACACTGTTCATCTACGCAGCACTAAAATGTATAGGGATCTACGAAAGTATTTCTAGTGGAGCGGTATAAAGAGAGAGATTGTTGAATTTGTGCAGCAGTGTTCGACGTGCCAGCAGGTAAAAGCTGAGCACCAGAGGCCGGGGGGCCAGCTACAACCACTTTACATCTCAGAGTGGAAATGGGATCACATTTTTATGGACTTTGTGACAAGTTTACCGCCGGTACGATAGGGGCAGAATGCTATTTGGGTGGTCGTAGATTGACTGACAAAGATCGCTTACTTTATTCCTATTAAAATCAACTACTCCATGGACAGACTGGCAGAAATATATATATATTCAAGAGATAGTATGATCACATGGTGTGCTAGTATCTATAGTATCAGATCGGGACTCACGTTTTACGTCGAGGTTTCGGAGGAGTCTGTAGGAAGCTCTGGGGTCTCAGTTGTCATTCAGTAGAGCATTTCATCCTCATACAAATGGGTAGTCAGAGATGATTCAGATATTAGAGGATATGCTATAGGCATGTGTGCTAGATTTTGGGGGTAGTTGGAGCTAGTATCTGCCGCTGGTAGAGTTTGCATACAATAACAACTATCAGACGAGCATCAGCATGTCACCTTACGAGGCGTTATATGGCAGGAGTTGTCGTTCTCCTCTATATTGGGATGAGATAGGTGAGAGATGAGTTTTGGGACCAAAAATAGTGTAGCAAGCATACGATAAAGGCTGACTTATTAGAGAAAGAATTAGTGCAGCTCAGAGTCGGCAGAAAAGCTATGCAGATAATCGTCGCCAGAAATTGGAATTTGAAGTTGGAGACCATGTATTTCTGAAAATAGCACCATTGAAAGGTAGTATGAGTTTTGAGAGAAAGGGTAAGTTGAGCCCTAGGTTTAATAGCCCTTTCAAGATACTTAAAAGAGTTGGGTCAGTTGCCTACTAACTAGTCTTACCACCAGTTTTGTCCAGAATACACGACGTGTTTCATATTTCTATGCTAAAGAAATACGTCCTAGATCCCTCCCACGTGGTTAGTTATGTAGGGACAAAACTTAGAGAATCACTGGCTTATGAGAAGATACCAGTGCAGATCTTAGACAGGAAAGAATAGGAATTGCGTAATAATATAATTTCATTAGTAAAAGTCCTGTTGAGGAATCATGTGGTGGAAGAAGCTTCATGAGAGCTTGAGGAAGAAGTACGACAGAAATACCCACATCTATTTAGTGGGGATCAACAGTAATCAGAAAGGGATGCAGGTAGGTATGTTATGTTTCTTTTGTGCAGGTTAGTTAATATATGTAATAATTTTCTATTAGTAGGTAGTATTTTGGTTTGGGAAAATTTTTCTTTTATGTATTTGTAATCTCCCAGAACCCTGATGTAACCATGGTATTCCTCTGCCACAAGTGAGGGTAAGTAATACAATAAGTAGCCCATTTTCCTCAAAGGATGGTATTCAATATAGATAGTAAATTTTGAGAATGAAATTTTATAAGGAGGGGAGAATGTAACTCAAAGAATCATAGAAATTAAGTAAATAAAAGAAAGGAGAGAAAAGGATTTTTCAAAAAGGGGTTTCAGTAGGGTCTCGTCGACGAGTGAAGAGTACTTGTTGACGGAGAGGCTTCTTGGGCTCATCGACTTGGACGTGTGTCTCGTCAACGAGACATTACCGAGATGGTTGATTTCAGGACCTGAAACTCGTCGATGAGGAGTAAGTGTTCATCGACGAACTCCCTTCATGGACTCATCAACGAGGTGACGTGTCTCGTTTTAACGAATCTGTGTTTTATAAATATGTCAAACTCGGGTTTCAACGAAAGAATTTCATGCAAGGTTTCCTCTCTTTTTTTAAAACATCTTCCCCTCCTTCTCTCTAAGTTTCTGGCTTTATCCTTCATCGGTTTGACGATCGGAAGCTGCCACGCTACTCTTGGGAAGATTCTCTTCAAATTTATTAGAGTAGTTCGTTGGTTAGGCCAACTTGGGCACCATCCCAAAATCAGTGTAAATTGGTCATTCTAAATTTTATAAGGTATTTGGTGTTTCTGGACTAAGGAAAATGCTTTAGATAGAATAATACTGAAGTTTTATTGGGCAAAATGTAATTTAAAGGTGTTGAGCTGGGGAACACACAGGTATAAGTTTGAAATAATTTGTGGGCTCCTCAGTAAGTCAGGTAAGGGGATAAATTAAGTGAGCCTTTATCATGAAATTATTTAGTATTATACAACATTTATTTTCAAGAAAATATGTATGATATAGAATTATGTTTGAGAATACTGCTATTGAATAGGGAAATTATTTTAACCCATTTTATATGGAAATATGATTTTAGAGTAAATTATGAGTTTATAAGGCTATGTACATTTGTGTGGAAGGAGTATAACATTTCCATGAAAATTATGTTATATTGAAATATTATGATTTTTCCAAGATTAGTAAGTTATGACAGTTTCAGAAAAACCCTAAAAACAGTATAGGAACTATGGTTTTAAGATTATGTTAAATAGTGTAAGAATTTATGTTTATTATGTTATGAATTATGCCAGCGTCAATGTCATGATTTTTATGTTATAAATTATGCCGGCATTAATGCTGTGATTATGTATGATATGTAAGAATTCATGAAATATGTTTATGTCAGATATTACTCTGAATTGTGAAACACCTATGTTTTAATATGAAATGTATTATATGTTGTTAGAACCTGGATAGCTTAGTTCAGTTTTATGAAGCACGGTACCATAGCTATATGTTCACGATTATAAATATGTTAGTGCTACCACACATCTTATGTAGAGTGTGGGAGATGACAGTCAATGTGGCTTTATGGGAGTGTCGTAGTTCCTCTGGTAGTCCGGCACAGATGGAACATGCCCATCTTATTTATACACCTATGTTTGACTTAGCATGGTCGGCCAGCCATTGCTAGGTCCCGTCTTCGGGCTGCACAACTCTGTCATGTGGGGGGTAAGACATGACAATAGCTAACTAACTATCTATCCTGGGTAATATTTCAAGTATGATATGGTTATATAAGATGATTTTTTTTTTTCAGTACAGAAATTTAGTATGTTAAGCTATATTATGTTAAATCATGTTTTTATTCAGATATGATACAACTGTTTATACCAGTTATGAATTATGTACTATTTATATGTATATCACAAACAATACTCATATTTCTACACACTGATATTAGTTTATCTCCCTTACTAAGAGGTGTCTCACCCCAGCCATACAAAAATTTCAGGAAATCCAGGTAGAAGGGCAGATAAAGCTCAGCATTGGTAGGAGTAGGCCGAACTACCTCGTTAGTAGGGTAAGTAGGTGAGATAGGATCAGATGGGTTTTTTGTGATTATGACCCTAGGATACTTTTTGGGTCTTTTTGTGGATGACTGTCAATATATATGACATATTCAGTAGAACTCTGGTATGGTTTCTGATGTTTTATGGCATGTATGCAATTTTATGTTTCCCGCTACTTAGGTATTAGAGTTGTATAACAGATATATCCCTGGTACCCATGGGTCTAGGTTAATTACGACTATGGCAGCTTAGCAGGATTATTATATATGTTATTATGTGGAAAATAAAATATATATATATATATATATGGAAAATAGGCAGGTCGTTACAGATCATGTGGTTGACTTTGACCCTTTGGTCAACCAACCACTTTTAAACTAACGAACTTCGGTCTACCGAACACCTTTCGATCTACCCCTTGGTCAACCGAACTCGAAACCGAATGCTCTTCGATTGACCAACCAATTTAGAACAAAATCCTCTTAGTAGACCAATTCTCGGAAATCAAAATGACACATCGGGTTTTGGTCGACCATCCTTAGCTCCAGTCGACTGAACATACACGAATTGTGAAGAACTTGAACCATCGGTCGACCGAAGTTGCCCCTAGTTGATCGAACCTCGTGGGCCTATATATATTAGTCGCGTGAAAAAGCTCATTTTCACCTAAAAGTTGAGAGCTTTTCCTCTATTTCCTTTGTCCTTCCCTTAGATCTTCACTCCAGCAACAAAAATCCTTCCACCATCCTCCATAGCTAGGCCAAATGAGTGTGTTGATGCCCAAGAGGTAGCCTACGCTCAGGACAATTGGTTTCTTTCAAGGCAGGCTAGGATTAGATAGATGAGGAAGTTCCGCCCCAAAAGGTCATATTAGGTAAGGTCCTTGATCTTTCGTTTATGCAATAACATTTCAGAAATATCATGAATATGTTTAGATTTCAGGGGTGGGAGTCATTCATTACATATCAGTCTAGTGGGCACTATCCCACTTTTGTTAGATTATTTTACGCCAATTTAGGAAATGGTGAGGATAGATATTATTCCCAGATTTTGGAGATCGACATTAGATTTGATGCTGAGTGTTTATTTGATGTTTTTGACATTGGGCGGGGAGATGTCGAGTGCCCTGATTCGGTGACCTCTTGGATAAATGAACAGGAGTTTTTTAATGGGATGTTTGCAAATTTAGTTATGATTAGCCCACTTGCAAACCTCAATCTCCTTCCAAACTATAGATATTTCACTTTAGAGGCCAAGGTTATCCACCATTTGATTATATACAATATTTTGCCTAAGGCAGGATCTCGGGTACATGTTTCCTTTTTAGACTACTTTATCATGTGGTGCCTATTCGCTAGAAAGAAACTTAACCATCCCAGTTTGATGATAAGATGGATGATGGCCAAGACTATTGGGCGTAGGATCATCATGCCCTATGGGGGGATCTTGAATAGGATATTCCTAAGCATGGAAGTAACCCGATCGAATCTGGCAATGCTAAGGAGAAGGAGAAGCGCAAACATGTTCTCATTAGTTACATTGAGGTTGATGGGGTATGAGTTGGTTGACAACATGTGGTTGCCCTCGGGTGCTAGGAGATCGGAAGATCAAGAGGAAGTCCCACAGGAGATGCCACCATAGCCTGATCAGCCATCAAATGCTGAATTAATAGGAGCCATCACAGGATTTGCTGATTCTTTTGGTCAGTTTAGAGACTCTTAGTTTCAAATTACTTAGTCCATACAGGCATATATTAGGGGGCTGGGGGATATGGCCTTGTCATCTCACGCACAGTACACTACTCTTCGTGATGAGTTCATAGAGTTTTCAATCTCCTCAGAGCACAGGTACAGAGAGCTGGAGAGGGTTATGACTGTAAACTTCAATGAGCTGAATGGCCATATCCATAAGCTACACGATGCTAGAGATTAGGAGCATATGGACTTTGCCCCAGATGGAGGAGATGATTTTGATGATGGGGATGGCGTATAGACATTGAGAGAGCTTCCTGCAGAAACTGAGATTATTACTATTATTATCATTATTTGGTCTATATCTATAAACAATTTACATTATTTTTTTTGTCTTCTTTTCCTTCACTGTCTACACTACACTCTCACCCACTATCCATTTTGTTTTCTGCTGATAGTTAGGTCATTTGCAGTTATGTACATTTATCGGTAGTTATTGCCTGAGGGGGAGCATTAGTTCCTTAGATCGGTGTATTAAAATGCCCCCATGATCATTTTATTATTTTATATATATCTGGTTGCTATTCTTTGTTCTTTTCCATAGATATTCTTTGATGGATGGCAAATTTATATGGATTGTTGACTCCTAACTTGTGGCATGCTTAGTTTAGAATGCCTCCTACATGGCGAATGCAGTAGATGTGAATTGCATGCTAGTAGATGATTATAGGTTCTTGCATGCTTTAACTGAGTTATAAAATGCTTGTTTGAACCTTTCAGGTACATGTTTCTGATTGTATGTGTGTCACATATAAAATTGATAGAGTGCACTAACTTAGGGGGAGCTTTTTGTTCCACAAATATACGACTTTGAAAAGTTTAAATCTATCATTGCTTTATTCTTTGTGAGTTTGTTTGTTTGGTGCAACGCATGACTATCATATCACTTATATGTTGAGAGCTACATTTATGTCTTATGCTCTTATTCATACTAGTCTGTTTGAGTTGTTAGTTGTGGATAACTTGTTAATTTGAACTCAATCAGGTCATTTTCATATAGATATTTTTGGGAAATGCTCTATTTTCAAACAGCATGTTGCCGAATTTTCTAAAAATCTGCCCAATCATATCTTGTTTCAAATGATTCATACTCAATGCCCTGCCTATATACTTTAAATTTATTATGACACTTTTTGCTGTTACCAAAAGGGGGAGAAGTTAGGCAAAATTGGATACCTTAGGAGGAAATGTGTTTGAACTTTTAAAATCTTTAATTTTCTCTTATGCATAATTTCAAGGGGAGCCCTTCTCGGTTGTACCCACTTTTGCATAGGGTATTTGTAATTATCAAAAAGGGGGAGATTATTGATCTTATAGGTCATATCCCGTTTTGATTATGACAAGTACTTTGGTATTTAATGTATAGTGAGTTTGTGTGCAGGATAAATTGGAAGTATCATTTGGTGCACGCACAATGACTTAAAGAATAAGGACCCTAAATAGTCATTTATTGTAATTTAATTACGTTTAATTTAGGGTCTATAGTATTTAGGTAGAAAGGTCTGTAATAATTAATTCATTGCATGCATGATAGGAAATAAGCTCAAAGACCTTAGACTGGCCATAAGACCCAATATATTGCATGAAAAAGCCCCCCTATATCTTAGACGTAATAGTCATATTAGTAGGGGTAACTTCAAAAGAATGTTAGAAATAAAATGCACAAATTTCACATGTTCGGTCGACTGAACCTGAGCACATTGAGAACCTTCGGTTGATCGAACCTCCCTAGGGTAAAAAAGTTGACCACTTGGTCAACCATCTATAAAATGAACTGCAATGCCCTGTTCGACCGAATTGGCACGTGGGAAATCCCAACGCCCTGGTCGACCATACCTGAAGAAGAAAAATGGCCTCGTCGACCGAACATATGAAGTTCGGTCAATTGAACTTGATCTGGTTGACCAAACCTCGGAGGTTCAATATCACCTCAAGAATGGTCGATAGAATACTCAGTTTAAAAATGCCTCAGTTGACCGAACCTGGCAATTGGGTCGACAGAACCTCATGTACGGTCAATCAACCCTCTCGAGTTGTCCAATTTTTACCGAATTTAAACTGAGTTATTTTTAATTAAACTCAATCTTTTTCCAAAATACTGAGCGTATCCCCAATGGATATAATTCTTCCTAACTCTATAAATACATCCTTATTTGCAAAATTCATACATGATTAGGGTTTTGAAATTAGCCAAATTCCTCTAAAAATCTTTTTGGGCAAAATCATTTATACTTCCTTATTTTTCATACTCATTGCCAAAATCTCTTCTTCAATACTCATCAAGCCATTTATTTTGAGTGAGATTTTTTTTACATACTCATTATACAAGCTCAATCTCTCTTTCATTTATATCTACTTGTGTATTGATTTTTAGAGAGTTGCTTAAGATTTTTCCCATAATATTTCACTCATAAATATTTGATTGGGAAAAATCCTTGCTTTTCTTAAGATCTTGCATCCTCATTGCAAGATTCACAAGCTTGCCTTGTGCTTTGACAAAAATATTTTAGCAAGCTTAAAACCTTATTATCTTTTGTGCTTTACATTTGAAAGACATTATTGTGATATTTTGTAAGGGTTATAGAGTGCTTTTGATTAATCACATTACAAGCACATCGTCTTGATATCAAAAGTCTTACTCTCACATATGTACTTTGATATACATACTATTGAGAGTTAACACATTAGTTAACAAAATCTCACTTGAGTTTAATATCCTATCATATGTGAACACATTATTTGGTTGAGCGTATTGGTACATATCTGCTTAGTGTAAGAAGCATATTTGTTTGTACATAAAGTTTATTATTTTTTGTATTCCAGGCGTGGGCCTGAAGAGGGAGAATAGTCTCGGATTGGCCTAGACCCGGTTAGGAAAGTTAGGTGCACCATCTTGGTAAGGTGTAGTTGTAGGTTGAGGTCAGCCCCGTTTATTGACCTGGTTGTAATCGGTGTTGCTCCACCCTTGAAATGAGCCCTCAGTGGAATCATCTTACTTGTGAGCTTGAGGTGGGGATGTAGGCAGTATTGGCCGAACTCCGATAACTTATCTCGTGTTAGTTTTTATTTTTGGAAATTTACTTTCTACACCTGTATGCTTATGTTTATTGTTTGAATATTTAATTGGATTTGTAATTACATAGAAAGACCTTAGGTTGTGTATATACTGCTACTAGATAGTTTAACCTAGGAGATAAATTTTTTAATTTCCACTTCACCTCCCTCTTGGGAATACACAAATTCCAACACGAACTATTTAACATTTTGGTTTGAGTTTTACAAAAAAATGATTTTCAGTTTTTGGTTTCGATTTGGCAATATATTCGAATCGAGAAAATAAAAAAACTAATTAATTATATAGAAGGAGAAGGCTTCGAAACGTGACTATTGGCTTTGGGAAGTGAACTTAATTTGTCTCACATCAGTTGAGGGAATAAGAGATGAGTCTTCCACCCCTTCAATATTATCCAACTACAACCATGTCTTGGTGTGTGAAGAGCCCTTGTTGGCTAAGCCTAGGCTGCATTTCGGCAATTGGCCCTTGCTAAATTCTAAATTTCTCTAAATTAGGCTTGGATTGAAAGTCTTCTATGTTAAGCCTTCTTCATAATATGTCAGTGCTCTTCATCATGCCCTAGTAAAAATTTTAAATTATGCCCTCCTAGTTAGCTTTACTTAAATAAAAAATTTTATATTACTTAAAAACCGATATATATATATATATATAATCGACCTGAATCTATATCATCCAATTTTCAATTTTTTTAAAACCATTGGTTTTTGGTGCAGTTTCGATTTGCAAAATTAAAAGTTGATAAAACCAATTCAATTTTCAATTTTGGGCAAAATAATACCGATTAAAACTGATTACACCTTCTAAATACTACTTTCAAAGTACCTAAACTTAGTATTATTTTATGAAAAGAATAAAAGTAGATTTTTATGAAAAAAGATTGTTGACTCTACGAGTCCAATCCGGTTTTTGATAATGAAAAATCACTTGTATTTGATCTGTGCATTGATGTTGTGAACAGGAACTATATATATAGCATGCACGGAAGGATAATAAGTTATGGAAGCCATGAAGATGAAAGCATACATATCTTGGCACAACCCATGGAACTCAAAGAGTGTTAGCTTTATCGTGATCCCAAAAGGGGGGGGGGGTGAATTGGTATTTTTTAAAAATCTATCCCCTAGGTATTCCTCCTAACAACAGTATGTTCACATTCCTAAGGTCAATTTAGTGCAAGTGATATCAGAAATTAAATAAAGCAGTTTAATCAATTTCACAAGCACTAGAAAGCAATAAAGAGAAGGGTGACACACAGATATGTTATCGAGGTTCGGCCAACTGCCTACGTCCTCACCTTGGCTAACCAGCACAAGGATTATCACAATAACTTGCTCACTTAAATGGGTGGAGCGACACCTATACAAACCAGGTCAAATTAACATAGGGCTAACCTCAACCTTTACACCAATCCTTACCGGGCTGGATTACCGCCCCCACAGGCCATGCCTGGAATCTATCAGATATACAATCAAAAGGTACAGTATAAGGGTACTTTCACGTAAAGCAAATTTGTACCAAAAATGCGCACAATCACAAACACCACAGATGATTTAAAATGTAAGCTCAGTGTGGTCTAAAGAGTTCAACTCTCAAAGATATTTTCTATCAGTGTAGTGAGTACGTGAGAGTATCAACAACAATCTGTGTATTTCAAAATGTTTCAATCAAATGTGTTCACACAAAATATCAAGCAAGTCTCAAGAATATCAATCAATGGAATATCTCAATCACATGAATATGTATCTGCTTGGATTGCAAAATAGATAATCTTTGTATTCAACAAATGATATATATACTTGAATAAATATTGCCACAAAGATTAATGTAACAAACACAAATATCTTTTCACAAATAGTTCAATAAAGTTTCCACAAGATATTTGAGTAAGTTTGAAAATGTTTTTGTAAACTAAAAACAAATACAAACTTCTAAAGATATTGCAAAGAGAATGCCATACTCGGAAGTTCATCACAAGCCTTCTTAAGGTAGGCTTGTTAGAAAAGCCTCCTAAGAATGCTTAGGTTATGCTCTCATTAGAAAAATCGATTCAAAACACTTCAAACAATGAGAGCAAAACCTTTTTGAATATACACTCAAAGCACTTACAAATGATTTTGAACTTGAGAAGGAAAGTTAGAGTGTTTGTAGGGAAAGTATGAGCAATAGGAATCAAAAGAGAGTATTTTTGCTTGAGAGAGAAATTTTTAATCCTTTTGCTAATCGATGCTTAATTCTCCCAAATGAAGGAGTATATATAGACATACCGAAATTTTTGACTGTTGGGGACCTATTAGGGATTGTTAGAAAAGTTTAATGACATTTAACCCATTTTAACCATGTTTAAAAATTTTAACTGTGGTAAAAAATTAGGTGCAACCTGAGAGGTCCGTTCGACCAGAAAAAGTTTAGTCGACCAAGTCTCATAAGGTTCGGTCGACCAGGGGACTTTTGAATTGACGCTCGGTTGACTAGGAGAGGGCGATTTCTCAATTTTTTGAGGTTTGGTCAACTAGGCCATTTTGAACTGGCTGGTTTGGTCGACCAAACCATTGGGATTTCTCTCAAGGACCCTCGGTCGACCAGGTAGTTGGAGTTCATTTCTGTCTCGGTCGACCAGATGGTCAAACTTTTGACCCCAGGGGGTTTCGATCGACCAGAGCTTTTTAAACTACCTAGTTCGGTCGACCAAGTGGTCAAAATGTTGACCAGAGAGGGTTTCGGTCGACCGGGGCCTTTTGAACTATTTTGGTTCGGTCGACTAGGACCTTGGTCAATCAGTTGACCTAGGGAGATTTCGGTCGACCAGGACCTTGGTCAATCAGTTAACCTAAGGAGGTTTCGGTCAACCAGGTCAAAATGAACTGACTTGGCTGGTCGACCGAAAGTGCACCAAGTGTGCATTTTGGTCCCGTCTTGAAGCATACAAACCCTATTCAGGTGTCTAAGAAATATATGTGTAAATATGTGTGTCTTAGGGTCACTTGGGGTCCAATTTCAAGACACCAAAAATGTCCGGTGTCGGTCGACCGAACCCTAAGGTCTTTCTAAGTCACTTTTAGTTCGCATCTGGTTTGAGCTTACAAAATAGATCATACATGTAATGTGTGTGAGCTTATTACAAACCAGAGCTCTAGTTACTATTACAGACCAATTAAATGAAATATATTATAACATTGAATAGAAATTGGTCTTCAGGCTTTACTTGCTTTGTACACATCTTGATCTTAATACTCTTAGTTCCTAAACAAAAACTCAAACACTCATTAGATACAATGAGTATTTGTCATAATCAAAACAGGGCCTAACCTATAAGGTCAACAAAGAGTACAAGAATGAAGATGCAAGCGACAAGTTCAAGAGCGTCATAGTAATGGGTACTTAGACCTCATGTATTTACATTTTCATATGATTTAATTTGAGGCTCAAATCATACCTTAGAATGACCTTAGGACTCATGCATTTCATGAACATCATTAGGGGACATTCATGGACTTAGAAATAATGTCAAAACCTCGGAAAATATTTTTATAAAAGAGTAAAGAAAGAAAGCAAAATAGATTTTTCAAACTAAAAGAAAAAATTTAGGAATTGGAAACTTCAGAAGACAGAAGTCAATGTTTAGTCGTTTGAAGTGGCAACTTCAGAAGACTGAAGTTAACCTCAGTCATCTAAAGAATTTCTTCAGAAGGCCGAAAATTAAGTTCAGTGGTCTAAAGAATTTTTGGTGAAACTCATAACCTGGCAGAAGCACCTCAGAAGACTGAACTCACACTTCAGCTGTCTGAATCCAACACTTCAGTTATATGAGCCCCAACCTCAGTCGTCTGACCCTGTGTCCAGGTTATTTTTCAAAGCTTAAAAAGAACTTTAGTAATCTGGGCCCTTGACCTCAGTCGTCTGAACTTGCGGGAAAACTTAAAAATTTAATTTTTATTAAGAGAACTCGCAAGATATTTTTTGATCCAACAGTTGAGATCTATTCTAAAGGCAAGATCACTATATATACTGAATATCTAAACCCTAGTATGATAGCTAAGACATACGAGAAGAGAAGAGAACATCTTGTTGAAAAGAGAATTGAGAAACTTGAACGTCTTGATATACGATTGCTTGCACTCCAACTTACAATCATCAAGCTTGGGCAAATCAACTCAGAAAATCAAAGGGAATCTATTTACACATCTTGATTTCAACTTGGTTGTGAGGTTTGGCTAATTCATTTAGTGATTTCAAAATTTTTTCATATCATAATCTGTTATTGAATATCATTAGAGAAGATTGATATCGAATTTTCATATTGTTGGCCTTATAAGGCTTAATATCCTATTTTGATGCTAACGAACAAGTGGAACTTAACATGCTTTGTTTAAGTGATGTATTTTCAGGACTCAATAATGAATGCAAAGTTAAAGAATTCATGAGAGCTTGTACTTTAGATAAGGATGATTATATCAAGCTTGAAGTATGGATTTAAAGATAAAACCAGAAGATCATAAAAGCATGAGGATTAAAGAGAACCTGATGAAAGCTTACATATATTTCAGGATCATTGAAGCTCAGCAAAGAAGACAAAGAGAACCTAAAGCAGCGAAAATTCAAATGGGTCTTTAGGACAAGTCTTTGTAAGTACTTCAAGTTAATTCAAATATGAATTTTTCATTTTGAAGCTCATTAGGAAAAGAGACTTAAAGACCTCAGTATAAGACTTGGAACATGTTTTTCAAAGCTAAACAAGTTAATATTCCAAGATTAATTGAGCAAAGAAGAGAGAACTCAAAAATATGTTGAAATGAGGAAAATCGAGTTGACAGACGACTGACAAATTTAGAGGATTTTAACTGAAGTCAGAAGCCTGATAGATGATTGTCAAGGTTTTGACAGACAACTGTCAGTGTCAAGTGAGTCATCTGTGTGTGTTCTGCCAGACGACTGCCACCCTTCTGAGTTTGTTTTAAAACTAAGTTGTTCTGGTGACAGACGACTGCCAAGCTGAGGACAAACTGTCACCCTACTGAGTTGTTTTGAAAATTAAGTTATTCAAGTGATAGAAGATTGCCAACATAAGGATAGCCGACTGCCACCTTTCTGTTTGATGAAAATATGAACGTTATACATGGACAAACGACTACCAGTGATTTCACAGTAGTCTGGCTCGCAGCAAATTTCAAAATTTCCAACGGGCATAGTTTTGAAATTTAAATTATTTGAAGCCCAAACTAATATACAACTTGGACCCTACTCCAAGTAAACTTGGGGAACAAGCTAAATCACTTTCTACATCTATAAATACCCTCAAGTTCCATTGATTCATATACACCAAGAGAGACCAAGAAATCAAATTCAGCAATTATACTCTCTCAAGCCTTCTGAAATTCTAAAATTTTGAAATTCTAAAAGTGCTCTATTGCTCACATCTTGCATGAAATATACTGAAGTCTTGCTGATCTTCTCACCAATCTTGTGCTTCAATTGCTAAGTCTTTCGTCTATTGAAAGAACCCTATGGTGATACAACTCTAGAGTTTCTTTCAGAATTTCATATTCAGAATTTACTTTGAAGTGTACTAGTTGTGCTGTAATTGTTGTACTAACCAGCTCTTTGAGGAGCAAGTTCTTTGTACACATCTATTTGATCTTTATCTTGTAGATTGACGATTCCAAGGATTGTTTGGATCGTTGGCTAAGCAAGGGAATATTGCTTAGAGAGACGTGCTCTATCCTAAAACGAGGGGACATCGTTTGGAGAAGGCGGGCTCTAACCTTAACCAAGGAGTGTTGTAAAGGTTTGTTCCGCCCGTTAAAGGAACATGTTTAGTGAATCCTTTGGTAGTTTTCCAAAGGCGAGGATGTAGGCTGGGTATAAGCCGAACCTTGTAAAAATCCCTGTCTCACTCTTTCTTTGCCTACTTTTTATTTTCAGTACATATTTAAATTGCGTGGATGGTTTAAATTGAAAAACATATATACTACGTATATTTGGGAATCAAGTAAACTTAAAGTTCAATTTTGATTTGGGATTTTAGAAACCGAAAGGGAGTACGTTGGTTATACCATATCTCGCGGAAACCATACGGGAGTACGTTACTTGGTTAACATCCCAAAGATAAATTAACTGAGAGTTTAGTTGAGTTCTAAATATTAGGAAGAGTGTGGATATTGTGTTGATTGGATATTATATTGCACATTATATTGAAGAAGCAAATCCATCAATATAGGGCTTTATGTCAGCAAGTACAAATTTGATCAATCTAATAGTGCTGTAGTTAACCTATACTTGGCAAATCAATTAGTTGTTTGCTTTTCAAATTATGGTTAATTGATTGCTTGAATGATTGAATAGTTGTGTGGTTGTGGATTAAATAAAGGAACTAAGTTCTTGTGTGATTGGTGAATTAAACAAACAAGTCTAAAATTAATTAATCAAGAAGAAGTTCTCATAGGAATTAAAAGAAAGTTTTAAAATCCAATTCACCCCCCCTCTTGGGACTACACCTTACTTTTCACATATACATATAGAGAGTGTTTTTGACTAGTTCATTACTTGAGAAAGTTTTACTTTGGCCATTGATTAAAGAGTTATTTTTTAAGTGTGTTCTTAGCTAAAGACTTAATATCTTGGATACTCCTAAACTATTTGATTAGATATCCTTAGCAGTGCATAACTATATATATTATTGAAGGATAGTTTCTGAAAATCTTATATTAAGGTTTGATCTTTGGTAATCTCATTATATATATATATATATATGTATACATTAAGTTGAATATTACAAAGATCATATTGAGATTGAAATCTTATGAGAAATATTGTTTTGACAAAGAGTGTTTTTCAAATCTTTGTAATCTTCAAAGTTGCATGTGTACTCAAAGATTTAACTTACGTTCTCCAAAGCATTGATTTATATAAATATTTTTGGGAGATTTGATAAAAGGGATAGTTAGTGAATCATACTCTTGCATATAACGATTACATCGTTACATTCATTTTGAGCTTCAAGTTTCATCATATGTTAATGTATTAAGAATTTGAATTGTACTCACTAGTTTTGTTGGAAGCAATTTTAAGTATTTTACAAATTTCATATTTTTCATGATTTGGGTTGTAAATCGGGTTTGAGGAGAGAGCTGTATCTCTTATAAGCATTGGATTATGAGGAAGCTGTACCTCTTGTAAGTAGTGGACTGTAAGGGAAGCTCCATCCCAATTTAAGGAGCTGGGATTATAGTGGAATCCTTGAGTGGGTTGCTCAAGGCGAGGACATAGGCCGGGTTGGCCGAACCTCGTAAAAACTGTGTTTGCATTCTCTCTTCCCTTATCTCTTTACTTTTCGCACTACATTTCATTATTTACATGACATGTATGTTTGTTGAATAATTTCACACAAACTTGATAAGTAATTAGTTGAATTTAGACATAGGGATTAATTGGTAAATAAGTTTGAAAGAATTTTTTAAAATACGCAATTCACCCCCCTCTTGAGATTACACCTAAATCAACATTTGGTATCAGAGCGGGTTTACATAGACTTAATAGTTCATTTGTAAAAAATCACATGACACATATCGGTGTAACTCCATTCGGTGAGGGACACTCATTCACTAGACCACCAATTTTCTATTGTGTAAATTATACCTATTGGAAACGTAGGATGAGCATATATCTATTGAACGTAGATTGGAAGGTATGGAAAATAGTGACTAAGGGAAATCATGTTCCCATGAAAGTAATTTATAATATTAATGTACCTAAAACTAAAGATGTGTATACAGAGGAAGACTAGATATCAATACAAATTAATGCTACTGCCATGAACTTGCTTTTCTGTGCATTAGATGTAAATGAATTTAATAAGGTAATGACTTGTAACTCTGCTAAAGAAACTTGAGAAAAATTAGAAACTACATATGAAGGCACTAAGGAAGTCAAGGATAGTAGGATAGACATGCTCACCAGTGAATATGAAGCATTTAAAATGATGGCAGAGGAATCTATACAATCCATGTACACTAGATTCACACACATCATAAATTCTTTAAATGCTCTTAGAAAAACTTACCCTACTTATGAGTTGATTAGGAAAATACTCAGGGGATTACCTCCAGTGTGGGAAGCAAAAGCTACGACAATAGCAGAAGGGAGAAATCTCCAGGAGATGTCGGTGGACGAACTCATTGGATCGCTCATCACTTATGAGCTTGCTATAAATAAGAGAAAAAGTGAACAGAATAAGGCAAAGGAAGCCACAACGCTTAAGGCAACATCTCACAACTCCAGTAAGGGAAGTGACTTAGAATAAGATGATGACATGGCCTTGCTAACAAAGAAGTGCGGGAAATTCTTGAAAAAGAATAAGAAGTTCAACTGAAAATTACGGAAATCAAAATTAGAAAAAGGAGAGGCAAAGCATGAAGAAAAAGAAGGAAGATCCTCCAACATGCTACAACTGTCGAGAGGTTGGACACATCAAGCCTGAGTGTCCCAAACTAGTGAAAGCATCAAAGAAAAAGAAAAAGGTGCTAAAAGTCGGTTGGGATACACATAACACAAGTTGTTCATAATATGAATCCAACGACGATGAGATTGCCAATTTGTGTCTAATGGCACATGATGACCTTGAGGTACAATCATCATTTTCATCATCTTCGTATTGCTCTAGTGATTTTGAAAATGAAAATGACATGATTTCATATGATGAACTGAGACAAGAATACTTGTACTCTATTAAAATGCTTAAGAAGAAAACAAAGAAAATTTCTGATTTGAAGAGTAAAGTCAAAGAACTTTCAAACTTAGTTGAACGTAAAAATGAATCTCATGCATCTCTTATGAAAGATAAAGAATTTAAAATTGAGGAGTTAGAAAAGGATTTGAAAGATAAATCTGAAATCATTTGTAAATTTACTGAAGGACAAAAGAATTTTGAAAAACTCCTAAGAGTTTAAAGAAATTCTGTAGAAAAGGAAGGTCTTGGTTTTAATGGGAAAGAAAATCTAAAACAAAGACATCTTCACATGGGATACTTTGTAAGAGAGTCAAAATCATATGTTCCAACTAAGGACTATTGTAGAAATATTACATGCTTTAAATGTAAAAGATTGGGTCACATAAAATTTGACTGTCCTTTCAAAAATAAAGATGTCAAAATTGAGAAAGTATGGAAGGTCAAAGGAGAATCTAGCACTAACCCCCTTGGACCCAAGAAAATATGGATATCAAAGCTACTTGTTTGATTGTGTCTTGCAAATATGCTTAAGATCAACATCCTCAAAAGACAGATGGTATATGGATAGCGGATGCTCATGTCACATGACCAGGGATAAAGCGAAGTTCACATCCATCACACCCAAGGATGATAGATTTGTCACTTTTGGAGATAACGCTAAGGGAAGGATCACAGGTGTAGGTCAAGTTGGTAATTATTCGTCATTAATTATAGATGATGTTTTACTAATTGAGGGTTTAAAGCACAACTTATTGTGTATAAGCCAACTGTGTGATAAAGGTTACAAAGTGTCTTTTGAATATGACAAGTGCATAGTTGAACACATAACTGATAATAAAATACTATTCACAGCTGGGCGTCATGAAAACATATATACCACCAGTTTTGATAACTTAACATCACATAGTGTGACATGCTACTCTGTTATGAATGAAATTAGCTGGATTTGGCATAGGAGACTTGGACATGCAAACATGGATTTAATCTCAAAACTTGTCAAGAAAAAATTAGTTAAGGGACTGCCTAAGACAAAATTCGTAAAAAATAAAATCTGTGATGCTTGTCAACTAGGAAAACAAGTAAGAACAAGTTTTAAGAAGAAGAAAGAAATCTCCAGTACCAGGCCACTCCAAATGTTACACCTAGACTTATTTGGATCAAATCCAATTCAGAGTTTAGGAGGAAAATCATATGCATTTGTCATAGTTGATGATTTTTCAAGATATACATGAGTATTATTCTTAGGTAATAAAGATGAAGCACGTGAAAAATTTATACACCTGTGCAAGAAAATCCAAAATGAAAAGGGATATACTGTAATAACCCCAAAAAGAACTATACAAGATTAGTAGAGTGATTTCCAAAAAATAAAAAATAAAAAAATAATAATAATTAATTAATTAATTAAATTTAAAAACAAATAATTATAAATTATTTTTATTTTTATTAATACAAATATATTATTATTAATATTAATTATTATATATATATATATTCGCTTGAAGCTTCAAAGAAGCTTCAGGTGAATTCTAAATTTTACGCTTCTCTCTCTCTCTCTCTCTCTCTCTCTCTCTCTCTCTCTCTCTTTAAATTTCTCTTCCTCTCCTCTCATTCTCTCTCCCTCTCTCCTTAGTTTTGTGATGAATTTTCGCCCGACCAAAAATCAGAAGATATCGCTTGACTCTATTCTCTACTGCCGTCATTTCTACTGGAGCGGATTGGTGGTAGGAGCGGCGTAGACGTATCTCCTAGGGTAAGCAAATTTCTCCTTTTTCTTTAATTTCTTGCAAATTATAAGCCTGATTGATGAACGGACACCACCACGAGAATCTAGGGATGATTTTCTACAAGTCTAGCGGGACAAAATTCTTGTGGGGTCGTCGTGGGCAAAACCACAAATTAGGGGTACGAGGCTTATTAAAGGGTTTATTTTTAATTAATTAGGATTAATTTAGAAATGCTAAAATGTTGTGAATCTGGAGTTGAAGTAGAATTTTTAGAATTTAGGGTCCTGGGTGAGTGCCGCGGGTGTAATTTTGGGACCCGTAGGCAAAATTCAGAAAATTAAGTAAGGGTGTCAAATATTAGTTTAAATGTTAATTTGGGGTACATGGGGCCTAGGGAAGGTTCGATGGGTATTATTTTGGGGAAACGAATTAATTAATTTGGGAAAAATGTAAATTGGAGGATTTGAATTTCGGGCGCCAATGGCATAGGATTTGGGTCCTAATGAGACTCTTAGTAAGTCAGGTAAGTGGAATAAATTATAGCAGTGTTTTTAGAATTACCATTTGAATTAATATATGAAAATGAGCATATTGTATTTTTCCTGAAAATTATTATGATATAAATATCAGATAAATTGTATGACATTTGAGTAATATTAATTTGTGATGCTTTGGAGTTTGAAATTAATATATTATGAATATTAGATGAAAACTCTGTGGCACATGACATATGTTGAAAAATGTGAAATATAACGATGGACATTTTTTGAGAAAATATTGAAATGAGAATGATTGATGTGATTAGTGAAAAATAATGAAATGTTATTTATATGTGATGAAAATTATTTGCATAAGAAATGAGTTTGTACAAATTATTGATATGACTAATTTGGGAAAATGTGAAAAATACGTGAAATATGATATATGCTATTACGAGATGATGAAATGTGCATAGAAAATGATGAGAATATTTATATTAAACTGAATTATGATATATTGGAATATGATTGATGAAATGTCAATACCACATAATGATTGCGGGTATGTGGTAGTGAACCGTGATGGATGGTTATGATATTGAGCATGGTACCGTTGCTAGTGGTGTTAGTGCAACCACACGGACTCTTGGAGCGTGTGGTATGATAGTTGACTGAGCCATTTTGTAGGGTTGTTGGCCCCCTTGAGTCCGGATCAGGGCTATAGGCCGGCTAGTCGTACTACAGACGTGATATGTGATATGATATTTGATCTAACCAGGTCAGCCAACCACGGTTAGATCCAGCATTCGGGCCACACAACCTTAACCATGGGGGGAAGCATGACGTGGATAGAATGATCCTCAGGGTGGCCATGAGTTACAGACGTGATGTTGGTATTTGATACCAAAGATACTCATGAGTTAGAAAGTAAAAGGGAAACGAAAAGTGAAAGAATGATAAAATTAGCTAAAATAAGAAATGAAAGAAAGAATGGAAATTGAGAAACAGAGAATGATAAAATTGAGAAATGGAACCGTGTGAGTTAATAATATAAATAATTGAGGCGAAGTGAAACTCTCCGCCTGAGGGCTTACTGAGTAAGGTGAGTGCCCCGATAGGTATCAAATGTGGTCATAACTGGCTACATAACGTGTTAGGGCAGAGGGAAGCTACCTGTATGGGCGGGTAATCTTCCCTATTCTCAAGAACTTCATAGGTAAAAATGTGTTGGAACGATTGATTTTGAGAAATGATTTTAAAGCTTATAAAAGCTTGTGTTGTATATCTATACGACTATGAGAATATATTTGCCAGTGTATTTCTCAAATGAAATGTTATTTTGAAAAGTAAAGCATGTTATAATTGAACTCATATGACCACGCACTGTAAATAATTTATTCCTTCTTACTGAAATGTGTCTCACCCAAATTATTTAAATTTTTTAGGGGACAGAGATAGGCCAGGCGATAGAGCTCCATGACCATAGGGAGCTGGGACCCTGACACGTAGGGTGAGTTTTTGGACCAGGGGAGGTGTAATTCCCCTTGAGTTTGGGTTGTTTTTGAGTCTATTATGGTGATGTATATATTTATGTTGATACTATGGGTATTGTATTCTGGTTGTTAAGTATCTATTATCTTCCACTGTTAGGTTATATAAATAAAATGACTCTTTACTTGGTACTCAATGCGGGTCGGATCATATGAATGGTAGTAGGATTATTGACGTGACCGATTTATGGGTGTTGTTGATGACGAATGAATATTTATTTATTATTGTAAATTTTTTTTTAATGAAAATTGGGGTGTCACATATACTATCACTAAAATTAGACGTGATAGGGGTAGAGAATTTTAAAATCAAGGCATGGAAGATTACTGCAATTCATTAGGAATAACCCATAACTTTTTAGCCCCTAGAACACCACAACAGAATGGTGTAGTTGAAGGAAAAATAATGTTGACTCTATGAGTCCAATCTTGTTTTGATAATAACAAATCACTTGATATTTGATCTGTGCATTGAGTTTGTGAATAGGACTTACACTAAGCATGCACGGAAAGTTAACAAATCTTGGCAAAATCCATGGAACTCAAAGAGTACGAGAATCAAGATGCAAGTGGCAAAGTTCAAGAATATCTTGGGAAAGGGTATTTAGAACTCATGTACTTACATTTTCGCATGATTTAATTTGAGGCTCATTATAACTTAGAATAGTTTTAGGATTCATGCATTTCATGTATATCATTAGGAAACTCTCATGGACCTTGAAATGTTTTCAAAATCATGAAAAATATGTTTTATGAAAGACTCAAGAAAAGGAGCCAAGAAGATTTTTAATTAGAAATGAAAATTTGAGAAAATGGGGACTTTGGTCGCCTGAAATCAAACCTCAGGCGCCTGAAGAATTTCTTCGGTTGCCTAAAGATTAAGTTCAATAGCCTGAAGAATTAAATGGAGAATATAGAACCTGGCCAAGGCTCTTCGGTCGCCTGACCTTGGAACCTCAGGCACCTGAAGTCACAACTTCGGTCGCCTGATCCTGTATTCTGACGTGATTTTTCAAGGCTTAAGGAACTTCGGTCGCCCGGACCTTTACCTTTAGGCGCCTGAAGTCGCAGGGCTGCTAAAAACCAGATTTTTATTAAGTGAACTCGCGAGCCATCTGATTGATCCAACGACTGGGATCAATCCTAAGGGTCATTTACTATATATACTAAATGTCTAAACCCTAGAAGAAAGCTAAGACACAGCCCAAGAAAAATATACATTTGATTGCAAGACTTGAACCCTAGAGCTGATTTTCTGCACTCCTTCCATCTTCATTGGGCAAATCTCTTCAGAAAATCAAAGGGGTTTCATTATCTCTTTCAACTGTACCTCAATCGTCTAGTGAGGTTTGATCTTTTAAGTTTTTATTTTTCAAGAACCTCTCATCACATCTTCTGTTTTCTTGAGTATCTTTAGAAAGAGGTTTTTTTTTCTTGAGTGTGCATACACATATAAAAGTTGATTTTTGTAAAAAAAAAACATTTTGTGAGAAAGTCTTGTTAGCTTGGTTCATTGATTGTTGGAATCAAGAGTATATAAACATATATATATTTTGTTCATAGGGTCTTTTTATTGAAAAATCTAGTATGGTGGAAAGATTGAACTTTGAAAGAAACTTTGTGAGTTTATTGTGTTTGTCTTCAAGACAAAGTTTTTTTTGCTAACTAGTTTGCTTTAAATATACTTGTGCATCTTTACAAAGTGAATCAAGAACCCTAGTTGACTCCAAAGCATTCCAAATATATTTTCACATGGGAGTTTTGATTAAATAGGGATTTGTGTGTTCAAGCATATCATATATAAAACGAGTTTATCGTTTTCATACATTCAAGAGCTTCAAGTTATATCATATGTTAATGTGCTAGGAAATTGAATCGTACTCACAAGCTTTTGTTAGAAGCATTGTTTTGAGTGTTATTTTCAGATTTCAGTGTAAACACGGTTCGGGTTGTGAACCAGGTGTGAGGAGGAAGCTGTACCTCTTGTGAGCAGCGGATAAGGAGGCAGCTGTACCTCTTGTAAGCAATGGTTTGCAAGGGAAGCTCTATACCACTTTAAGGAGCAGGGTTTTAGTGAATCCTTGAGTGGTTGCTCAAGGCGAGGACGTAGGCCAAGTCGGCTAAACCTCATAAAATCGCGTTTGTCTTCTCTCTACCCTTTACTCTTTATTTTTCGTGTTGTATTTAAATTGAGTATATTGCATGCATAGATAGGATTGCCACACACATACATAATTGAGCAACAAGAAGTAGTTGGTAAATTTATAAGAAGTGTGTAAAAGGAAATTAAGTGGCTTAAATTTTTTTTTTTAATATCCAATTCACTCCCCCTCTTGGGATTACACCTAATTCAACATTTGGTATCAGAGCGGGTTTACTTAGACTTGATAGTTAATTTGTAAAACGATCACATGGCACACATTGGTGTAACTCCATTTGGTGAGGGACACTCATCCGCTAGAGCACCCATTTTCTATGGTGTAAATTACACCTATTGGAAACGTAGGATGAACATATATCTACTGAACGTAGATTGAAAGGTCTGGAAAATTGTGACTAAAGGAAATCACATTCCCATGAAAGTCATTGATAAGATTAATGTACTTAAAACTGAAGATGAATATACTGAAGAGGATTGGAAGTCAGTTCAAAGTAATGCCATAACCATGAATATACTTTTCTGTGCACTAGATGTCAATGAATTTAATATGGTAATGGCATGTAACTCAACTAAAGAAATTTTGGAAAAATTAGAAGTTACATATGAAGGCACTAAGGAAGTAATGGATAGCAGAATAGACATGCATACTAGTGAATATGAAGCATTTAAAATAACGATTGATGAATCCATACAATCCATGTATACACATATCATTAACTCTTTAAATGCTCTTGGAAAAACTTACCCCTCTTATGAGTTGATCAGGAAAATACTCAGGGGATTACCTCTAGTGTGGGAAGCAAAAGCTACTGCAATAGCAGAAGGGAGAAATCTCAAGGAGATGTCGGTGGACAAACTCATTGGATCACTCATCACCTATGAGCTGGCGATAAATGAGAGGAAAAATGAACAAAGCAAAGCTAAGAAGGTCACTGCACTTAAGACATCATTAAGCTATTCAAGTGAAGGAAGCAATTCCGAAATGGATGATGACATGGCCTTGCTAACAAAGAAGTTCGAAAAGTTCTTGAAGAAGAACAAAAAGTTCAACAGAAAATTTCGAAACTCTAAATCGGAAAGAGGAGAGCAAAGCATGAAGAAAAAGAAGGAGGATCCACCAACATGCTACAATTGCAGAGAAGTTGGACACATCAAGCCCGAGTGCCCCAAACTCATAAAAGCTTCAAAGAGAGAGAAGAAGGCGCTGAAAGTCGGCTGGGATACACATAGCACTAGCAGTTCAAAATCTGAATCCAGCAACGACGAGGTTGCCAATCTGTGTCTAATGGCACATGATGACCTTGAGGTACAATTATCTCGTTCATCATCTTCATACTACTCTAGTGAATCTGAAAATGAAAATGATATGATGTCATATGATGAACTGAAACAAGAATACCTATATACTATTAAAATGCTTGAGAAGAAAACAAAGAAAATTTCTGAGTTAAGAAGCAAAGTTAAAGAACTTTCAAATCTTGTTGAACACCAAAATGAATCCCATGCATCTTTCATAAAGGATAAAGATTTGAAAATTGAGGAGTTAGAAAAGGACTTGAAAGACAAATTTGAAATTATTCTTAAATTTACTGAAGGACAAAACAATTTTGAAAAGCTCTTAGGATCTCAAAGAAATTCTCTAGAAAAAGAAGGGCTCGGTTTTAATGGTAAAGAAAATATAAGGAAAAGACAACTTTACATAGGGTATTTCACAAAAGAATCAAAGTCATTTGTTCCAACTAAGAATCATTATAGATATACTACATGCTTCAAATGTAGAAGGTTGGGTCACATACAATTTGACTGTCCTTTCAAAAATAAAGATGTAAAAATTAGGAAAGTATAGAAGGTTAAAGGTGAATCTAGCACTAACCCTCTTGGACCCAAGACAATCTGGATACCAAAGCTAGTTGTTTAATTGTGTCTTGTAGATTTGCTTTAGATCCACATCTTCAAAATATAGATGGTATATGGATAGCGGATGCTTACGCCACATGACCGGAGACAAATCAAAATTCACATCCTTCACACTCAAGGATGAAGGGTTTGTTACTTTGGAGATAATGTTAAGGGAAGGATCACAGGTGTCGGTAAAGTCGGTAATGATTCCTCACTCATTATTGATGATGTTTTATTAGTTGAAGGTCTAAAGCACAATTTATTGAGCATAAGTCAACTATATGATAAAGGCTACAAAGTATCATTTGAACATGACAAGTGCATAGTTGAACACAAAACTGATGATAAGATATTGTTCATTGCTAAGTGACATGAAAACATATACACCACAAGTTTTGATAACCTAACTTCACAAAGTGTAACATGCTTATTTGTTATGAATGAAATAAGTTGGATTTGGCATAGGAGACTAGGACACGCAAACATGGATTTAATTTCAAAATTAGTTAAGAAAGAATTAGTTAAGGGACTACCCAAGACAAAATTTGTGAAAGATAAAATCTGTGATGCATGCCAACTAGGAAAACAAGCAAGAACAAGCTTTAAGAAGAAGAAAGAGATCTCCACTACTAGGCCACTTCAAATGCTGCACTTAGACTTATTTGGACCAAACCAAATTCAGAGTTTAGAAGGAAAATCATACATTTTTGTCATAGTTGATGACTTCTCAAGATACACATGGGTACTATTCTTAGGTCATAAAGATGAAGCATGTGAAAATTTTATAAATCTATGCAAGAGAGTACAAAATGAAAAGGGATACACAATTACCAAAATTCGAAGTGATAGGGGTAAAGAGTTTAAAAATTAAGGCATGGAAGACTATTGTCCATAAATTTTATAACTCATTAGGAATTGCCCATAATTTTTCAGCTCCTAGAACACCACAACAAAATGGCGTAGTTGAAAGAAAGAATAGATCTATACAAAAAATGGCCAGAACTATGCTTAACGAATATAAATTACCCAAATACTTCTGGGCCGAGGCAGTGAATACCGCCTCCTATGTACTAAATAGAGTTCTAATTAGATCATCACTTAATAAGACTCCTTACGAGTTATGGAATGGCCATAGACCAAACATATCATATTTTCATGTTTTTGGCTGTAAGTGTTTTGTGCTTAGAGACAATGAGCATTTAGGAAAATTCGATGTAAAATCTGATGAAGGTATCTTCCTAGGGTATGCCTTAGATAGTAAAGCCTATAGAGTATATAATAAACGAACATTGACGGTCATAGAATCTATTCATGTAGTGCTCGATGAGACAAATCCCTTCTCCAAAAGAATTGATGAAGATGAACTTGAATTAAACAAGGAACTAAAAGAACTATCAATTGAGAATGATTCCGAAAAGAAAATTGAACTTAATAAACCATCCATTGAAATTGATCAAACTACAAATGAGGCTAATGAACCACCTATAGAATGGAAATACATAAAGAATCATCCCATAGATCAAATAATAGGTGAACCATTACGTGGAGTATCCACTCGCTCCTCTCTTAGGAACATGATGAGTCATTGTGCATTTTTATCACAAGAAGAACCTAAGAATGTGAGTGAAGCTATAGAGGATGAATCTTGGGTGCTATCCATGCAAGAGGAATTAAATCAATTTGAAAGAAATAGAGTATGGACTTTAGTTCCTTGACCAGAGGATAAGTCAATCATAGGGACCAAATGGATATATAAGAATAAGAAAGATGAAAATGGAATAGTTATGAGAAATAAGGCTAGATTAGTAGCTCAGGGATATAACCAAGAAGAAGGTATAGATTTTGAAGAAACATTTGCCCCTGTAGCTAGGATGGAAGCCATACGAATGTTATTAGTATACGCAACTTTTAAGGATTTCGAGCTATATCAAATGGACGTGAAAAGCGCATTTTTAAATGGCTACATAAATGAGGAAGTGTATGTAGAACAATCCCCAGGGTTTGAAAACCATAAGAATTCAGATCATGTTTATAAACTAACAAAGGCCTTGTATGGTTTAAAGCAAGCTCCTAGAGCTTGGTATGAAAGGTTAAGCGGATTTCTATTAGAAAATGGATTTATAAGAGGAAAGATAGATACAACCCTGTTCATAAAGGCTAAGAAAGATTATATTCTCCTAGTGCAAGTATATGTAGATGACATCATCTTTGGCGCTATTGATAAAGAATTGTGTAATGAATTTGCCAATACAATGCAAAATGAATTTGAGATGAGCATGATGGGTGAACTAAATTTCTTCCTAGGACTTCAGATTAAACAAGAAAATCATGGAATATTCATAAATCAATCAAAGTATATTAGAGACCTACTCAAAAAGTTTAACATGGAAGACGAAAAAATACTAGGTACACCTATGAGCACTTCATTGAAATTAGATAAAGATGAACAAGATATACCAATAGATGTCAAACTATATCTTGGAATGATAGGTCACTTGTTATACCTGACTACCAGTAGACTAGATATAATGTTTAGCGTATGTTTGTGCGCAAGATTTTAGTCTGCTCCAAAAGAGTCTCACTTGCTAGCTGTTAAACGTATACTTAGATATTTGATAAGAACCGTGGACATTGGGTTATGGTATCCTAAGCACACATCATTTAAGATTCTTAGTTATTTAGATACTGATTATGTGGGTAGTAAAGTGGATAGGAAGAGCACTAGTGGTACTTGTCACTTCTTAGGACACTTCTTGGTCTCTTGGTTTTCCAAGAAACAAAATTCAGTCGCTCTTTCCACAGCTGAAGCTGAATACATAGTGGCAGGTAGTTGTTGTGCTCAAACGCTTTAATGAAGCAACAGCTGAAGGATTTTGGATTAAGCTATGAAACAATTCCCATAAGATGCGATAATACAAGTGCAATAAATATCTCAAAGAATCCCATATTCCATTCACGAACTAAGCACATAGAAATACGACATCACTTTCTTCGTGACCATGTGCAAAAAGGGGATGTAACATTAGAGTTTGTATGCATGGATGAACAATGGGCTGATATATTCATGAAACCACTTGCGGAGGATAGATTTATCCAAATTAGGCATGAATTAGGTCTCATGCATAGTCGAGAGGTTGCTTAGAATCGTGTTAGATGATATAATTCAAGGGGAGCAACATCTCTTACGACTTAATCACTTGGAATTGCATATTATTAATATTTGGTATCAACATTTGGACACATTCAAAACCTTAAGATCTCTAAGGGGGAGAAGAACATAAGGTTGCGTCTACTCATACTTTATTTGTTTACACCTTTTTGTTGATGTCAAAAGGGGGAGAAAATCTGGAAAAGCAAAAATAATAAAATGGAAGCAAAGAGTCTTGGTAAAACTAATTTGCAAAGGGTGAGATATTCAAAGGGAGAAATCTAGCATATTACATTCATTATGAGCATATTTCATATTTCATTTGGATTCAGGTTAAACACTTTGTGTATGAACATAAGCATATTGTCATTCATTGAATATTTGATGCATTAATTGAGGGGGAGCCTTGTTAGGCGTAACCCATTATATATATATATATATATATATATATATTTTTACTCGTGCATTTGTCATCATCAAAAAGGGGGAGATTGTTGACTCTACGAGGCCAATCTTGTTTTGATAATGAAAAATCACTTGATATTTGATCTGTGCATTGAGTTTGTGAACAGGACTTATACTAAGTATGCACAGAAAGTTAACAAATCTTGGCATGATCCATGGAACTCAAAGAGTAGGAGAATCAAGATGCAAGCAGCAAAATTCAAGAATATCTTGGGAAAGGGTATTTAGAACTCATGTACTTACATTTTCGTATGATTTAATTTGAGGCTCATTATAACTTAGAATGGTTTTAGGATTCATGCATTTCATGTATATCATTAGGAAACTCTCATGGACCTTGAAATGTTTTCAAAATCATGAAAAATATGTTTTATGAAAGACTCAAGAAAAGGAGCCAAGCAGATTTTTAATTAGAAATGAAAATTTGAGAAAATGGGGACTTTGGTCGCCTGAATCAAACCTCAGCTGCCTGAAGAATTTCTTCGGTTTCCTGAAGATTAAGTTCAGTAGCCTGAAGAATTAAATGGAGAAGACAGAACCTGGCCGAGGCTCTTCGGTTGCCTGACCTTGGAACCTCAAGCACTTGAAGTCACTTCAGGAGCCTGAAGTCACCACTTCGGTCGCCTGACCCTATATTCCAACGTGATTTTTCAAGGCTTAAGGAACTTCGGTCGCCCGGACCTTTACCCTCAGGCGCCTGAAGTCGCGGGGCTACTTAAAACCATATTTTTATTAAGTGAACTTGCGAGCCATCTGATTGATCCAACGTCTGGGATCAATCCTAAGGGTCATTTACTATATATACTAAATGTCTAAACCCTAGAAGAAAGCTAAGACACAGCCCAAGAAAAATATACATTTGATTGCAAGACTTGAACCCTAGAGCTGATTTTCTGTACTCCTTCCATCTTCATTGGGCAAATCTCTTCAGAAAATCAAAGGGGTTTCATTATCTCTTTCAACTGTACCTCAATTGTCTAGTGAGGTTTGATCTTTCAAGTTTTTTTTTCTCAAGAACCTCTTATCACATCTTCTGTTTTCTTGAGTATCTTTCGAAAGAGTTTTTTTTTTTCTTGAGTGTGCATACACATATAAAAGTTGATTTTTGTAAAAAAAAAAAAAACATTTTGTGAGAAAGTCTTTTTAGCTTGGTTCATTGATTGTTGGAATCAAGAGTATATAAACATATATATATATATATATATATATATATATTGTTCATAGGGTCTTTTTATTGAAAAATCTAGTATGGTGGAAAGATTGAACTTTGAAAGAAACTTTGTGAGTTTATTGTGTTTGTCTTTAAGACAAAGTTTTTTTTGCTAACTAGTTTGCTTTAAATAAACTTGTGCATCTTTACAAAGTGAATCAAGAACCCTAGTTGACTCCAAAGCATTCCAAATATATTTTCACTTGGGAGTTTTGATTAAATAGGGATTTGCGTGTTCAAGCATATCATACATAAAACGAGTTTATCGTTTTCATACATTCACGAGCTTCAAGTTATATCATATGTTAATGTGTTAGGAAATTGAATTGTACTCACAAGCTTTTTTTAGAAGCATTGTTTTGAGTGTTATTTTCAAATTTCATTGTAAACACGGTTCGGGTTGTGAACTGGGTGTGAGGAGGAAGCTGTACCTCTTGTGAGCAGCGGATAAGGAGGGAGCTGTACCTCTTGTAAGCAGTGGTTTGTAAAGGAAGCTCCATCCCACTTTAAGGAGTAGGGTTTTAGTGAATCCTTGAGTGGTTGCTCAAGGCGAGGATGTAGGCCAAGTCGGCTGAACCTCGTAAAATCGCGTTTGTCTTCCCTCTTCTCTCTACTCTTTATTTTCTGCGTTGTATTTAAATTGAGTATATTGCATGCATAGATAGGATTGCCACACACATACATAATTGAGCAACAAGAAGTAGTTGGTTAATTTATAAGAAGTGTGTAAAAGGAAATTAAGTGGCTTAAAATTTTTTTTAATATCCAATTCACCCTCCTTCTTGGGATTACACCTGATTCAACAAATAGGTCTATACAAGAAATGGCTAGAACTATGCTTAATGAACACAAGTTACCCAAGTATTTCTGGGCTGAGGTAGTGAATACCGCCTGCTATGTGCTAAATGGAGTTCTGATTAGACCATCACTTAATAAGACTCCGTACGTGTTCTGGAATGGTAATAGACCAAACATATCATATTTTCATGTCTTTGGTTGTAAATGTTTTGTTCTTAGAGACAATGAGCATCTAGGAAAGTTTGATATGAAATCTGATGAGGGTATCTTCTTAGGGTATGCCTTAGATAGTAAAGCCTATAGAGTATATAACAAACGAATATTAACGGTTATAGAATCAATTCATGTAGTGTTCGATGAGTCAAATCCCTTCTCCAAAAGAATTGATGAAGATGAAATTGAGATAAATAAGGAACTTGAGAAACTATCCATTAAGAATAATTCAGAAAAGAAAAATGAAACTGAGGAAACATCCATTGAAACTAATCAAATTGAAAACGAGGTCAATGAACCACCTTACGAATGGAAGTACGTAAAGAATCATCCCATTGATCAAATAATAGGTGAACCATTACGTGGAGTAGCCACACGATCCTCACTTAGGAATATGATTAGTCATTTTGCATTTCTATCTCAAGAAGAACCTAAGAATGTGAGTGAAGCTATAAAGGATGAATCATGGGTGTTGTCCATGCAAGAAGAGTTAAATCAGTTTGAGAGAAACAAAGGATGGACATTAGTTCTTAGACCTGAGGATAAGTCAATCATTGGAACAAAATGGATATATAAGAACATGAAAGATGAACATGGGATAGTGGTTAGAAATAAAGATAGACTAGTAGCTCAGGGATATAACCAGGAAGAAGGTATAGATTTTGAAGAAACCTTTGCACTTGTAACTAGAATGGAAGCCATTTGAATGCTTTTAGCATATGCAGCTTTTAAAGATTTCAAAGTATATGAAATGGACGTCAAAAGTGCATTTTTAAATGGCTACATAAATGAAGAAGTGTATGTAGAACAACCCCCAGGTTTTGAAAACCATAAGAATCTAGATCACTTGTATGGACTAACAAAAGTCTCGTACGGTTTAAAGCAAGCACCTAGAGCTTGGTATGAACGACTAAGCAGTTTTCTATTAGAAAATGGATTTATAAGAGGAAATATAGATACAACTTTATTCATAAAGACTAAGAAAGATGACATTCTCCTTGTTCAAGTATATGTAGGTGACATCATATTTCGAGCTACGAATAAAGAATTGTGTAATGAGTTTGCTAATACCATGCAAAATGAATTTGAGATGAGTATGATGGGTGAACTAAATTTCTTCCTAAGACTTCAGATCAAACAAGAAAAACATGGAATATTCATAAATCAATCGAAGTACATTAGAGATATACTCAAAAAGTTTACTATGGAAGATGGAAAAAATACTAGGTACACCTATGAGTGCTTCATTGAAATTAGATAAAGATGAACAAGGTATACCAGTAGATGTCAAACTTTATCGTGGAATGATAGGTAGCTTACTTTATCTGACTGCCACCAGATCTGATATAATGTTTAGAGTATGTTTGTGTGCAAGATTTCAGTCTGCACCAAAAGAGTCACATTTGCTAGCTGTTAAACGAATGCTTAGATACCTAATAGGAACCGTAGAAATTAGATTATGGTATCTTAAGTACACATCTTTTGAGATTGTCAGTTATTCAGATGCTGATTTTGCGGGTAGCAAAGTGGATGGGAAGAGCACAAGTGGTACTTCTCATTTCTTAGGACATTCATTAGTCTCTTGGTTTTCCAAGAAATAGAATTCAGTTGCTCTTTCCACAGCTGAGGCTGAATACATAGCAGTAGGTAGTCGTTGTGCTCAAACGCTATACATGAAGCAACAATTGAAGGATTTTGGATTAAGCTATGAAACAATCCCCATAAGATGCGATAATACGAGTGTAATAAACATTTCAAAGAATCCCATATTACATTCACGAACTAAGCATATAGAGATATGACACCATTTTCTTCGTGATCGTGCGCAAAAAGGGGATGTGACACTTGAGTTTGTATGCATGGATGAACAATGAGCAGATATATTCATGAAACCACTTGTGAAGGATAGGTTTATCCAAATTAGGCGACAATTAAGCTTGATGCATAGTCGAGAGGTTGCCTAGAATTATAGTAGATAACATAATTCAGGGGGAGCAACGTCACTCAACATTCACAATTTGTTAAAGTTTCATGGTTAGCTAATTGATTCAACATTCGGTATCACAGTTTTAAGATGTAAAGATTTGGTATCACATTAATTAACATTTAGTATTCTCACATAATCTTTGAAACATGGCACACTGTGTATGTCCACAATGCAATTTACTTTCCACAACATAGATTTATGCATTAACAAGGGGGATGGTTGATGTAAAAAGGGAAGAAATATTTTTTTTTGGTTAAATTTGATAGTTGAACAAGCTTAAAACTTTAAGGTTTCAAAGGCGAGAAGAACATAAGGTTAAGTCCACTCATGCACTATTATTATACACCTTTTTGTTGATGTCAAAAGGGGGAGAAGAATGAGCAAAAAATGTTGTTATTGATGTATTGTTGTTATTGATGTTATGCAAAGGGGGAGAAGGAAATAAAAAAAAAATTTGTTCAGAAGTCAGGAGCAAAACTAATTGTGTAAAGGGGAGAAAGTTCAAGCTATAAGAGAAGAATCAAGGTAAACAGCGTGTGTATGTACATGAGCATATTTCATTTATTGAATACTAAATGCATTATTTGAGGGGGAGCCTTGTTAGGCATAACTCATTATCTATTTTTTTGCTCGTGTATTTGTCATCGTAAAAAAGGGGGAGATTGTTGACTCTACGAGTCCAATCCGGTTTTTGATAATAACAAATTACTTGATATTTGATCTGTGCATTGAGATTGTGAACAGGAACTATATATATAGCATGCACGAAAGGATAATAAGTTATGGAAGTCATGAAGATGAAAGCATACATATCTTGGTACAACCCATGGAACTCAAAGAGTACAATAATGAAGATGCAAGCGACAAGTTCAAGAGTGTCATGGGAACGGATACTTAGACCTCATGTATTTACATTTTCATATGATTTAATTTGAGGTTCAAATCACACCTTAGAATGACCTTCTCATGCATTTCATGAACATCATTAGGGGACATCCATGGACTTAGAAATAATGTCAAAACCCCGAAAAATATTTTTATAAAAGAGCCAAGAAAGAAAGAAAAACAGATTTTTCAAACTAAAAGAAAAAATTCAGGAATTAGGAACTTCAGAAGACCGAAGTCAACATTCAATCGTCTGAAGTGGCAGCTTTAGAAGACCGAAGATTGAGTTCAGTCGTCTGAAGAATTTCTGGTGAAACTCAAAACCTGGCAGAAGCACCTCAGAAGACTGAACTCACACTTCAGTCATCTGAACCCAACACTTCAGTCATTTGAGCCCCAACCTCAGTTGTTTGACCATGTGTCCAGGTTATTTTTCGAAGCTTAAAAATAACTTCAGTCATCTGGGCCCTTGACCTCAATCGTCTGAACTTGCAGGAAAACTTAAAAATTTAATTTTTATTAAGAGAACTCGCAAGATATTTTTTGATCCAACGGTTGAGATCTATTCTAAAGGTAAGATCACTATGTATACTGAATATCTAAACCCTAGTATGAAAGATAAGACATACGAGAAGAGAAGAGAACATCTTGTTGAAAAGAGAATTGAGAAACTTGAACATCTTGATATACGATTGCCTGCACTCCAACTTACAATCATCAAGCTTGGGCAAATCAACTCAGAAAATCAAAGGGAATCTATTTACACATCTTGATTTCAACTTGGTTTTGAGGTTTGGTTAATTCATTTAATGATTTCAAGAGTTTTTCATATCATCATCTGTTATTGAATATCATTAGAGAAGATTGATATAGAATTTACATATACATATAGAGAGTGTTTTTGACTAGTTCATTACTTGAAAAAGTTTTACTTTGGCCATTGATTAAAGAGCTATTTTTTAAGCGTGTTCTTAGCTAAAGGCTTAATATCTTGGATACTCCTAAACTATTTGATTAGATATTCTTAGCAGTGCATAACTATATATATATATATATATATATATATATATATATATATATTATTGAAGGATAGTTTCTGAAAATCTTATATTAAGGTTTGATCTTTGGTAATCTCATTATATATATATATATGTATACATTAAGTTGAATATTACAAAGATCATATTGAGATTGAAATCTTATGAGAAATATTGTTTTGACAAAGAGTGTTTTTCAAATCTTTGCAATCTTCAAAGTTGCGTGTGTACTCAAAGATTTAACTTACGTTCTCCAAAGCATTGATTTATATAAATATTTTTGGGAGATTTGATAAAAGGGATAGTTAGTGAATCATACTCTTGCATATAATGATTACATCGTTACATTCATTTTGAGCTTCAAGTTTCATCATATGTTAATATATTAAGAATTTGAATTGTACTCACTAGATTTGTTGGAAGCTATTTTGAGTGTTTTACAAATTTCATTGTATTCACAGTTTAGGTTGTGAACTGGGTTTGAGGAGAGAGATGTATCTCTTGTAAGCAGCGAATTAGGAGGAAGTTGTACCTTTTTTAAGCAGCGGATTGTAAGGGAAGCTCCCTCCCAATTTAAGGAGCTGGAATTATAGTGGAATCCTTGAGTGGGTTGCTCAAGGCGAGGACGTAGGCTGGGTTGGCTGAACCTCGTAAAAACTGTGTTTGCATTCTCTCTTCCCTTATCTCTTTACTTTCTACACTACATTTCATTATTTACATGGCATGTATGTTTGTTGAATAATTTCACACGAACTTGATAAGTAATTGGTTGAATTTAGAGATAGGGATTAATTGGTAAATAAGTTTGAAAGAATTTTTTAAAATACCCAATTCACCCCCTCTTGGGATTACACCTAAATCAACAAAGATTATGTTGTCATCATTTTAATTAGAGGATGAATCAAACTTCTTCTAACTCACTTATGTAATGGAATTTGGGATGATCAAAGTTTGTATTTTAGGAAAACTAGTGTTTAAATTATTAAAATATGAAAAGTGTTTTGACCACATAAATTAAGGGACACCCATATAGTTCTTTACATGGTCAATGGACTCTAATGAGGTTATACAAAATCAAAAGAACATGATTCAAGGTATTTTAAATGAGGTCTAACCCCAAACATAAGCTAGAATAAAAGCTCATAACTCTAATGTAGCTCCTTCTAAGTTGAGGAATTGGACATTAACTAGAGGAAGGCCCTAGCAACTTTAAAAGGGGACATTGGGAAAAGGATAAGGGATATTACAAACATAAAATTTTTATACTATTGACATTCTTCCCTTATCCTTCTATTTCCTGACTTAAGTATTAGAATGATTCTCTAGAGTACACCTCAAGTCCTCCAAATGCTTTCTGTTCTATTTTTCAGGGAAATGATGTCATGATCAAGCCAACAAGAGGTTTGGTCAAGATTTTAATTGCAACAATTTGGTGTTGTTTGTCGGAATTGAAGGGGTAAAATAGTAACATTGGCACATAATCATGACAACCTCATACAATTCTGGCTTCGATCATCTTAATGGAAACCATTCACCCTTGTTAATTCAATCTTCACAACCTATTGATTTACCACAAGAACACATGGTTCCAATGGACTAATACTTAGCCTTCCAGAAATGGATATAAATGTTTGGAGAGATTCTACAAAAAAAAAGAAGGATTCTCCTAGACAAAATCAAGATACATTTCCATTGAACATGTTATTGAAAGAAAAGGATATCCAAGCATTGGTACATTAAGAACAAACCACAAAAACTTTGGGATTGACCAAAAAAAAAAAAAAAAAAATGCTCGACCTTGAAGATGTCAACAACGTAGGCTTTGATGAACATTGCTCATTGGCATTCGAGGAGAAGTTTAAAAAGATCAATTAACTTGATAAAAATGATGAAAGTGTTGAATTTTTGAGTCTGATCTTTATTTTGATATTGACAAAGCGCATGTATCTTATGTGTGTATTTAGTGCTTGAACATGTTATAATTCAGAACACACACATACGTGAAAGGAAAATGTAAGCTTGATTTTAATTTAGGTGTAATCCTAAGAGGGAGGGGGGTGAATTGGGTATTTTAAAATTTGTGTCACTCAAGTTCTTATTTTGAACTACTAACAACCATACACGTACAACTTAGAGGACAAGCAGTTTAGTATTTCTCAACTTATCAATTTTAATGTGTGATTTTTTTTAATCAATCAATCTAACCCAATTACTAATTAGTTAACACATACACAACAACCACAGAATTAAATGCAAGCAGAAATTAAAAGAGTTAAGGGAAAGAGAGATGCAAACACAATTTTTACGAGGTTCAATCAACTCGACCTACGTCCTCGCCTTGAGCAATCCACTTAAGGATTCCACTAATCCCGCTCCTTTAACTGGGATGAAACTTCCTATTATAATCCGCTGCATACATGAAGCGTAGCATGCTCCTCAACCCGGTTCACAACTCGAACCGTCAATACAACAATATAATTGCAATTTTCTGAAAAACTCAAACGCTCCTAATAAGCTAATGAGTACAATTGAAATCCTAATACATACTCAGATGATATAACATGAAACTCAATGAGTGTATGTGATGTTGTCAATGAAATTCTTTTAATAATCTTTGTATAAATATAGATATGGCTATTTTGCTTCAAAGATTAAATTCAACTAAATGATCTTTGTAAAATTATATGTAACACAATTTAGCTCCAAAGATCTAAATTAATCAGTTTTTCTCCAAAGATCTAATCCACTATTTGATCTTTATAAAAATATTTGAAGGACAAGTTTGCTTCAAAGATCTAATCAAATATGTTTTGCAATAATTGTGCTCAGATGAAAAATTTGAATAAAAGTGAATACTTTCAAACATTTAAGCTTTGATAAACCCTTCAAAAATTTCTTAAAGTAAAAATATATATGAAGAACTCAAGTTCTTGCTCTCAAGAAATATTTAACAATATGATTGTGAGAGTTCAAAACTTTGAGAATAAAGATCAATATATCAAAAACGGTACTTTGTTTACCAAACCTCAATACCCAAGTTGTTTGCAAAAGATATGAGTGAACACCCTTTGATCTTGAAACTCAACGCACGAAATGCCCAAACTTGATATGAATGCTTTGAAGTGTAGGCAAGAAGTTTGTAATACGTTCAAAGCTCTCAAGAAGTATGCAAAAAGTGACGCCCTAAGGTTTAGAGGTTATGTTTATAAGTGTTCTCGCCATCTGAAAGATTTCTGGTCGTTGGATCATTTAAAATAAAATATTTTCGTCTGTGTCCGCGCTGGAGTGTCGTTTAGCACGATGTACTCATCAAGGAGTGAACACGTTCGTTGACAAGTGTTCAACACTCGTTCGTCGCCGAATGGCCTGTCTTAGATTTTTGAGCTCTTAGTATTTTCTTGTCAACGAGAGCTGATCATTCGTCGCTGAGTGGCCTTAAGAATTCTTCGACAAGGCCAAGATGTTTGTCGATGAGGCCTTCGTTTTTCAGACTTATTGAGCCTCTACAATGTCTATCCAACCTAGAACTAATGTAAATAGATTTTTCATGAAATGCATTTGTCCTAAGGTTAGTCTAAGTCTTTTTGAGCTTCCAACTACATCATATGAGATATGTAAATACAAACAATACTAAATACCTATTACAATTGAAAACTCGAAGCATCTTCATCCTTTCGCTCTTCTAATTTCATGGAGTGTACCGGGTTGTATATGCATTAAGTTCCTCATGGCTTCCATAACTTCCTTACCTTCCGTGCATGTTAAGTAATGATCCTATTCACAATCGCAATGCATAGGTAAGATAATATGTGATTTATCATTATCAAAAAAGGATTGGACTCATAGAGTCAACAATCTCTCCCTTTTTTATGATAACAAATACACGAACAAAAATTTTGGGTTTAACCTAAACAGACCCCCCTAAGAATATGCATGATAAATAGTGTTGCAAAGTAATCCAAACAATTTGTAGAATAAAGACAATAAACTTTTCAGGATTGTAATTTGAACCATTTATTCTCCCTTTGTTCCTGAATTAATTTCTATTTCTCCTTTTGTCCAAATATTACTGTGAAATACTTCTCCCCCGTTGTTTCAAAATTTTACTACGGGATATTTCTCCCTCTTTTGACATCAACAAAAAGGTATACAAAAATATTTAAAGTTAAATATTTCTTCCCTTTTAAAAAAATATCTCTCCCCCTGTGTTAAACAATTTATTTCTCCCCCTTTTCTAAAGATATAGCTATTTTGTTAAATCAAATTTCATGTTGAACATACACAACATTTCAATCAACATTGATATAGGTAAGCAATTTAGTTCATTAAAGTAAAAAAAATTCATGTGCACATCAACATGTAGTATATATCCATAAAAATTGAACATGCAATAGCCATTACTTAATTTCAATTTACGTTTCTCCTCCTCATTTATGTATTCTAATATATCTCTAGGCAACTTCTCGACTATGCATTAGGCCTAATTCACGTCTAATTTAGATAAACCTATCCTCCGTAAGTACTTTCGTGAATATGTCTACCCATTGTTCATCTATGCACACAAACTAAAGTTCCACATCCCCCTTTTGAACATGGTCACGAAGAAAATGATGTCTAATTTGTCACGCCCCGAACCCACAAGTAGGTCCTAGGTGTGAATATAGTAACCTAACCTATCTCTGTATCAATTAAACATACATGATACAATACTGGATGAGGGTCCAACCCCGTGTGGTATATGTAAACAATATACACATACACATACATATCCATACTCAACAAATACACAGTAGAGAAATGTTATTTCTATAGATACATCATACCATATTAGAGTTTATACAGAACTAGAATATACGTTCCCACAATATAATACATACTCCAAGTGTCTAAAAAACCCAACGATGACAACTCGGTTACAAAACTCATACTTACAAAGGTACTAAACGCAGCTAACTGACACCCTTGCTTCCGGACGCTAGGATGCTAGTTTCGGCTACTTGAAGGACCTCAAATACATTTGTAAATTCGGGGTGAGACACCTCTCAGTAAGGAAGAAAGTAAGTTATATCAGTGTGTGACATATGAGTGTTATATCAGCATAAAACATAACACAATACATTACAGTATGATACAGTTCCATACATTTCAATACAGTTCTAGTATTTTTCAAAATTTAGTTCCAGTACATACAATACCCAAACATATGGTCAGTGTTGTCACACTAAGCAGATAATTACCCTATGATAACCGAAGCCTTACAGCGATAACGTTGCCAATACAAGCACTCGATAACCTGCGATAACCAAAGCCTCACAACGATATCGTTGCCACTACGATGTAGCGCACACCCATTGGTGACCAACCAGAAAGAACAGGTGATATTTTACACCCTTGGATATAGAGCCGAACACTCTCACCCATGGTAATTAGCCGAGACATGGCGTCAACGTATGGTAATTAGCCGCCCCTAGCTGATTCAGCGTATGGTAATTAGCCGCCACAAGATGATTTACAAAATCTAGAACAATTTTGGAACTCATGTCCCTATACTCATCAACATATGGTAATTAGCCGCCCCTAGCCATTTTTACAAAAACCTGGAACATTTTCCATACAACCATTCATTCCACACTTATTTGGTATACAAAAAATCATATTGTTTTCAGTTCAAGAATACAGTTTAATACAAATATGGGTACGGTCATCTCAATACTACAGTTTTAATACAACATACGATTTCCCAAACAAAATAGAGATGATACCCAAAATCCCAAAATTTTCACAAAAACTGTAACCTAAAAATCCCATATTTTCACCCGATAGATTTTCCTAAATAAGTAACCAAAACATACATACGATCGTAAACTACAGGTTTACCGATCCTAATTTTAAAAATAAACTGATATAAACAGAATCCCCTTACCTTTTCCCGAATACTAAATTACAAACTCTACGGCTCCAAAACTACGAACCGAGACACCAAAACCTAAACAACCAAAAATGATACTTACCATTATTACTACTACACATATTCTGAAACGAAATTGAAATCGGACCCTTACCTCAATTTTGGGTCAAAACTTGAAAATCCTTGAAACGACTTTCTGATCCACTATTCTCGAAGAGATTCCTCCCCTGATCCATGCAGTAACGTCGAACTGTTGAATCAGGCGATGAACAATGAAGAATCGAAGAGAGAGAGAAAGGTTTCACTGGTTTTAGAGAGAGAGAGAGAGAGAGAGAGAGAGAGAGAGAGAGAGAGAGAGAGAGAGAGAGAGAGAGAGAGAGAGAGTTTTGGCTTACTTAGCCAAGAAGCAAATGAAACAAATATTTATAGCCCCTTTTACCCAGCCAACCTCATCGACGAAATAGCGCCTTCGTTGACGAATCACCTATACATTTCAACGGTGAACCCTATTCTAATATTTTACAATGCGTTCGGTATCTCTTCATTGATGAGGCTCTGAATTTCGGCGATGAAGAGTATGGGAGCCTTCCTCGACGAGAACAATGGCTTCGTCGACGAAGCCTGCAAAATTTACCTTTTTACCCTTTTTCATTTATTCAATCTACATACCTCGGGTCGGGTTCTTACAACCTCCCCTCCTTACAAAAATTTCGTCCTCGAAATTTGCAATCTCTCATTTACCTAGTCATCTACATACCTATATGCATACCTGACTCCTAGGAAGAGCTGACGGCCACCCACATAGCAGTCCCGTCCCAAATACGTATATACCCTCACTTATGGTGGAGGAATACTGTGGTTACATACATACACTATCTTAGGAGCTCACAATATTACAAAACTCTCCCAGAGACTAACCACACAATACTACTATGATAACAGAGTATTATATACATACATACATACCCATACCGACCTTACTATAAAAAATACTACTCAGAACAACTGCGGATATTTCTGGCGTATTTCTGTCTCTAACTCCTAAGAAGCTTCCTCAATAGCATGATTCCGCCACAGTACATTTACTAATGGTATCTCCTTGGTACGCAGTTTCTGAACTTTACGGTCCGGAATCTGAATGGGTATCTCCTTATAAGCCAAAGCATCCCCAATCTCTAAGGATTCGTAACTAATTATATGCGACAGATCTGGCACATACCTCCTCAACATGGATACGTGAAATACATCATGGATCCTCGAGAGTGCAGGGGGTAGTGCAATCCTATAGGCTACCAGACCCACTCGCTCCAGTATCTCGAATGGTTCGATATACCCGAGGCTCAGCTTGCCCTTCTTCCCGAACCTCATCACTCATTTCATCAGAGCGATTCTCAGAAATATCTTAGCCCCAACCTCGAATTCCAGCTCACGATGGCAAACATCCGCATAACTCTTTTGCTGACTCTGAGCTGATTTAATCCTATCCCTGATCAATTTAACCTTCTCAGAAGCCTGCTGTATGAGTTCAGGACCCAATACATGCAGTTCACTAACCTCATCCCAATAAAAGGAATACCGACACCTCCAACCATACAATGCCTCGAACAGTGTCATTTTGATACTAGCCTGGAAGTTGTTATTATAGGGAAATTCCACTAATAGTAGAAACTGAATCCAACTACCACTGAAATCTAACATGCAAGCCTGTAACATGTCCTCTAAGATCTGTATCGTCCTCTCTAACTGTCCATCAATCTGGGGGTGGAATGCTGTACTGAAAGTAAGCTTCATCCCTAGTGCTTCTTGTAAGCTCTTTTAGAATCGAGAAGTAAATCTTGGGTCTCGATCTGAGACAATGGACACTGGTACCCCATGCATTCTAACTATCTCCTGCACATACAACTCTACTAGCTTACTCAAAGAGTAGCTAACCTTCATCGGTACAAAGTGAGTAGATTTGGTCAACCTGTCCACGATTACCCAGATGGCATTCTGCTCGTGTAGTGATGGTGGTAACTCGGTAACGAAGTCTATGGAGATGTGCTCCCATTTCCACTCCTAGATACTCAATAGATGCAATGGCCCTACCGGCCTCTGATGCTTAGCCTTTACCTACTGACACTTCAGAAATTGCTCCAAAAATCGAGCAATCTTCTGCTTCATACCACTCCACCAGAAGGATATGCGCAAATCTCGATACGTCTGCGTACTACACGAATGTACTATATACAAAGAACAATGCGCCTTCTCCAAGATCGTACTTTTTATCCCCTTGTTATTTGGAACACATAGCCTGGTCCCAAATCTTAGCACACCTCCCTCAAAGATGTTAAAATTTGTAGTCAACCCTTGCTGCACTTTCTCTACAACCTCGACCAACTCCGCATCATTAGCCTGTACGGCTTTAATCCTCTCAACCAATGTCGGCTGGATCACGAAGCTAGCAATGAAAGCCTGATGATTCCCATCCACCAACTCCATGCTCAGACTTTGTAGATCCCGTATGATATGATGCTGACTTACTACTGCAGATACTGATGCATGCTCTGACTTCCGACTCAATGCATTAGCTACCATGTTAGCTTTTCCCAGGTGATAGCTAATTGTGCTGTCGTAATCCTTAATCAATTCCAACCACCTCCTCTACCTCATGTTCAGCTCCTTCTGTGTGAAAAAGTATTTAAGGCTCTTGTGGTTCATGAAGATCTCACACTGTACACCGTACAAGTAATGTCTCTGGATCTTTAATGCATATACTACTTCCGCCAACTCTAAATCATGTGTGGGGTAATTCTTCTTGTACTCCTTGAGTTGCTGAGAAGCAAAAGCAATTACTTTCCCCTATTGCATCAGCACACATCCCAACCCCTTCAGTGATGTGTTGCTGTAAATCACAACACCACCGTCCCCAGATGGGATGGTTAACACTGGAGCAGTGATCAGTCAGTGTTTTAACTCCTGCAAACTCTGCTCGCACTCGTCGGTCTAATAAAATATCACACCCTTCCTCATCAATCGTGTCAGAGGGCTAGATAACTTAAAGAATCCCTCCATGAACCGCCAGTAATACCCAGCCAGTCCTAGGGAACTTCGAACATCGTGCACGCTCTTCAGTTACTCCCAATCAATCACTGCTTCTATCTTACCAGGATCAACTGAGATACCCCCCTTCGACACTACATGGCATAGAAACGCGACCTGATTCAGCTAGAACTCACATTTCTTCAGCTTAGCATACAACCTCTTCTCCAACAGTACTTGAAGTACCAACCTCATATGGTTTTCGTGCTCTTTCGAACTCTTAGAATATACCAGAATGTCGTTGATGATCACCACCACAAACCGATCTAGCTATTCATGGAAAACCCTATTCATTAGGTCCATAAATACCGCCGTAATGTTAGTCAACCCAAACAACATGACTAGAAACTCATAGTGACCGTATCTGGTTTGAAAAACTGTTTTCACAACATCCTCTATCCTAACTTTCACCTGATGATACCTTGACCGTAGATCGATTTTTGAAAAGACCTGTGTTCCCTACAACTGGTCAAATAGATCATCTATACAAGACAACGGGTATTGGTTCTTTACTGTTACCTTGTTAATCTCATGGTAATCAATGCACATTCGCATCGACCCGTCCTTCTTCCTCACGAATAATACTGGAGCTCCCTAGGGCGAAACACTAGGTCTGATAATGCCTTTGTTCAGTAGTTCCTACAACTACTCCTTCAACTCTCTAAGTTCAGCTGGAGCCATCCGGTATGGAGCCTTATAAATCGGCACCTTACCTAGCAGCAGACTAATAACAAACAACACCTCCCGATCAGGAGGTAAGCCGGGTAAGTCTTCTGGGAATACATCTGAAAATTCGTTAACCACTCAAATATCCTCTAGTTTTGGATAATCTCGAGGTGGTTCCTTCATGCAAGCTAGGTACCCTGGACAACCCTCCAAGAGTAACCTTCTTGCCTATACAGCCGATAGAATCGGTGGCGTTGAATGCACACATGATCCCACAAACTCATACTCTTACTCCCAGGAGGTTTGAACACTACTACCTTCTTACAAAAATCAATCACTGCATAACTAGAGAATAACCAATCCATCCCCAGTATAACGTCACATCCATACATGTCGTATACTACTAAGTTCCCCGGTAGCAACTTTCCTTGAATAATCACTAGGCAGTTTCCCAACATCTTACTATAGATCATTACACTCCTAGTCGGTGTAGCTACGGACAACCACTCATCCATCATTTGGGTTTCAACCCCATACAGTTTCAAAAAACTAGCAGATATAAATGAATGGGTTGCTCCCGAATCAAATAAAACAACAACTCTATTTGAAAGAAATAACATGACATTTGTCACCATGTTCCCAGTGAGTTCCGCATCTACTAGAGTAAGGGAGTACACCCTCGTTGGAGCCGTGTTTGCCTAGTAGTTCCCTCGAGGCAGCTGATTACTTCCATGATTCTGGCTCTGTGTAGGCATATTGCTCTATTGTGCTTGACAACTCCATGACATGTGGGCTGGTTTGCCACAGTTGTAGCAATTACCCCAGAACGGCGGGCATTCACCATCGTGCCATTTACAACACTTGGCACATGGTGCAAAGGATGGATCCCCTTGAGAAATTTGTCGCTTGGTATTCTATCGATAACTCGAACTATAGTTCTTCTTCTTCTTCCACTGTCCCTGTCAAGTACCAGTCTGAGAACCAGAAGATATTGGCTTCTTCCTCTATTCCTGTACCACCTCATCTCCCTGGAGGTTGTTCTCAACTATGGTGGCTTTATCCACTAGAATAGAAACTCTCGGATCTACAGCATCCCCACAAGCATACAAATGTCCTTCCTCAGACCCTTCTCGAACCTCTGAGCCTTCTTATACTCGTTCAAGACCAAATACGATGCGAAACGAGATAGCTTAATATATATGCCTGCATATCTTTGTACCGTCAGGGTTCCCTACGTCAGGCTCAAGAATTCATCAGCCTTTGCATCACAAGTGGAAGCCGGGGAGTATCTCTTGAAGAATACCTCCTTAAAATGGCTCCACATCTTACCAAATGGACCAGCTCTCTGCCTCTCAAGCAGACTCACTGCCGTCCACCATCTCTCTGCTTCTCCAACCAACTGAAAGGTAGAATAAAGAACCTTCTACTGGTCAGTACAGTGCATAACTTCTAATATTTTCTTAGTCTTTTGCACCTAGCTCTCCGCTACTATCGGATTGGGTCCTCCCATAAACGTCGGAGGGTGCATACGGGTGAACCTCTCTATAGTACAACCCGTAGACGTAGGAGAGTGCTCACATCTCCTAACACTTCACCTGATCTCCCGCATAACCTTTATCATCAAACCCCGAGGCATAGAAGGAGACTCATCACTCGTAGTCCCCTTGGAACCACTATCCAAGTTGTTATCCTTGGGCTCCATTATGAAAGTAATATAGGAATCGGTTAGAATTCCTATATCATACACAGTTAACACAATCATTGAAACCTAATCATGTTAACTACAACTTTCATGGGTCTAGGTTTATCCTACCACACCAACACGAAACCATAAATGGTTTGCCATGATTTTACTGAAATAGTCATTCCAGTAAAAATACAGAACACCGCCAATGAGTCCCCGTCTAGCAAAAGAACAACCCTCGACCTACTCTACCCATTTCCTACATCCTATACTCTACTATGTACACATAGCTATGACTAACCAAGTCTACAAGACCTAACAACATGGTTTAGCTCTGATACCATGCTGTCACGCCCCAAACCCACAAATGGGTCCTAGGTGTGAATATAGTAACCTAGCCTGTCTTTGTATCAATTAAAAATACATGATACAATACTGGATGAGGGTCCGACCCTGTGGGGTATACATAAACCCTATATACATATACACACACATATGTATATCCATACTCATTAAATAAGCAACAGAGAAATGTTCTTTCTATATATACATCATACCATACCAGAGTCTATATAGAACTAGAATATACGTTCCCACAATATAATACATACTCTAGGTGTCTACAAAACCCAACGATGATAACCTAGTTACAAAACTCATACTTACACAGGTACTAAATGCAGCTAACTGACACCCTTGCTTCTGGACGCTAGGATGCTAGTTCGGCTACCCAAAGGACCTAAAAAACATTTGTATATTTTGGGTGAGACCTCTCAGTAAGGAAGAAAGTAGATTATATCATTGTGTGGCATATGAGTATTATTTCAGCAAAAACATAACACAATACATTACATTACGATACAGTTCCACACATTTCAATACAATTTCAGTATTTTTCACAATTCAGTTCTAGTAAATATGATACCCAAACATACGGTTAGTGTCCTCACACTAAGCACACAATTACCCTGCGATAACCGAAGCCTCACAGCGATTACGTTGCCAATACGAGCACCCGATAACCTGTGATAACTGAAGCCTCACAGTGATATTGTTGCCACTATGATGTAGAGCACACCCATCGGTGACCAGCCGAAAAGAACATGTGATATTTCACACCCTCGGATATAGAGTCGGACACTCTCACCCACGGTAATTAGTCGAGACATGGCATCAGTGTATAGTAATTAGTTGCCCCTAGCTGATTCAGGGTATGATAATTAGTCACCACTAGCTGATTTACAAAACCTAGAACAATTTTGGTACTCATGTCCCTATACTCATCAGCGTACGGTAATTAGCTGCCTCTTGCTGTTTTTATAAAAACCTGGAACATTTTACATACAACCATTCATTCCACACTTATTTGGTATACTAAAAATCATATCATTTTCAGTTCAAGAATACAGTTAAATATAAATATAGGTACGATCATCTCAATACTACATTTTTAATACAACATACGATTTCCTAGACAAAATAGAGATGATACCTGAAACCCCCAAATTTTTCTGAAAACTATAATGCGAAAATCCCGCATTTCCACCAGATATATTTTCCCAAATAAGTAACCAAAACATACATACAATCATAAACTACAGGTTTCTTGATCCTGTTTTAAAAAATAAATTGATATAAACAGAATTCCCTTACCTTTTATCGAATACTAAACTACAAACTCTACATGTAACATCCTGTTTAATTTAACATACAATAAAACATAATAAATAAAATAGTCAACCTAAACCCGTGGTTAGTGGGGACACCTGTCATACATAGTAGAACTTAGGCAGCAGTAAATATAAATCACATTCATCAACCAATAATTACATAATACTAGAGTCTACTATACTCTCAAAGATACTGTATTTATATATATATACATTCTCCAAAATATCAAAATAAACCTAGTGTCTTATAACAAAATCTCTTGATCCTAGATCAGAACTTACCCTTCTAGTAGGGAAGCTCAACTCACTCAGCGGCGGCCCTAACTTGCCGGTCTCTTCGGGTTTCCTAAAATAGTTTAAACTTTGGGTGAGACACCTCTCAGTAAAGGTAGATAAATTAAAATCAGCTGTGTGGCAACATGAATATTTGTGCTATAATATATATACCGTACATTTCACATAACATAAAGCATAAATCGTAATATGGTTAGATAAACATATAATTTCATACTTTCAAGTAATCATACTAATCATGTATTAACTAATATAATATATAATACTAAAAACTGCCCAGGATGAATAGCTAGCTGATATCATGTATTACCCCCCATGACGGGTTGTGCAGCCCGAAGGCGGGACTCGACAATGGCTGACCGACCACTGCCGAGTAAAAAATGTCTGTAAGTACGATGGATCCCCACACCCTGGTCCGGACTTCCAGGTGGACATCTATACTCTACATTGAAAGCCACATCGACTATCCATCTCCTACCCCCTCGTGGGGTGGTTAGCACCAATCTGGTCATAGATATCTGATCTATAAGCTATGATATAGTACTCCTGAAATTGAACTAAACTAACATCCGGGATCTGATAACATATAGTACATAAACATATACTGTTTATCATAAATCAAATAATAGCATTTTCTAAATCTTACATTAACATAATAATTACGGTCTTGTGCTGAAAACATGAATAAATACGACCTAGCGCCAAACGCCAATTACGGCCTTGCGCCGAACGTATCATTTATTCTAAAATCATAATTTACTGTGTTGATCATGTTATTCCTGAAAATATTTTTAAAAATGCTTATTTTGTAAATCTAACTTAACATGGGATAATAATAATAATAATAATAATAATAATAATAATAATAATAATAATAATAATAATAATAATAATAATAATAATAATAATAATAATAATAATAATAATATTCATGCCACACGAATTGAATGAAACCGTATATTCCATTCTGAAATCACATTTCCTGTACAATTGCAGTATTTTCCCAAACTTACATTTTCTGAATTATACTCATATATAATCACATGCTTTTTGAAAATTACTGTACTATTAAATAATAGTAATTTCAATGGAAAATAACTGTTTTAATTTATCCCCTTACTTGGCAACTAAAAAGTCTTCTATAATACTGATCTTACACCCGTAGGAAACCCTAAACAGTACCCTGAAAAATGAAAATTCCCAGAACTAAACTTCAGTATTTATTTGAGTACATCATTTCCTTCAACTGTGGAAAGACCAAATTTTGAATAAAAAGCCTTACCTCAACTCAAGGATGAATTTCAATAGAGTTCCACCGATGATCTGCTTTGGCAGATATGCAGAGAAACTTCTCCAGGAGCATTGTGGTGGCTTCAGATCCTCGAACCGGTGGAAATTCGGCCCGAAATCAAAGAGAGAAAGGTGGAGAACCGAAGGGAGGAGAGGGAGAGGGTTCTGTATCAAAAATTATGCTTAAAAATGAAGTTCGGGCTATTTATACACTGGCCTTCATCAACAAGCCACGCCACCTCGTTGACGAGGTCAAGAAGGCTCCTCGTCGATGAACTCTCCCTTTTGTCGACGAAATTCAGAGTTGCCCCAAAACCCCTCTTGGTATCTTCTCATCGACGAAACTCACCCTCATCGATGAGACCCTATGTTATCCTCATCGACGAAGCCCCTGTATTCGTCGATGAGTCCTTGATATAAATTCCTCGGTTATTACTCCCAAAGTCTGCTGCCTCCTTCTGTTTCTATTTCCATTTTTCTTCCTCTTTATTATTTAAATACCATTATTATTCGAGTCATTACACTACGGCTCCAAAACTACGAACCAAGACACCAAAACCTAAACAACCAAAAACAATACTTCCTTACCATTCTTACTACTACATATATTCTAAAACGAAATTGAAATCGAACCCTTACCTCAATGTTGGGTCAAAACTCGAAAATCCTCGAAATGATTTTCCGATCCACTATTTTTAAAGAGATTCCTCCCCTAATCCATGCAGTAATGTCGGATTGTTGATTCGGACGACGAACAGCGAAGAATCGAAGAGAGAGAGAGAGAGAGAGAGAGAGAGAGAGAGAGAGAGAGAGAGAGAGAGAGAGAGAGAGTTTTGGCTTACTTAGCCAAGAAGCAAATGAAATATATACTTATATACCCTTTGACCTGGCCAACCTCATCGACGAAACGACGCCTTCGTCGACTAATCATCCATACATTTCATCGACGAACTGGCTCCTCTAGCGATGGAACCTATTTCGATATTTTACAACACGTTCGGTATCTCTTCGTCGATGAGGCTCTGAATTTTGGCGACGAAGAGTATGAGAGCCTTTGTTGACGAGAACAATGGCTTCATCGACGAAACCTACAATATTTACTTTTTTACCCTTTTTCATTTATTCAATCTGCATACCTCGGGTCGGGTTTTTACATAAGTTCTTTGTGCTTAGTTCATGAATGTGATATAGGATTATTTGAGATGTTTATTGCACTAGTGTTATCACATTTTATAGGAACAATTTCATAGTGCAATCCATAGTCCATTAGTTGTTGCTTCAGATATAGCGTTCGAGCACAACAACTTCTAGCTGCTATGTATTCTGCCTTGACCGTGGACAATGCAACTGAATTCTGTTTCTTGGAAAACCAAGAAACTAAGGATTGTCCTAAAAAGTGATAAGTTCCGCTAGTGCTTTTTCTATCTACTTTGCTATCGGCAAAGTCAGCATTAGAATAACTGACAATCTTAATTGAAGTGTACTCAGGATACCCCAATCCAAGTCCAATAAATCTAGTAAGGTATCTAAGTATCTTTTTAATAGCTAATAGATGTGACTCTTTAGGTACAGACTCAAATTTTGCGCACAAACATACGCTAAACATAATATCAGGCCTATTCGTAGTCAGATATAACAGGCTACCAATCATTCCACAGTCGAGCTTAACATCCACTAGTGTAACTTGCTCATCCTTATCTAATTTTGTGGAAGAACTCAAAGGTGCTCCTAAAATTTTACCATCTTCCATATTAAACTTTTTGAGCAGGTCTCTAATGTATTTTGATTGGTTTATGAAAATTCCATGTTTGGCCTGTTTGATCTAGAATCGTAGAAAGAAGTTGAGTTCACCCATCATGCTCATTTCAAATTCACTTTGCATGCAACTAGCAAACTCATAACATAACTCTTCGTTGGTTGCTCCAAAAAATGATATCATCTACGTATATTTGTAGTAGGAGCAAATTTTCATTTTTAGCCTTTATGAAGAGTATTGTGTCAATCTTCCCTTTAGTAAACTCATTATCTAGAAGAAAACCACTAAACCTTTCATACCAAGCTCTAGGATCTTACTTCAATCCATACAAGGCTTTAGTCAATTTATAGACATGGTTTGGAAATTTGTGGTTTTCAAACCCTGGGGGTTGTTAAACATAAACTTCCTCATTAATATAGCCATTTAGGAATGCGATTTTCACATCCATTTGATATAATTTAAAATTCTTAAAAGTAGCATATGCCAATAACATCCTAATGGCTTCCATTCCAGCTATAGGAGCAAATGTTTCCTCAAAATTTATGTCTTCCTCGTGGTTGTATCCTTGAGCCACTAGTCTAACTTTGTTTCTAACTACTATTCCATTTTCATCTTTCTTGTTCTTATATATCCATTTTGTTCCAATAAATGTATAATCTCCAGGTCTAGGAACTAATGTCCAAACTTTATTTCTCTCAAATTGATTCAATTCTTCTTGCTATATATCACCCATGATTCATCCTCAATTGCTTCACTCACATTCTTAGGTTCTTCTTGTGATAAGAATGCAAAGTGACTAACCATATTTCTAAGTGATGATCATGTAACTACTCCTCGTGATGGTTCACTTATAATTTGATCTATGGGATGATTCCTCACATACTTCCATTCTCTAGGTAGTTCATTAACCTCTTTTTCTACTTGAGTATCCTCTAAAGATGTTTCGTTAATTTCAATGTTCTTATCTGAGTTATTTTCAATAAATAGTTTTTCTAATCCCTTACCTATCTCAATCTCATCCTCATCAGTCTTTTTGGAGAAGGGATTGGACTCATCAAAAACTACATGGATGGATTCAATTACAGTCAACGTTCTTTTGTTACACACTCTATAGGCTTTACTATCTATGACATAACCTAAAAAGATACCCTGATTTGACGTCAAATGTTCCTAGGTGTTCATTGTCTCTATGAATAAAACATTTACAGCCAAAGACATGAAAATAGGAAATGTTTGGTCTATGGCCATTCCACAGTTCATAGGGAGTTTTATTTAGAGTGAGTCTAATCAGAACTATATTTAATACATAGCAGGTGGTGTTCACTACCTCAGCCTAGAAGTACTTAGGTAGCTTATGTTCGTTAAGCATGATTCTAGCCATTTCCTATAAGGATCTATTCTTTCACTCAACTACCCTATTTTGTTGAGGTGTCCTAGGTGCCAAAAAATTATGAGAGATTCCTAGTGAGTCATAGTATTCTTTCATACCTTTGTTCTGAAATTCTCTACCCCTATCACTTCGTATGTGTGTGATTGTATAGCCCTTTTTATTATGAATTCTTCTACACAATTTAATAAAGTTTTCACATGCTTCATCTTTATGTGCAAGAAACAGTACCCATGTGAATCTGGAATAGTCGTCAATAATGACGAAAGCATATAATTTACCACCTAGACTTTGAGTTGGATTAGGACCAAATAGATCTAAGTGCAACATTTGAAATGGTCTAGTGGTGGAGATAGCTTTCTTCTTCTTAAAGCTATATTTTATTTGTTTTCCTAGTTGACGTGCATCACATATTTTATCTTTAGCAAATTTTTTCTTAGGTAATCCCTTAACTAATTCTCCTTTAACAAGTTTGGATAATAAGTCCATGTTTGCATGTCCTAATCTCCTATGCCAAAGCCAACTAGCTTCATTTATAGCAGAAAAGCAAGTTACATGTTGAGAAGCAAGATTATCAAAGCTAGTGGTGTAGACATTTTCATGACGATCAGTAGTAAACAATATTTTGTTTTCAGTTTTATTCTCTACAATGCATTTGTCATTTTCAAATGAAACTCTATAACCTTTATCACACAATTGACTAATACTTAATAGGTTATGTTTTAATCCATCTACCAGTAAGACATTATCAAAAACTAAGGATGGATTCTTACCAACTTTACCTACTCCAATAATTTTACATTTTGAGTTATCCCCAAATGTAACGAATCCTCCATCTTTGGATGTAATTGATGCAAATTTAGCTTTATCTCCAGTCATATGTCGCGAGCATTCGCTATCCATATACCACTTGTCCTTTGAAGAGGATGATTTCAAGCACATCTGCAAAACATACTCAGATAACTAGTTTTGGTACCTATATTTTCTTGGGTCCTTTGGGGCTAGTATCAGATTCTCCTTTCACTTTCCAAATTTTCTTAATTCTTACATCCTTGTTCTTAAATGAACAATCAAATTGTATATGTCCTAACTTCCTACATTTGAAGCATGTAGTATATCTATAATTGTCTTTAGATGGAGCATAGGATTTTGATTCTTTTACAAAATAGCCCATGTGAAGATGTTTCTGTTTTAGGTTTTCCTTTCCCTTAAAACCAAGTCCTTCTTTCTTTGAGCATTAAGAATTTTATAAAGAACATTTTGGCCTTCTGTAAATTCATGAAGAACTTTTGACTTATCTTCTAACTCTTTTTCTAACTCCATAATTTTCAAATCCTTTCCTTTTATTATAGAAGTATGAGATTCATCTTGTTTTTCCAAAAGTTTTGAAAATTCCTTTAGTTTACTTTTCAAATTAGAATTCCTCTTTGTCATTTTCTCAAGCATTTTCAGAGTATACAAATATTCCTATTGCCGTTCATCATAAGAAAGCATGCTATTTTCATTTTTTGAATCACTAGAATAATAAGATGAGGTAGAGCAAAAAGATTGTACCTCACGGTCTTCGTGAGCCATCAAATACAGATTTGCAGTCTAGTCATTGCCAGATTTAGAGTCTGAACTACTGCTACTGTGTGTATCCCAACCAAACTTTAGTGCCTTCTTCTTCTTTTTGGACACTTTCTCTAGTTGGGAACAATCTAGCTTGATGTGCCGAACTTCTCTATAGTTATAGCACGTAGGAGGATCATCCTTTTGCTTCCTTTTGCTTGAATCTCTCTTTTATGTTTTTGAGTCCTAGAATTTTCTGGTGTACTTCCTGTTCTTTTTCAGGAACTTTCCAAACTTCTTAGTTAGAAGTGTCATTATTTTTTGATTCTAAACCACTTTCTTCACTGGAATTGCTGGATGATGCTTTGAGGGTTGTCACTTTCTTAGTTTTATTTTGCTCACTATGTCTTTCATTTATTGTCAGCTCATATGCTATGAGCGACCCGATCAGCTCATCTATTGTCATTGCTTTTAGGTTCCTCCCTTCAGTTATAGTAGTGGCTTTTGCTTCCCATATTGGTGGTAGTCCCTAAATAATTTTCCTGATCATCTCATAAGTGGGGTAAGTTTTACCAAGAGCATGTAAAGAATTTGTGATGTGGGTGAATCTCGTGTACATAGATTGAATAGATTCACCAGCAGTCATTTTAAAAGCTTCGTATTCACTAGTGAGCCTATCTATCCCACTATCCTTTAGATATTTGGTACCTTTATAGGTGACTTCTAATTTTTCCTAAATTTCTTTAGTAGTCTTACAGGCCATGACTCTGTTAAACTCATTTACATCTAAAGCACATGACAAAATATTTATAGTATTGGCATTAACTTGAACTGATTTCCAATCATCATCTGTGTATTCCTCTTTAGTCTTAGGTACACTTTCTTTATCAATAATTTTCATAGGGACATGGTCTCCTCTGGAGGCAATCTTCCTTACTTTCCAAATCAGCCATGACTCTGTTAAACTCATTTACATCTAAAGCACATTACAAAATATTCATAGTAGTGGCATTAACTTGAACTGATTTCCAATCATCATCTGTGTATTCCTTTTTAGTCTTAGGTACACTTTATTTATCAATAATTTTCATAGGGACATGGTCTCCTCTGGAGACAATCTTCCATACTTTCCAATCAACATTTTTAAGGAAGATGCACATTCTTTGTTTCCAATAAGTATAATTTACACCACAAAAGATGGGCGGTCATGTGGATGAGTGTCCCTCACCAAATGGGTTTACACCGATGTGTGCCATTGTGATCTTTTACAAAGAAACGATTAAGTTTATGTAACAAGGCTCTGATACCAAATGTTAATTTAGGAGTAATCCCAAGAGGGGGGAGGGGTGAATTGGGTATTTAAAATTTATGTCACTCAAGTTCTAATTTTGAACTACTTATAACAATACACGTACAACTTACATGACAAGCAGTTCAGTATTTCTCAACTTATCAATTTTAATGTGTGAATTTTTTTGATCAATCAATCTTACCCAATTACTATACTGACGTACTAACCAGTTAACAAATACACAACAACCACAGAATTAAATGCAAATGGAAATTAAAAGAGTCAAGGGAAATAAAGATGCAAACATAGTTTTTACGAGGTTCAACCAACTCGGCCTACATCCTCCCCTTGAGCAACCAACTCAAGGATTCCACTAATCCCGCTCCTTTAACTGGGACAGAGCTTCCCGTCACAATCTGTTGCTTACAAGAGGCGCAGCTTCCTCCTCAGCACGTTCACAACCCGAACTATCAATACAACAATATAATTACAATTTTCTGCAAAACTCAAACGCTCCTTAACAAGCTAATGAGTACAATTGAAATCCTAATACATACTCAAATGATATAACATGAAGCTTAATGTGTGTATGTGATGTTGTCAATGAAATTATTTTAATAGTTTTTGTATAAATATAGATATGACTATTTTGCTTCAAAGATTAAATTCAACTAAATGATCTTTGTAAAAATATATGTAACATAGTTTAGATCCAAAGATCTACATTAATCCGTTTTGCTCCAAAGATCTAATCCACTATTTGATCTTTATAAAAATATATGAAGGACAAGTTTGCTTCAAAGATCTAATCAAATATGTTTTGCAATAATTGTGCTCAGATGAAAAATTTGAATAAAAGCGAATACCTTCAAATATTTAAGCTTTGATAAACCCTTTAAAAATTGCTTCACGTAAAAATATATATGAAGAACATAAGTTCTTGCTCTCTCAAGAAATATTTAACAATATGATTGTGAGAGTACAAAACTTTGAGAATAAAGATCAATATATAAAAAACGATACTTTTTTTACCAAATCTCAATACCCAAGTTGTTTGCAAAAGATATGAGTGAACGCCCTTTAATCTTGAAACTCAACACACGAAATGCCTAAACTTGATAAGAATGCTTGGAGTGCAGGAAAGAAGTTTGTAATACATCGAAAGCTCTCAAGAATTATGCAAAAAGTGATGCCCTAGGGTTTAGAGGTTATGTTTATAAGTGTTCTCACCATCTGAAAGATTTTTGGCCATTAGATCATTTAAAATAAAGATTTTCATTTGTGTCCGCGCTGGAGTGTTGTTCGAACCGACGTACTCATTGACGAGTGCACGCGTTCGTTGATGAGTGTTCAACACTCGTTCATCGACGAGAACATGAGTTCATCGCCGAATGTCCTATCTTAGATTTTTGAGCTCTTAATAATTTCTCATTGACTAGAGTGGATCATTCGTCGCCGAGTGGCCTTAAGAATTCTTCAACGAGGCCAGGATGTTCGTTAACAAGGATTTTGTTTTTCAGACTTATTGAGCCTTTACAATTTCTATTTAACCTAGAACTAATGTAAATATATTTTTAATGAAATGCATGTTTCCTAATGTCAGTCTGGTCTTTTTGAGCTTCCGACTACATCATATGATTTATGTAAATACAAACAATACCAAATACCCATTACAATTGAAAAATCGATACTTCTTCATCCTTTCGCTCTTCTAATTTCATGGAGTGTGCCAGGTTGTATATGCTTTAAGTTCCTCATGGCTTCCATGACTTCCTTACCTTCCGTGCATGCTAAGTAATGATCCTATTCACAATCTCAATTTAAGGGCAAGATACTATGTGATTTGTCATTGTCAAAATAGGAGTGGACTCATAGAGTCAACACCTAAAGGACTTAAAAGCTCATACAGTTAGGCGCATTCCATGAAGTCAAAAGAGCAAAGAAGAAGAAGACATTTATTATTTCATTTGGAATGCATTTTTGTTTATATTTTGTCTGTAATAATGCATGTCCTTGCATGATATGGATTGATAGCTCAGAATGACCATAGACATACCTTAGGGGACCCAACCTTTCATAGAAAACCTTTTTCATAAAATGATAAAATCTCACAAAGGTTTTACAAAATATTTTTTAAGTGAATCAGGGAAAAAACTTAAGTTTTCAATTACCTTAGTTGACCGAACCTTGCATGTTAAAAATTTCTTAGCTGACCAACCTTCATAATAGCCTATTTTATTAAACCTCGGTTGACCGGCCATATTTTAAGTTTAAAGCCTCAGCCGACCGACCTTACTTTTTGGCCTGTTTTAAATACCTTAGCCGACCGACCCTTTTAACACATAAAATGGCTAGTCGACCAACACTGTTCACTTAGCCAAACAGTCATCACAACAGCCGACTGAACTCATGAAGGTTGGAAAATTGCCTAGGCCAGCTGACCGGTCCCTTCCTTAGCCAATCGAGCCCTTTGAAAATTTCAAATTTTTAAGAAAGGTCAACCAACCAGTGCTAGCACTAGTCGACTGAACCTCTTGGGTTTGGGCAATTTTTAGTACTTAAACACGTTTAATTTTTAATTAAATAAATTTAAAATTACCAAGTATGTCCCCAATGGTCATATTTTTAAAAAATCTATAAATACCCCATTCATAAACATAATTAACAACTTTGATTAGTCAAAAATTTCTCTTAAATAGTTTGGGCAAATTTTTTAATCAAAGTTCCCCCACAACATTTTTATTGCAAAAATTTCTTTAGGGAAAAAAATTTATACTCTCTCCTACTCTCTTTCACTCTTTATTTTGAAATTTTTTTTTGGGAGAGAGCGTTTTATTTGAGCATTTATTTTATTCAAGAACATTTACCCTCACATAAGCTTTGATTCTTGAAAACTGTTTTTGAGAGTAAGCTTAAGGTTTCTTCCATATATTTTCTTAGGGAAACTTGTTATAGCTTGTGAATCTTTGCACATCTATTGCAAGATTCAAAAACTCATATTGTATTTATTGCAAAATCAATTTTTGAGCATAAATTATAGCTTCTCCAAACACTTTTATTGCAAATCTTTGTTGGAGAAAAAATTTATTACATATTAGATCTTTGAAGTTCTTATTACATATTTCACTTCACATCAAAAATCATATATATATATATATATATATATATATTGATTTTTGCAAATATTTTCTTAAGAGAAAAACGTTCTCCTATTATTCCTTGAAAAATATTTTTAGGAGATAATTTTTATTGGGGTCAAATCTTTGAGTATTTATCATATACATTATTTTCAAAGATTGTAAATATTATTTTGAGAAAACTTTTAAACTCTACTGATCATAAATCATATAATTTGAGAGTGCATATTTAGTTCTTCACTGTGTACATCTTTGCTTGTATTAGAAGCATTTATTTTGTACGAAAAAGTTTTACTTGTACTGGTTTGGTTCAGCCTGGTAAATTGAACTGGGGAGACTCTGCCCCGTAAGGAGGAATTAGTTTGGTTCAACCTGGTGAATTGAGCTGAGGTGACTCCGCCTCATAAAGAGAACTAGTTTGGCTTTGCCTGTAAGTGAGCCAAGGAGACTCCACCTTGTAAGGAGTATTGTAAACGGTGTTGCTCTGCCTGGTTAAGTGAGCACTTAGTGGAATCCTTGGGTTGCTGACACAAGGCAGGGACGTAGGCTGGTTTGGCCGAACCTCGATAACATGTCATGTGTGTGTGTGTGTGTGCGTCTCTCTCTCTCTCTCTCTCTCTCTCTCTCTCTCTCTCTCTCATTTATTTTTTGTACTTCAATTTCCATATGTGTATGCCTGCTTTTTATTGTTATAATTATTTGCATACACACATCCAATTTAAATGAGATATGCTGCACATGTGTATGGTCGCATATATTGCTTAATCATTTAGTATACACGACTTTATTTTGAATGAATAAGATGTGTGAAGAATCAGCATAGATTTAATTTGGCCAAAAATTTTTTAAAAGCCAATTCACCCTCTATTGGGAATACACCATTCCTATCAGAAATAAGCTTGTGATGAATCCTTATCAAGTGAACAACCAATCAAACTCTTAAATCGTCCTTTTTTGCTAAAGAAGTAATGAAGGTGCCTTTACCTTTAAAAAATTTAAGATGCTTAGCTTGTCCAAATTGGACGGTACCATGAATCTAGTGGATCATTTAGATACCAACGCAGGGACAAGAAGTGTCGGATGCAATCATGTGTTAAGCTTTTACAACATCATTGAAGGGGATTTTTCCAGCTCTTGGTACAAAACATTGAAGCCAAGGTTGGTTGGAGCTTTTGCCAACATAAAGCAGCGATATTTGAAAGATAGCCAAGACCTTGGCTCAACTCATGAGTTTAGTTCAAGGTGACTGAGAAATGGGGTCAATTAAGTCCAAGGAGTCACCACTAATAATTTATTTACCTAGGTGTGGTTAGATCATCTAATAAATACCGATTAGTTAGTCTCTCAGTCAAACCTAAGGTCAAGGAAACTAGTATTCAAGGTCTGTGTCACTAGAGTCGAGTTCAAAAGCACAATTATGTGAAGAAAAGGTACTAAGACCCTGTATACACCATTTTATAAAAGATACCTAATTAGCCTAAAATCACCTTTGAATTCAATTGATCAAAACTTTTGGTTCCTTGATTTTATTTAAAAGAAGCAAAATCTACAAATTAACATGCAAAAGAAGTAAGTTGTAAAAGGTAAAGAACATGCACGAAAAATCAGAAGGTCTAATAGAATCACCAAGCAAATTTAGTGATTATATTAAATCTAATGCCCCTATGTTGTAAGTGAAGTTCAAAAACCCTGAATAGATTTTCCCTCATCAAAGGGGAGACACAATAAAGACAAACAAGCAATAAAGCATCAAGAAAAGATACTCAATCACATAATAGAAAGCTATTAAAGATAAAATATAAAAAAATGCATTGAAAACTGGTTTAAAATGTTCAAGAAATATCCTAGAATTTTTTTTTTGTTTTTCTTTATGTTTTGGTAATTTTCTATGATTTGCAATGATTTTAAAGGATTTTTTCTCAATTTTTCCTATTTTTATTTTTGATTTTATGATTTTTAAATATTTTCTTGAATTTCAAAACACCTTAAAATTTCTTGAATTTCTCTATAAATTTTTTTTTCATTTATTTTAAATATTTAGTTTATTTTTAGGATTTTTAAAGAATTATTCTCCATTTTTATCCATTTTTACTATTTTTAGTTTTCTTGATTTTTAAAACTTATTTTATAATTTTATATTATAAAATTTCCAAAAAAGGAAAAACTTCTGCTTCAATTCATTTTTTCACAAGATGAGCCTTTTGACAAATCCTCTACTTCGAATTGTTTGTATCATTTTGATCTTCCTTTGATTTGCGATCATCTATACTTTTCACGAATCAACTTCGAAATGTTTTTTCCTTAAGTACTTCAACATAGTGGAAGACGTAATCTTGTTCAAAGAAGAGACTAAACTGTACCAGAAACCCCTTGGTCTCATCTTCTCGTAATATTGAGCTTTTTCTGTACGCCTAAGTTCCTGCCCTCAATAACTTCATATTTGTATCACTCTTCACTTTTAAACGTGTCAATTTGTACAGTTCATGAGTCAAATGTTCACATTGCAATTCAGCACTAAAATTATGAAGAAGCAATAAATATTTTATGGGGTGTGGGATGTTGTTTCTTCAACATTCCTGGATTTGACTCTTGAATTTAGATTGAAGAATTCTTGCAATCCCTTATTGCTTAAATATTCTTTGATTGATTTTTGTTAGTAGCATCAATTTTTTTTTTTTTGGCCAAAGGGTACTTACCGTAGTATTTCTTAGGCAGTTGTCATTACCTTTTTAGTTTCAAATACCGCTGAGACTTCCACCTTTCTCGCTATTTCTTTTCTTATTACTATTATTAATATTTTTTTCCAATAGTTAGTTAGTAGTGGTGATTTTGTGTTTATGATTTGTTGGCTTAATATATGCATTTTTGTCTTTTTGTGTTTTTTGTTAGCTTTACCGTGATCCCAAGAGCGGGGAGGGGTGAATTGGTATTTTTAAAATCTATCCCCTAGGTATTCCTCCTAACAACAGTATGTTCACAATCCTACGGTCAATCTAGTGCAAGTAACATCAGAAATTAAATAAAGCAGTTTAATCAATTACACAAGCACCAAAAAGCAGTAAAGAGAAAGGTGACACACAGATATGTTATTGAGGTTCGGCCAACTGCCTACGTCCCGCCCTTGGCTAACCAGCACAAGGATTATCACAATAACTTGCTCACTTAAACGGGTGGAGCGGCACCTATACAAACCAGGTCAAATTATCACAAGGCTGACCTACAATCTTTACCAATCCTTACCGAGCTGGATTATCGGCCCCTCAGGCCATGCCTGGAATCTCTTAGATATACAATCAAAAGGTACAATGTATGGGTGTTTTCATGTAAAGAAAATTTGTACCACAAATGCGCACAATATCACATACACCACATATGATTTAATAATGTAAGCTCAGTGTAGTTTTAGTAGTTCAACTCTCAAGGATGTTTTCTATCAGTGTAGTGAGTACGTGAGAGTATCAATAGTAATCTGTGTATTTCGAAATATTCAATCAAACGTGTTCACACAGAATATCAAACAAGCCTCAAGAATATCAATCAATAGAATATCTCAATCATATGAATATGTATATGCTTGGACTGCAAGATATATGTAATCTTGGTATTTTAGAAAATGGTATAGACTTGAATGGATATTGCCACAAAGATTAATATAACACACACAAATATCTTTTCACAAATATATCAATATGAATACCACAAGATATTTGAGTACTTTTGAAAATATTTTTGCAAGCCAAAACTAATACAACCTTCCTAAGTTATTGCAATGAGAATGCAACACTTGGAAGTTTAACAAGTCTTCTTAGGATAGGCTTATTAGTAAAGCCTCCTAAGAATACTTAGTTTATGCTCTAGTTAGAAAAATCGATTCACACACTCACCAAATGAGAGAGCAAACCTCTAACCAATAACACTCAAATACACTTACAAATGATACTGAGATGAAGTAGGTAAGTTTGAGTGGATTTGGAAGTAGTATAAGCAGTAGGGAGTATTTGGCTTGAGAGAGAAATATGATTTTTGGTTTTTGCTAATCCTACTTAATTCTCCCAAATGAAATAGTATATATAGACATACCAAAATATTTGATCGTTGGGGACTTATTAGGGATTGTTGAAAAAGTTTAATGACACTTAAACCATTTTAACCCTGTTTAAAAATTATTTATCCATAGTAAAAATTATGGCAACCCGAGAGGTCTGGTTGACCAGATCAGTTTTGGTGGACCAAGACTCATATGGTTCGGTCGACTAGGGGACTTTTGAACTAAGGGCTTGGTCGACCAGAAAAGGGCGATTTCTCAATTTTTTGAGGTTCGGTCGACCAGGCCATTTTGAACTGGCTGGTTCGATCAACCATATAGTTGAGAATTCTCCCAAAGGACCCTTTGGTCGACCAGGTAGTTGGAGTACAAAAAGGGTCGATCGACCAGATGGTCAAATTTTTGACCCAGGGAGGTTTCGATCGACTAGGGCCTTTTGAATTACCTGATTCGGTCGACCAAGTGGTCAAAATGTTGACCAAAAAGGGTTTCGGTCGACCAGGGCCTTGGTCAACTGTTGACCCAGGTTTGGTTTTGGTTGACCAGGCCAAAATGAACTAAATGTACTAGTCGACCGAAAGTGCACCATGTGTGCATTTCGGTCCAATCTTGAAGCATATAAACCTTATTCAAGTACCTAATAAACAAATGTGTATATGTGTGTATCCTAGGGTCACTTGGGGTCCAATTTGAAGACACCGAAAAAGTCCGGTGTCGGTCGACCGAAGGGTACGCCCTAAGGTCATGCTAAGGTCATTTTGCATTATGATTTGATTTGAGCTTACAAAATAAACCATGCATGTGTTGTGTGTGCTTATTACAAACCAAATGTCCTAATTACTATTATAGACCAAATAGACCACTAAATATATTACAACTGAAAATACGAACTGGTCTTCAAGCTTTGAGCTTTCTCGTGCCATTGATGATATGCTAATATGAACCTGTACATGAGCTAAATATTTATTAAATACCGGAGTATTTGTCATCATCAAAACCGGACATGACCTATAAGGTCAACATTTTTCATTTGCAAGTATTGGAATATACAAAATTTTTCAAAAAGTTATGTTGCATGGTTATTTTAATTTTAGTCTAGCTTGAATTCACACCCAAAATTGTATAATTTAATTTAGTTTCTTTTTTTGTTTTTTTAATGCATTGTATTGTGTGTGTGTGTGGTTTCTACTAGTTGTAGGGTGTGATTTAGAAAATTGTCTATGTGAAATAAGTTTGTGAAAAAACCAAAAAAAAAAAAAAAAAAAAACAAACTCAAATGTGTACTTCGCCTATGTAACATAAGTTCTTTATAAACCCAACTAGTCTCAAGCCTAGACAAAAGGAGCAAGGTCGTGTTAGGTAGCTAACAACTAGCATAAAACTTTGACAAACCTTATTATCATGAATTCTTACCAATTTCACTTAAGTCAAGGGAATAGATAGGGTCAATATGGAAGGGAGAGGGTTAATAAGTTAGCATAAGAAACTAAGATTAGATTAACAACTTGGACTATAGGAACTCTTACAGAAAAAAGTATGGAAATAGTGGAAATAAAATGTTTAAAAGGAAATTTAACTTAATTTGCCTTCTATTGACCTAATTGGTCATATCCCATTTTTACAATGACAAATACACTTGATACTAATGTTTGCCCTGAGCTTGCACGCAAGTTCTCTCTACGCATGGAATTGAAAAGAACACTATATCATGATGGCGTATGGTGACCTCACAGAAGATTGAAGAATATTTTGCTTAATTTGTATTTATATTTTTATATTCTTCTTTCTGGATTATAATTCAATATGGTCTATAATAGCTGCATCATGCATGATATGTAACGACTTGGAAAATTATAATGATTAAATAATTAGGAAGATAATAGATGGAATAGATAAATAAAGGATAAGGGGAAAAAAGGAAAAAATTTGGAAAGAAAATAGCAGATCTCGTCGACGAATATCATGTCCTCATCGATGAGTAGTTTACATAGGATCGCCGATGAAGTTTAGTACCTCGTCGATGAAGAAATCCCGAAAGAGTGAATTTCAGATTTTAAGTTTCGTCGACGAATGTATCCTCTCATTAATGAAGTCCCTTTTGTGGTTCATCGACGAATCTTGTTTTCTTGTTGACAAATCCACGTGGCAAGATCGTGTATAAAAGGATTTGGGGAAGCTTCTTCATGAAGAAAACTCTTTTTCTTTATTTTCTCTCTCTAGAAATCATCTCCTCTGCCTTCTCTCTTCAAATTTGGCCCAGATTTAGGTTGAATCGACAAATGGAGACCGCTATGGTGTTCTAGGGAAAATTCTCTACACATCTAGCAGAACAGATTTCTAAACTGGGCTTTTCGGGAAATGCTCCAAAGTTGAGATAAGGGTTAGGATTCTTAGTGTTGGGGTTTTAAATGTTTATTTAAGGTTTATAGGTTGAGGAAATGCAAAAATAGTAGGTTATTTGGGGATTACCTGAATAAACTAGTATTTTTATTTCAGGATTCAGGTGAGCGCCACAGGCATCATTTGGGGTTTTTGTTGGCGTAGTTCAAGAAAGCAGGTAAGGGGGAATATATATTAAACCAGGTTTTATGAATTAAACGAATAAATGGATTATGTTATGTATATATGCATATGTTTTTGTATGAGTTTAAAAGGCCAATCGTTTAAATTATAATTTTTGAGCCTAGGGCTGTTTTATTAGATATGTATACGTGAAAATGGACTAATGAAAGTGAAATATTTTTCAGGATAATTGTGTAAGAAATTAAACATATATTTTTCGTATAAGAATGATAAATGAGGGTTGCTTTATTTTACAGAAAAGGTTTGAAATATATATTGCTAAATTGTATGGCATGAGTAAAATGGAAATTTTGTGTTGAATTATGTTATATGTATGAAATACAGGTTATACAAGAAATGTATTGAGAATGAAAATGTTATATGAATTATACTGCATGTGATTGTTAATGTAACCATGGAAACAGATGAATAGGTGAAAGGAGGTGTAGACTAACTGATGAACAGCTAAAAGGAGTTGTAGTAGCAGAATAGCGCATATCTATGTGGACTAATTGATGTACAACTAAAAGGAGTTGTAGTACGAATGTAGAAAATGAAATGGAAATAAGAATGAAATGAAGTGAAATGAAATGAAATGTGAAATGTGAACAATGTAAAATGAAAAGGAGCTACGTAAAGTGAAATGCTACGAAATGTCAAAGTTGAGAACATGAACAAATGAGAAATACAGAATAAATGACGAACAGAGTATTGTATTGTTGTAGTATCAGTATTTGTGTTAGTATGATATGCATTTATATGGGTGGGGCAAACTCTTCTCTCAAGGGCTTCATGAGAAAGGCGAGTGCCCTAGTAGGTATCAGATATAGTAGTAGGCTGCACAACGTATTAGGGTAGAGGGAAATTACTTGTATGGGCGGGTAAATTTCCTTATTCTCAGGAGCCTTTGTTGGTAAATCTTTGTGTGAACTATGTGAGAATGAGATTACTTTTTCACTTGAGGGCTTACTGAGTAAGGTAAGTGCCTTGATATGCTTTAGTTGTGATCATTGGTTGCCTAAAGTATCAGAGCAGAGAGGTGCTACTTGTATGGGCTGGTAATCACCCCAATCCATAAGTATTCTTGTGGGTAAAATACCTTGCATGTGTTTGATCAGGCACAGGAAAGGATTTTAGAAATTATGACAATGATATGCAAATGATGAATACATATACATATGTTATTTACAAACCTCATGTTGGCCACACGTGGATTTAATATATTGTTTCTTCCCTTACTGAGATGTGTCTCACCCGAATACAAATTTATCTTTTTTCGGACCTCCATGTGATCGAACTTAGAGAGTTTGGGGTTATTATAGCATTTTTTGATATAGAAAGAAAAGGGTATAAACTTTAATGATACTTTTGGGATGTATAAGTTTTATGTTTTATATTTTATGTTTTAAGTCTTCTGAGTTGTGTATACTGGAAGTTGTATGTTTTTGGAGATATGTATACATGTGGATATAGGTGGATGGATGATTTATTTTAAAATGTATATAGATTTAGAAAACTATGATATTATATTGGTTGAGAATTGTAGTTATGTTTTCCGCTGCGTAATTGTTAATGGAATAAAAGGTACAGGAAAAATGGATTACGTGGCACCGGGTCTCACCAGGTAGGTTTGGGGTGCCACGAAGCATGATTTATTCAAGTATAATGCACTGGTCCGGGTTTTCAGGTTTGGGGTGTTACAATTTGGTATTAGAGTAATAGGTTTTGGGTTATGCAAACTTAGGGATGATTTATACCAGAGTATAGGAATTAGTTAGGATAAGGATACTAGATGGATATGTTAGGTGTTGAGAGGTATAGGATTTTGTTTTGTAGTTTAGAGGAAGAAATATGTCAATGATTTCCTATGATTTTTCTGAAGCAGTCGACGGCCTTAGAAAAGCCACGGTAAACCTTAGATGATTTCATTTATGAGCTGTGAGACTGGTCATTATATGGAGGACTTTAATGTATTTTGGATTTAAATTTAATGATTGTGTTGTTAGAGTTATGATATGGGATTCTTAACTCTTTCCTGTCCCATCTTCAAGATGGATCCTAGGGATGAGGACGTAAAGACTGAAGGAAGGGATGACTTAGAGACTTCCAGTGAAAAGGACATTGATACCTCTGCAATACTGTAGGGTATAGCCCGGCAGGTTAGAGTTGAAATGAGGAAGGATCCGACAGAGCAGAACTGTCCACCTGTAGGTCAGGGATGCAACATCAAGGAGTTCATGAGAATGAACCCTCCGACCTTCATAGGAGGACCTGATCCAGTGACTGCAGAGAATTGGGTACAGGAGATAGAGGAGATCATGGCTGTACTCGAATGCATGGATAAGTAGAAGGTCTGTTATGCCGCATTTAAGATGATCAGAGATGAAAAACATTGGTGGCTTTATGTGAAGCTACTAGATGAGTAGAGGTTGGTAAAGATAGCACTGACATGGGAGTGATTTAAAGAGCTGTTCTTTGATAGGTATTTTCCCTTATCTATCAGAGAGGAAAAGATTGAAGAGTTTACTAACCAGACCCAGAGGAATATGACCGTTGGGGAGTATGCAGTGAAATTTGTGGAGCTATCTCGCTTCGCACCATTCTTGATCCTGAACAAGCCAAGAAAGGCAAGAAAATTTGAAAAAGGCCTAAGACGCAGAATTTACGAGCTTGTAGTAGGGTTCCAAGTCCAGAATTTTTCAGACTTGGTAGATGTTGACCTTATAGGTCACACCCAGTTTTGATAATGACAAATACTCTAGTATTTGATGCTCAAGTATATGTGTAGGTTTATATTAGCAGATCAAGTAATGGCACATGAAAGTAAAGTATGAAAACCCTAAAAACTATTTTTATGATTGTAATTCATTTTATGTAATGTGTGTTTGTAATAGTAATTAGGAGAAAAAGGTCTTGTAATAATTATCTACATATCGTGCATATAAAATATATGGTAAGCTCGGTAAGACCTTAGTGAGACTTTAGGTCCCAACACTTATGCACAAATAAGTTCCCATTCACATTCACAATTAGGGAATCAACTTGAAATGAAATTGAATAGAATAGGCAGTATTTGTGAGGATTAGCAATAAATTAGCAAAAATCATTAGCAAAAATCCTCTCTATTTTTAAAATCCTATTTTGCCCAAATACTCTCATTTCTTCATTCCCTTGATACATTTTAGTATTGTGAGAGCATATTGATTGTGCTAATACTTGTTAAATGTTACTAATACTCCCATTGCTTTGATTGTTTATTTACATTGATTTTGGGGGAGTTTAGCTAAGTTTATCCCACAGATTTGAACATTATAAATCTTGTGTTGGGATAAACTAACAAGCTTAAGGATCTTTGCGATGTCATTGCAAGATTCCTATAGCTTTGATTTTGTTGTGCAAAATATTTTTCTATAAGCTACAATATTTTCAAACTACTCTTGTGTTCATTTCATTGAAGGAAATCTTTTGAGATAGTTTGAATATATGATTAGCATCTTTGAAACCCTGATTTGTTATTGAGATTTGATATAACTTGTTTCAAAGATATAACTTGTCTAGAACACTCTTGAACATTCTAGTGATCACATCTTGTTGAGTGTTGTTTGCACAAATATTCAAATCACTGACCTTACATATTCTATACTGTTGATGTGCATGTGATTGATTACATTTAGTACATATCTGTTTTACTGAGAAGCATAATCACTGTACTGGTCATATTGTGAAAATATTGTTGTATTCCAGGCGTGGCCTGAGGGGGCGGTAATCCAGCCCAATAAGGATTGGTTGTAAAGGTTGAGGTCAACCCTGTGCTAATTAACCTGGTTGTTTAGGTGCTGCTCCACCCATTAGGTGAGCTTATAGTGGTAATCATTGTGCTTGTTAGCCAAGGTGGGGACGTAGGCAGTTTGCCGAATCTCGATAAAATTTATAGATATCATCTTTATTTACAACTTTCTCGTGCATGCTTGGTTAATCTAATTATGCAATTTAATTTATGCTGTATATTTAAATTAATTTAATTTATCTGCACTAGATTGACCTTAGGATTGTGTAATGCTACTGTTAGGGGATTGACCTTGGGCATTAATTTTGAAAATACCAATTCACCCCTCTCTTGGGATTACGGTAAAGCTAACAATTGGTATTAGAGCCACATAGGATAGCTCATAGCACCATGACCCCTTTCCTTAAGGGACCCTCTTCCACATGACCTCCGATTTTTAGTGGTGTTAATTACATTTTCTGGAAATAGAGGATGCACATCTACCTTCAAAATATAGATTGGAAGGTGTGGAGGATTGTCTCTAAGAGAAATTATGTTCCTATGAAAGCAGAGGGTGAGACTAGAGCTCCTAAAACTGAGGAAGAATATAATGATGATGATATGAAAGCTGTTAGTTTGAATGCCACTGCTATGAATAATTTGTATTGTGGTCTTGATGTGAATGAATTTAATAGAGTAATGGCATGTGCTACTGCAAAAGAAATCTAGGATAAATTAGAAGTCACATATGGAGGCACTATGGATGTAAAAGATAGTAGGATAGATATGGTGACTAGTGAATATGAGGCTTTTAGGATGAATGTAGGTGAGTCAATTCAGAGGATGTACACTAGATTCACACATATTATAAACTCACTGCATGCATTAGGTAAGAACTATCCTACATATGAGATGATTAGGAAGATCCTTAGAGGCTTGCCTTCTGTTTGGGAAGCTAAGGCTACGACCATTTCTAAGGGTAGAGACCTTAAGGCAATGACATTAGATGAATTGATAGGTTCACTGATCACCTATGAACTAGCTATAAATGAGAGACTTAATGAACATAATAGGGTGAAGAGGATGACTGCATTGAAAACTTCCATTAATACATCTAGTGAATGCAACAAACTTGATTTTGAGGATGATATGGCCATGCTAACTAGAAAAATCAGCAAATTCTTCAGGAAGAATAGAAAGCCATACAAAAGGTATAGGGAGTCTGCATCTGAGAAGGGAGAGTCTAGTAAAAGAAAAGAAAAATTGAATACTCCCTTGTGCTGCTACAATTGCAACAAAGTTAGGCATATCAAACCAGATTGCCCACTATTGAAAAAGGATGCTAGAAAAAAGAAGAAAACCATGAAAGCAGGCACTTCATGGGATAAACTAAGTAGCAGTGACTCAGACTCGGACCACAGCGACTCAGAGGTTGCTAATCTGTGCTTGATGGCACATGATGACGAGGTATCGTCTTCTTGCTCTTTATCTTCATATTATTCTTTTGATGATTGTGAATCTGATAGCATGCCTACTTTTAGAGAATTGAAATTTGAATATATTCATGTCTCTAAACCGTTGAATAAAATGGCCAAAGAAAATGATGATTTGAAAAAGAAATGCAAAAATTGGTCAAAATTGTTGGAATTGTAAAAACCTCTCATGCTTAGATTTTGAAAGAAAAAGGTTTGATTATTGCTGAGCTTGAGAAAAAAATTGGAGGATAGCTCCAAAATTGTTTTTGAATTCACCGAGGGCCAACGCAATTTTGAAAAACTACTTGGAGCCCAAAGAATTTCTCTTAGTAAAGAGGGTATTAGCTTTAATGGCATTGAGAATGTTAGACAACCTAATCTTTATTTGGGATATTTCACACGTGAATTAAAATCTCAAATCCCACCTAAATATCCTAAGTGTAGAATGAAATATTTTAAATGCAAATAAGTCGGTCACATTCAATTTGATTTCCCACTTAGAAATAGACGTGTAAAAATTAGAAAGGAGTGGGTAGTTAAGGGTGATCTAGTCACTAACCCCCGTGGACCTAACATAATTTGGGGACCAACATCAGTTACTTAGTCTATCTTGCAGATATGTTTGAGATCGTCCTCTTCCAAGGACATGTGGTACCTAGATAGTGTGTGCTCACGTCACATGATCGGCGACGAGACAAAATTTTCTTCGATCACTCCCAAAGATGGTGGGTACGTGATGTTTGACAACAATGCAAAGGGATGCATTGTTGGCATAGGTAAGGTCGGTAAGGATCCTTCTCTAATTATTGATGATGTTTTATTAGTTGATGGCTTGAAGCATAATTTGTTGAGCATTAGTCAATTGTGTGATAAAGGATATAAAATTTCATTTGAAAATGATAAATGTATTGTTTAGAATAAATCATATCATAAAACTTTTTTCATTGCAGATTGGCATGAAAATGTATATACTACTACTTTTGACAATTTAGCTTCACAACAAGTAACTTGTTTTTCTGCAATAAATGAAACTAGTTGGTTATGACATAGATGCTTAAGACACACTAGCATGGACTTATTGTCAAAACTAGTAAGAAAAGATTTAGTAAAAGGCTTGCCTAAAACACCATTTGTGAAAGATAAAATCTCTGATGCATGTCAAATGGGTAAGCAAACAAAATCTAGTTTTAAGAAACATAAATTTATATCTACCACTAGACCACTTGAAATGCTTCACTTGGATTTGTTTGATCCTAATTCTGTGCAAAATCTTGGTGGAAAATCATATGCTTTTGTCATTGTTGATGACTATTCTAGGTTCACATGGGTGCTGTTTTTCTCACATAAAAATGAATCATGTGAACAGTTTGCTAAGTTTTGCAGGAGAATTAAAAAAAAAATGTTATAAGATAACTCACATAAGAAGTGATAGGGGTACTGAATTTAAAAATGAAGGCATAGAAGATTATTGTGACCTAAAGGGTATATCACACAACTTTTCTGCACCTATGGCCCCTAAAAAAAATGGCGTGGTAGAAAGAAAGAATAGGTCATTATAAGAAATGGGTAGGACCATGTTGAATGAGCATAAACTACCTAAATATTTTTGGGTTGAGGCCATAAATACTGTATGTTAAGTCATGAATAGGGTGTTGATTAGACCGTCACTAAATAAAACCCCTTATGAATTGTAGAGCAACCATAGACCTAATATTTCTTATTTCCATGTTTTTGGTTGTAAATGCTTTGTTCTTAGGGATAATGAGCATCTAGGAAAATTTGATTCTAAATCTGATGAAGGCATTTTCGTAGGTTATTCTCTTAATAGTAAATCATATATAGTGAACAAAATCTTTTGAGATAGTTTTAATATCTAATTAGCATCTTTGAAATCTTGATTTGTTATTAAGATTTGATATAACTTGTTTCAAAGATATAGCTTGTTTATAACACTCTTGAACATTCTAGTGATCACATCTTGTTGAGTGTTGTTTGCACAAATATTCACATCACTAAGCTTACATATTCTATACTGTTGATGTTCATGTGATTGATTACATTTGGTACATATCTACTTTACTGAGAAGCATAATCACTGTACTAGTCATATTGTGAAAATACTGTTGTATTTGTTAGCTTTATCGTGATCCCAAGAGGGGGGGGTGTGAATTGGTATTTTTAAAATTTAACCCCTAAGTATTCCTCCTAGTAGCAGTATATTCACAACCCTATGGTCAATCTAATGTGAATAATATAAATATATCAAAAATTTAATGAAGCAGTTTAATTAATCGTACAAGCACCAGAAAGTAGTAAATAAAGGATGACACACAGATATGTTATCGAGGTTCGGCCAACTACCTACGTCCCCGCCTTGGCTAATCAGAACAAGGATTATCACACTAACTTGCTCACTTGAAAGGGTGGAACGGCACCTATACAAACCAGGTCAAATTATCACAGGGCTGACCTCAACCTTAACCAGGTCAATTAGCACAGGACTGACCTCAACCTTCACACCAATCCTTACCGGGCTGGATTACCGCCCCCTCAGGCCATGCTTGGAATCTCTCAGATATTCAATCAAAAGGTACAATGTATGAGTGCTTTCATGTAAAGCAAATTTGTACCACAAATGCGCACAATATTACATACACCACAGATGATTTAATAATGTAAGCTCAATGTGGTCTAAGTAGTTTAACTCTCAAATATGTTTTCTATCAATGTAGTGAGTACGTGAGAGTATCAATAATAATCTGTGTATCTCAAAATATTCAATCAAACGTATTTACACATAATACCAAGCAAGCCTCAAGAATATCAATCAGAGAATACCTCAATCACACGAATATGTATATGCTTGGATTGCAAAATATATAATCTTTGTTTTCAGCAAATGATATATATATACTTGTATAAATATTACCACAAAGATTAGTGTTACAAGCACAAATATCTTTTCACAAATAGTTCAATAAATTCCACAAGATATTTGAGTAAGCTTGAAATATGTTTTTGCAAACCAAAAACAAATACAAACTTCCAAAGATATTATAATGATAATGCAACACTCGGAAGTTTACCACAAGTCTTCTTAGGGTAGGCTTATTAGCAAAGCCTCCTAAGAAAACTTAGGTTATGCTCTTGAGAGAAAAATCGATTCAAACAGTTCAAACAATGAGAGCAAAACCTTTTAGAATATACACTCAAAGCACTTACAAATGATTTTGAACTTGAAGAGGTAAGCTAGAGTGTTTGTAAGAAAAGTATGAGCAATACGAATCAAAAGGAGTATTTTTGCTTGAGAGAGAAATATTTAATCCTTTTTGCTAATCACACATTAATTCTCCCAAATGAAATAGAATATATAGACATACCAAAATATTTGACCGTTGGGGACCTATTAGGGATTGTTGGAAAAGTTTAATGACACCTAAACCAATTTAACCCTATTTAAAATTATTAACCGCGGTAAAAAAATAGGAGCAACTCGAGAGGTTCGGTCGACTAGAAGTGTTTCGATCGACCAAGACTCAAATGGTTCGGTCGACCAGGGGACTTTTGAACTGAAAGGCTCAGTCGACCGAAAAGGGCGATTTCGCAAACTTCTGAGGTTTGGTCGACCGGGCCTTTTTGAACGGCATGGTTCGGTTGACTAGACCGCTGGAAATTCTCCCGAGGACCCTCCAGTTGACCAGGTAGTTGGAGTACAAAAGTGGTCGGTCGACCGGGAGGTCAAAATGTTGACTCCTAGGTGGTTCGATCGACCGGGGTCAAATAAATTGTAGGGTCTCGATCGACCGGGACCTTAGTCAATGGTTGACCCAGGTATGGTTCGGTCAACCAGGCAAAAAATGAACTGATTTGGCTGGTCGACCAAAAGTGCACCAAGTGTGCATTTCGGTCTCGTCTTGACACAATCAAACCTTATTTAAGTGCCTAACAATCATATGTGTACCTGTGTGTGTCCTAGGGTCACTTGGATCCAAAATAGAGACACTGAAAAAGTCCAGTGTCGGTCTACCGAAGGGTACACCCTAAGGTTATACTAAGGTGATTTTGCATTATGATTTGGTTTGAGCTTACAAGATAAACCATGCATGTGATGTGTGTGCTTATTACAAACCGAATACCTTAATTACTATTACAAACAAATTTCACTAAAAATATTACAATTAAGAATATGAATTTGTCTTCAAGCTTTGATCTTTTACGTGCCATTAATGATATGCTAATATGGACCCGCACATGAACTAGATATTCATTAAATACAAGAGTATTTGTCATTATCAAAACGAGGGCGTGACCTATAAGGTCAACAGTATTCTAGGCGTGGCCTGAGGGGGCAGTAATCCAGCCCGATAAGGATTGGTTGTAAAGGTTGAGGTCAACCCTGTGCTAATTGACCTGGTTGTTTAGGTACCGCTCCACCCGTTAAGTGAGCTTATAGTGGTAATCCTTGTGCTTGTTAGTCAAGGCAGGGACATAGGCAGTTTTCCGATCCTTGATAACATTTCTGGGTGTCATCTTTATTTACAGATTTCTCATGCATGCTTGGTTAATCTAATTGTGCAATTTAATTTCTGCTGTATATTTAAATTGATTTAATTTATCTGCACTAAATTGACCTTTGAGTTGTGTAATACTGCTGTTAGGGGATTGACCTACGACACCAATTTTGAAAATACCAATTCACCCCCTCTCTTGGGATTGCGGTAAAGCTAATAGTAGATAAAGCTACGGTGTTGGAGAAAAGCATTCAGGGTAGTACAAAGCCTACATAGCAGAAGAAGAGGCCCGCACCATCTAGTATTAAGGCTGAGGTCAGTCAGGGGTCAGGGAAGAAAGGGAAAGATGTTATGGGCTCGAGACAAGAGATAGGAGATTGGGGTTATTGTGGGTATCAGGGTAATAAATCTTACTCTGTATGCCAGAAATGTAACAAGAGACATAGGGGTGAATGCTGGTTTGGGACTCCTAATTGTTTCAGGTGTGGTAAATCAGGGCATATCAAGAAGAATTATCAGGAACTGCTGCCTGTTCTACCTGTACTGAACCAGGACTGGGGGAAACAGCAAGTACCACTAGGAAGAGGTGGTCCAATACGAGTTTAGTCATTGATTCAGCCTGAGCCAGATAATGTCAGGAACGCAGGTATGAATTTATGTCTAAGATAATGATGATTCTACTTAGTTATGGATGATGCAAAAGTTTATTTGGTGATATTACTGAACTGTATGGGATATACAGAGTTAGCAAATTGTAGAAATGTAAACAGATGAATGATTAGCGAAATTTCGAGGACGAAATTTTTAAAGGAGGGGAGAATATAACGACCCAAAAAATTATAATGATTAAATAATTAGGAAGATAATAGATTGAATAGATAAATAAAGGATAAGGGGAAAAAGGGGAAAATTTTGGAAATAAAATACCTTATCTCGTCGATGAATATCATGTCCTCGTCAACGAGTAGTTTACATAGGATCGTCAATGAAGTTCAGTCTCTTGTCAACGAAGAAATCTTGAATGAGTGAATTTCTGATTTTAAGTTTTGTCAATGAATGTATCCTCTCATTGGCAAAGTCCCTTCTTTGGTTGGTCAATGAATCTTGTTTTCTCGTTGACGAATCCACGTGGCAAGATCGCGTATAAAAGGATTTGGGGAACCTTCTTCGTGAAGAAAACTCTTTTTCTCCATTTTCTCTCTCTAGAAATCGTCTTCTCTACCTTCTCTCTTCAAATTCAGCCCCAATTCAGGCCGACTAAAAAAATGGAGACCGCTACGATGTTCTAAGGAAGATTTTCTACACATCTAGCAGAGCAAATTACTAAATTGGGCTTTTCAAGAAACGCTCAAAAGTTGAGGTAAGGGTTAGGATTCTTAATTTTGGGGTTTTAAATGCTTATTTGAGGTTTATAGGTTGAGGAAATACAAAAATAGTAGGTTATTTGGGGACTATCTGAATAAACTAGGATTTTTGTTTCAGGGTTCAAGTGAGCGTCACAGGCATCATTTGGGGTTCCTATTGGCATAGTTCAAAAAAGCAAGTAAGGGGGAATATATATTAAACTAGGTTTTATGAATTAAAAGAATAAATGGATTATGTTATGTATATATGCATATGTTTTTGTATGGGTTTAAAATGCCAATCGTTTAAATTATAATTTCTGAACCTATAGCTATTTTATTAGATATGTATATGTGAAAATGGACTGATGAAAGTGAAAGATCTTTCAAGGTAATTGTGTAAGAAAGTAAAGGTATATTTTCAGTATAAGAATGATAAATGAGGGTTGGTTTATTTTACAGAAAATGTTTGAAATATATATTGCTAAATTGTGTGGCATGAGTAAAATGGAAATTTTGTGTTGAATTATGTTATATGTATGAAATACAGGTTATACAGGAAATGTATTGAGAATGAAAATGTTATATGAATTATATAGCATGTAATATGTAACCATGGAAAAAATGAACAACTGAAAGGAGGTGTAGACTAATTGATGAACAGCTAAAAGGAGTTGTAGTAGCAGAATAACGCATCTATATGTGGACTAATTGATGTACAACTAAAAGGAGTTGTAGTACGAATGCAGGAAATGAAATGGAAATAAGAAATGAAAGATAAATGAAATGTGAAAAGTGAACAATGTAAAATATGAAAGAGCCACGTAAAGAGAAATGCTACGAAATGTCAAAGCTAAGAACATGAACAAATGAGAAATACAAAATAAATGATGGACAGAGTAATTTATTATTGTAGTATCAGTATTTGTGTTAGTATGATATGCATTTATATGGGCGGGGCAAAGTCTTCTCCCGAGGGCTTGCTGAGAAAGGCGAGTGCCCTAGTAGGTATCAAATGTAGTAGTAGGTTGCACAACGTATTAGGGTAGAGGGAAATTACTTGTATGGGCGGGTAAATTTCCTTATTCTCGGGAGCCTTTGTTGGTAAACCTTTGTATGAACTGTGTGAGTATAAGAGTACCTTTTCACCTAAGGGCTTACTGAGTAAGGTAAGTGCCTTGATATTCTTCAGTTGTGACCATTGGTTGCCTAAAGTATTAGAGCAGAGGGGTGCTACTTGTATGGGCGGGTAATCACCCCAATCCTTAGGTATTCTCGTGGCTAAAATACCCTCCATGTGTTTGATCAGGCTCAGTAAAGGATTTTAAAAATTATGATAATGATATGCGAATAATGAATACATATACATATGTTATTTACAAACCTCATGTTGGCCACACGCTACTTTAATATATTGTTTCTTCCCTTACTGAGATATGTTTCACCTAAATACAAATTTATCTTTTTTAGGACCTTCACGTGATCGAGCTTAGAGAGCTTGGGGTTATTATAGCATTTTTGGATATAGAAAGAAAAGGGTATAAAATTTAATGATACTTTTGGGATGTATAAGTTTTATGTTTTATTTTTTATGTTTTATGTTTTAAGTCTTCTGAGTTATAAATACTGGAAGTTGTGGATTATGTTTTTGGAGATATGTATATATGTGGATAGAGGTGGATGAATGATTTATTTTAAAATGTAGATAGATGTAGAAAACTCTAGTATCATATTGGTTGAGGAATGTAGTTATGTTTTCGACTGTGTAATTGTTAATGGAATAATAGGTACAGGAAGAATGGATTACGTGGCACCCGAGTCCCACCAGGCGGGTTCGGGGTGCCATGAAGCACGATTTATTCAGGTATAACACACCGGCCTGAGTTTTCGGGTTTGGGGCATTACATCATAGGACTATATGCTCAGGTTGTCTTAAACTGACCTTAGGTTCCCACACTTTGTGCACAAGACCCCACTATAGTTCACATGTCATCAGGGGTAAAATTAAAATCAAGTAATGGACCTTGGGCTAAAATCATAAGGGCTTCGAGCGATTGAATCAGGCAAGTCAAATTGTCTCAGTCGACCGAATTGTAGACTGGTCAAATCGTTGACCAGTCTTCGGGCGACCGAACTCAAATGACTTGAGTGTTCACGGGCGATCGAGCTCATGCTTGTACTTTTTCCAACAACTAGGGTGCTTGAAACATGCCTTCAAATTACCCCCGGGTGACCGAATGTTCAAGTTTGGCAGACTGAACTCGAGTACAGGCAACCGAACCTCGGACAGAATGGAAAATCATCTTGGACAGCAAACTAAGCCCCCATTTAGGCACCCGAAGTTCAAAAGTTACCTTTTCCTCTTTTGTCTTGTTAGCTTTGGTGTATTCCCAAGAGGGGAGGGTGAATTTGGTATTTAAAAATTAATCCTTTAGGTCAATCCACTAACAATAGTATTACACAAACCTAGGGTCTTTCTATGCAATCCCAAATGTGCAGATCAATATAATATGCGAAAATTTAAACCATGCATCATTCACACTATAACATACATGTGTGGTATATATAAAGTGCGGAAATATAAAAAGTGCACACATGATATGTTATCGGGGTTCAACCAACTGTGCCTACGTCCCTGCCTTGGCTACACTAGCACAAGGATTCCACTACGGCTCACTTAAACGGGTGGAGCGGCACCTAATACAACACGCCTTACCAGGGTGGCGCACCTTCATTTCCTAGCCGGGTCTAAGCCAATCTGGGACTATTCCACAGGGCTAGTCTCCCTCTTTAGGCCCATGCCTGGAATACAACAATTATGAATTTGCATACATGGAAATGTGCTTCTTAACTAAGTAGGTATGTACTACAATACGCATACTCAGTGCACCTCAAGTATGTATGAACTATAAGATCGGTGCTCTATATGTGCAATCAACACTTAGTATAATGATTATCTCAAGTTAAGCACATAAGTGTTTATACAAGCTAATCTTTGAAACTAAGCAATGATAACTCTTAATCTTAGTTTAGGGTTTCAAAGATTCAAACTAATAAAAATCGAGAATATCTCCAAAATAATTTTCTTAATAACAATGCAAAATGAGATATTCAAATCTGAGCTTGTAAAATATTTTTGCACACTAAAAATTATAAGCCCTAATGAGTCTTGCAATAACAATGCAAAGACCCACTTTGCTACAAGATTTTTCCCACACAAAGATTTATCAAATAATATCAGGGGAAAAATCAAGCTAAACCCTCAATATGAAAATCACAAGCAAAGCAAGTGAGGGTTTCTTAGCAATTTAAAAACGTTTAATAAAACACTCACAAAGGAAAGAAGCTATTTGAGTATTATGAACTTAGTAGGAGAAAATAGGATTTGAAAATTTTCAGAGAGTTTTGGCTAAATCCTATTTTCTAATCTTACCTTAATTTTGCAAATGAAGAGATATATATAGGCATAGGCAAAATTATAACTGTTGGGGACACCAAGGGTACCATTAAATTTATTTTAAACCCAATTAACAAAATTAACCCTATTTACTTAATTTTAACCTCGGTAAAAATTAATTTAACCCGAGAGATTTGGGTGCTCGGTTTGAGGTTTGGGTGCCCGAATAGACTCAGTAAAAAAAAAGCATTTTGAAGAGTTTGGTTGCTCAAGTCTAGGTTTGGTTAGCTGAACAAAATTCATAAACATTTGGCGTGCGGTTTGGGTGCCCGATGCTAAGTTTGGTTAACCGAATTGACAAGTTTGGTCGACCGAGGCCTGATTTGAACTATGAGGTTCTACAGCCCGAGTTGGTGAGAAGTCCCTTTTTAGGGGTTCGGTCACCTGAGGGCGATGCACTCATTTTTGGTTCGGTCGCCCGAAACCAGGTCAACCTATTGACTTCCTAGCGGTTCGGGTGCCCGAGGTGTTTTGAATACCTGGGGTTCGGTCGCCCGACCTCTCACAGATTTTTAATTAAGTCCAATTTTTGTTTCAATTAATTTCCTTGATACTATAAGGGATATTGGGGACTTTTTTACGTGCAAGTGCTGGGACCTAGGGTCTTTCTGAGGAATTTTTAAGCACGCCAAAAAACCTGGCGTCGGTTAACCTTCGGTCAACCGAAGGGTGATCCCTAAGGTCTCTCAAAGGTCTTGAGCTTATAGATCCTACATGCATGATATGTAGATTATTACAGACATTTTCTTAATTAAAATTACAGATCCAAATTACACAAAATATAAATTTTTACCACAATTAATTGGGCTTAAACATAATTAATTTCTTAAACACATTTTAAAAATTTTAATAATTCCCTGAGTGCCCCATTGGTCGTAATTTTTGCCTTCTCTATATATATGGGTTCATTTGCACAATTAATGAGTGATTAGCATTATCATTAAGAGAAAAATTCTCTAAAATTTTGAGAGCTTATTTTTACAAAGCCCAACACTCTTCCTTTGCTATTCCCTTGATAGATCAAGTTTTTAAAGAGTGTTATTGAGTGATTCCATTTGCATAAAACTCTCTTTGTGTTGATTGTTTTATTGTTTTTGATTTAGAGTTTTAGCCAAGGTTTTTCCTTGGTTTAACTAATATTCTTTGCGAGGGAAAACCTTTGTAGCTAGTGAGTCTTTGCATCATTGCTGCAAGACTCATAATCTTTTTCACAAGCTTACTTATTTTTCAAATATCTCTTGAGCTATTATTTTGAGAAAATCATTTCTGAGATATTTTGAATACTCTTGTTGGAACTCTTTGAAACTTGTTGTGATTAGTTAATATTGATTCTTTGTTTCAAAGATTGCTTGAAAATACACTTTAGGGCTTAATTGCATATTAACATCATATTGAGTGTTTAGCACACTTTTATTGGCATTGAGCATAAATTCTATCATCTGTGTGTGCATATTTATCTAGACCATATTGTGGTACATATTTGCTTGTGTAGAAGCACTTTATTTGTATGCCAAATTTTAGCTGATTGATTGTATTCTAAGCATGGGCCCAAAGAGGGAGACTTGCCTTGTGAAAAGTCCCGGATTGGCTTTGACCAGGTTAGGAAAGTTAGGTGCACCATCCTAGTAAGGTGTTGTAAACGGTGCCGCTCCACTCGTAAAGTGAGCCTTAGTAGAATCCTTACGCTTGTGAGCCAAGGCGGGGATGTAGGCAGTATTGGCCGAACCCCGATATCATATTTGGTGTCACTTTTATATTTCTTGCATTATATTCTTCTTTATGATTGATTTAATTTCCCTGCTGAATATATTGCATATTTGATTGACCTGGTATTGTATCTGATTAAGAAATACTGAAATTGTGGTGCATGTACTAAAAATTATTTAATATATCATATCTGCAATTTCATACATACTTAGACTGCTTCTAGGTTGTGTAATATTATTGTTGGATTAGTTGAACCTAGGAGGAAATTTTTTAATCTCCAATTCACCCCCTCTTGGGATTGGACCAAAGTCAACAATTGGTATCAAAGCCTTGTTACCTAGACTTAATCGTTAGTTTGTAAAAAGATCATGATGGCTCATATTGGTGCATCCCCATCTTGTGAGGGAATGTTATTTACGAACCCTCCAGTGTTTTGCGGTGAAAATTTCCCCGTATGGAAATTTCGAATGACTATATTTGTTAAAACCTTGAATTGGAGGTTCTAGAACATCATTGTCCAGTGAAATAGTATACTAGTTAAAGTCATTGATTGTGTTGATGTTCCAAAGTTTGAAATTGAGCTGAATGATAAAGATAGGAACTTAATGCAAATAAATTTTGATGCCATGAACACCTTACTGCATGCTTTGGATTCCAACATTCTTTGTGAAGTTATGGCATGTAATAGTGCTAAAGAGATATGGGAGGAACTTTAAAAGAGATATGGAACAACTAAGTAAGAAAAGGCAATCACTCCTTGTGACTCATGCTCAAAGGATCTTGAAGGATAAAAATAGTGCTTTATAACTTTAATCGACGATGAGGTAAATTTGTTGCCTTCTATTTTATCAAATTATCCTAGTAATGATTCACGTGATAATTCTAGTGATGCATCTGATACTGAATCACGTGATAGTTCTGATAGTGAAAGCATGCCTGCTTATGAGGAATTGCAAGTTGAATATGTTAGAACTCATAAGTCTCTTGTTAAAGCACTTAAAAGCTATACTATTTTGAAAAACAAGAATGAGGCATCGTTGAAAGAACTTGAATAAAAATTCTCGTTGAAAGGGAAAATGATTTCAAAATAAAAAATTTAGTAAACAAGAATGAAAATTAGAAAAAGAGCCGAATGCCTTAAGATCTCAAATTTCAAGTGAAAACAAAAAGGATCTTCTCATTTCAGAACTTGAGTGTAAAACAAACACAATGACCAATGAATTCATAAAATTACAAGGTGTTTGCAAAGGCTTGAAAGATTAAAAAACTCAAGGCCTAGAAAGAAAAATTGAGGACCAAGCCAAAATCATTCATACATTTACTAGGGGCAAAGAAAACTTAGACAAGATTTTAGGATCACAAAAGATGACCTTAGACAAAGAAGGTATAGGGTTTAATGGAACTAAAAATAGGAAGAGGAAGAACCTATACATGGGGTACTTTGTAAAAGAATTTAAACATTATGCTAGTACCTCTTCCAGTCCGTATACTCACACCACATGCGTCTTGTGTAAAAAGAAGGGGCACATAAAATTTGATTGCTCATTTAAAAGGAAAGGTGTGAAACCCAAACAGATCTGGAGAGTCAAAGTGCCACCTTGTCATAACCCATCAAGACTTAAAGGTAGAAAAATGGTATGGGTTGTCAAGAAAGCAGACTCATCAGAACTTAAGGAGGAACAAATTCCAATTGGAGTTACATAAATGCTTTCCTTAGGGTCTAGGTTTTGGGGGAGTGATGTCTATTGGACGACAAAGTGGTCTGTTCCTAAAATGTCAAATCTTAGCATATTCATTCCACCTTTGGTATACTAATATTATTTGAGAATCAAGCCAATCTGCAAATCCAAGTATGTAACCAATCTAAACTTAATGCATATATTCATTGGTTGAAATATGAAAGTATTGGATGCTTGAATAAAAATCTACTTTCAAATGGACATGACATGTTTTCCTTGTATTTAAATTTCAAATTGCTTAACTCATGCTTAAATATGAATATCTAAAGTTAAGCATATCTTTTGTCCATTGCACTAGCTTGTGGTTTAGGGAATCCATCTTACACGATATATCATTTAAACCTAAACCCATCCTTGAACTTAAAAGTCTTGAACAAGTAGCAATCATTACTCTAGGCTATAAGCACTAATGATTATAAACTCCTTATTCATTTGGTACTTATTAATAGACATCCCTCTTGAAATGAAAATTAGAGGCATTTACTAAAGAATTCAAGTTTTATTGTCAAATAAAGATATTTTCTTTGAACTTTAAATGTAAAAATCCTCTAATTTTAGTTCATCTACTCCATAGGAAATCTTTACCTTACCACGATCACATCAGGTAAAGATCCATCCTCTCATTAGTTTGTATCCTTACTCCAAAATTGTGATCATATCCAAAGGATACATTCCAATCACCAAAGAGCGTTGGTTACTAGTTATTCATATCCTCCACACTGCTCTTTGCCCAAATAAGTTAGGACATATTCTTTAGAATGCTTATCTTGTACAATGTCCTGCTACTACCAAAATACTCTTCCGAACATAAAAGAGATTAAAACTTTAAGATTATTTATTTTAATTTGCTTCATTTGCTCTCAAACTTTATATAAGATCATTTAGAACTTCATCCTCGTGAATTAAGTTAAATGGCTAAATTGGTTGCCTAGGTCCTAATCTTGATGAACGCGTATATCTCAAAGTGACCTATGCACATGTAATTAATATTGAAAACCATTCCAATTGGTGCCTCTCTTGAATTGAAAATCATCAAGAGGTAGAAGTAGGCTTATGACCCTATAAAATATTTCATTGTGACTTTTTTGGTCCTCTAAGTCAAATGCATTTAAAGCCAAGCTCAAAACACTCAAAAATTTAGAAGTCCTTGGCTAAAGGTTACAAAATTAAGGCATAAGTTGAATATGTACTTAATTCAGGGGGAGCATTACACTTTCATGTCTATAAAAATTAAAATACTCTCAACTATTATTTTTGCCTGAATTTGTATATAAGCACTGCATTGATCTCATAGCTATTTTTTTGTTACTGTGTATATTCATTGATGGATGGTTTATTTTTATATAATTGTTGATTGCCACCTAATTGCATGCGTAGTCTAGAATGCCTCCTGCATGACGGATGCAGTGGATGTGAATTGCATGCTGGTAGTGGTTTATAGGTTCTTGCATGCTTAAAATGAATAATAAATTCCTTGTTTGAACCTATCAGGTACAGGTTTTATGGGAAAATGTCTGATTTACAAACCGCATCCTGCCGAAATTTCGACAGGAATTTTTCCAAAAAAAACCTTGTGTTAAAAGATGATTATGATAAAATTAATATTAAAATATTTTTAAAATGATGAGTGAAAGCTAATTGAAAATTAAATTTCATCCTTACATAATCATCGAGAACATTTAGAGGAGCTAACCTCCATCCCTAGAGAAAGGGCATAAAAGAACTTATATGCATCACCTTCGTTTATTGAAATATTGAGGCTCTTTAACATTATATCCAGTACTTAAAGCTTGATAATCTGATATGGTCTGTTATTAGTTTATGAGCATCATATTATGCCTTGATATCACTTCTCCTGATGCATGTATGATTTGTTGGGATAATTATATTGGTTGAAATTTTTTTTAAATGTTTTAATCAATATCCAGTATAGTTCGTAAGAGACTTATACTACTAGGCATAATGAAATGAATCTTGATTTGTATAAGAAACTCATTTCAACTAAGCCATATCTTCAAATTTTTAGGGGGAGCAACTCAACTTAAAATTCTCCAGCTTTGAAATTCCTTAACAATTCTAGCACTTTCATTCATGTTCTTAATGTATATATTGAGATGTTTGCTTCATATTGATCATGAATATTGGATGTATTTGAATCATGGAATGTACTATTTTGGACTATACTGAATATCTTGCATGCATTGATAATGAGCTATTCTTACAATCATTCAGGTCTTTAATTTATTTTTGGGAAATGCTTCATTTTCAAATGGCTTGCTGCCAAAATTTTTAAAATCTTCCCAAATTATATCTTGTATCTAAATTATGGTTACTCATTGTTTGCCTATATGCTCTAATTCTTTTATTTTGACCCTTTTTTCTGATGCCAAAAAGGGGAGAAGATGCAAAATTGGGTACATTTGTAATCATGTAATAATTGAGCTTTGAATTCTCTTTATGCATATTGTCAGGGGGAGCCTTTCTTGGCTGTACGCACTTTTGCATAAAGTATTTGTCATCATAAAAAAAGGGGGTGATTTATTAACCTTATAGGTCATTCCCAGTTTTGATAATGACAAATACTCTTTGTATTTGATGACTTTCAAGTTTGTGTACATGATTATACTAACTGGATCACATTGCTAACATGCAGCAACTTGAAGAATTATGAAGGCCCGACATATATATATATATATATATATATATATATATATATTCACATCATTTGTTGTAATATTATTGGGTCTATAATAATTTAAGTTCAAGGATCTGTAATAATTAATGCTTTAGGTGCATGGTAGGATAGATAAGCTCAAGACCATAGATGGACCTTAGGGATCACCTTTCGGTCGATTGATGCCAGATTTTTAAGGTATATGCTCAAAGGCCTTAGATCAACCATAGGACCCACAATATTGCATGAAAATGGCCCCCATAATCTTAGTGTTGATTATCATGTGAATAGGAGTAACTTTATAAGCAGAAAAAGACTGATATGCACAAAAATGGCATGTTCGGTTGATTGAACTTCTACACGCAGAACTCTTTGGTCGACCGAACCCCCACCGGGCCAACAAGTTGACCGCTCAGTCGACTGACCAGAAGTATATATTCAAGCCCTAGTTGACCGAACCTCCCTGGGTCAACAAGTTGATCGCTCGGTCGACCGACTAGAAATATATAGGCAATGCCCTGGTCGACCGAACCCCCACGTGGGAATTTTCAACCGCCCGGTCTACCAAACCTCCTAGTTCAAATAGATCTGATCAACTGAACCGCGTGGATTTGGAAAATTGCCTTTGAAAGGCTTTGTACAGTCGACCATCTTTATAGTTCAAAATTCTCCTAGTCGACCGAACCCAGACACTTGATCAGTCGAACCTTAAGTACGGTCTATCAGTGCTCTCGGGTTGGCGAAAATTATCGAGGTTAAAAACATTGTTATTTTTATTAACCTCACTTAAAATTTTTTCAAAATGACTAATATGTCCTAAACAGTTATATTTTTGCAGAATTCTATATCTTATTTGCAAAAATTAGGGTAAGATTAGAAAAAACAATTAGCAAATTTTCTCTGATTTTAAAAAGCTCTATTTCTCACATTCAAACTTCATTCCTTCATTCTTACTCATCCTCATTGCAAACCTTGCTAAGTAAGAGTGTTAGTGTGAGTTTCTAAGTTAAGCTTACACTCTCGTTAGTTCTAGTTGATTGAGATATTTTTTATTCGAGAGTAAGCTTGAGTTTTTCTAGGATACTTCATTAATAAGTTTTTTGTAGGAAAACTTCATAGAGCTTGTGAGTTTTGCATCATCATTGCAATACTCAAGAGTTCGTATTACTTTTTGTTTGCGAAATAAATTTTTACAAACTGTTTACAAATATCTCTTGTGCTTATCTTCGAGAAATATTTTGAGATATTTTCTTGCGTGCCGGAGATCTTTGTTGCTATACCTTTTGATTGATATTATCATTTTGACACAAAGATCAAATAATTTTTACAAACCATTTTTTGAATATCTCTTATGGTTTATTTTGAGAAAATTATTTGTTAAGATATTTGAAGTGTGCTTGTGATCTTTGTTGCTGCATTGTGATTGATACTATTATTTTGATACAAAGATCCTTTCATATACACTCTCATGAACTGATTGTCATATTTGCATTAATATTAGAGTGTAGACATTAAGATTACACTGGGCTTATCAAATCCTATCTTTCGGTAGTGCATTGATTATACTGTGCATATTGTAGTACATACCTGTTTAGTGTAAGAAGAATTTCCATGTACGTAAATTTTTATACATTTTTTGTATTCCAGGCGTGGGCCTGAAGTGGGAGACTAGCCTTATTGAATAGTCCTGGATTGGCTTAAACTCGGTTAGGAAAGTTAGGTGCACCATCCTGGTAAGGCGTAGGTTGATGTCAACCCTGTTAATTGACCTGGTTGTAAATGGTGCCGCTCCACCCGTTAAGTGAGCTTATGATGACTTACCTGGAGGGCCGACCAGAGTTAAGTCCCACCTACGGGCCGCACAACCCTGTCATCAGGGGTCAAATCATGACATACAGAGTCCTAGAGAAAGAGCACAGTTATTTATATGTATATGTATACAATTTTATAGCTTTTGTCGTATATAGTATGATATAACAGTATGAATAATAGAAAGTTCAAATGATATAAATATTTTAAGCTACTATACATATGTGTTATAGATTTTCCAGATCATGCTGTTTTAAATATTATTATTATAATTTTATGACTCGGTCACCACACGCTAGTAATAGCATATTTCCACTTACTGAGCATTGTCTAACCCCATTACTTTACCACTTTTCAGGTGAGCCAGCTAGACAAGCAGATTAGGCTTGCGGATAGAGAGCTGACTTGGTTACCCTAGTTATAGGGTAAGTTTGTGACACAGTTTTTGTATTTTTTTTTTGGGGTAGATGATACTAGAGGGAGTTCTTGTATATGGCTATGGTCTGAATGTACTGAATTCTGATATTGTTTGGTATATATGGTTGTATGACTTATGTATCCGCTGCGTAGGAATGGTTATATATATATGTTAAAAAAATGGAGAAATTTTTAGGATGTTACATTTTGGTATCAGAGCCTAGGTTGCTAGGTTCTACAGACTCTAGAGTGCAGAGGAAAACAATACTAGACTTTAGGAAAGGAATTGAGGTTTATTCTATGATCCGAATACAGGAATTTCATGGTAGTTTCTGTGTTTTTCTTGGGGTGACGATTCCAGGAAAACCATTGTAAAATGTTGACGAGTCATGTGTTTAGATTGCGGGATTTGATTTGGGGTCAGGAATAAAAGGGATTGTTAATAAAGAATCTGAAGTTTTAGTTGAATAGAATAAGTTAGGTATGTATGGGAAATAGGATTCTGAAACGGTGTTTTGTGTGTTTGCAAGATGGACCCTAGGGGTAGTAGCGCTCATGCTAGTGGAGATGATGGAGCGGGTCCTTCTGGCGTAGGTGGTGGAGATTTAGATGCTATGCTATGTAGTGTGGCTCAGCAAGTTATGGTTGAGATTGCTTGGAGCTCTAGGGAATAATGAACTCCATCACTGCCTCAGGGATGTACCATATAGAAATTTATGAAGATGAACCCGCTAGCGTGGCGGAGAACTGGTTGCAAGAGGTAGAGAAGATTCTGACAGTACTTCACTACACCGACAAGCAGAGAGTCTTATATGCCATGTACAGATTGGTGGGGGAGGCCGAGAGACAATGGGCAGCCATTAGATTGTTGGAGGAGCAGAGGGTGATTCCAGTACCCATGACCTGAGCTCGATTCAAGGATGTGTTCTTTGATAGATATTATCCTGCCTCAGTCAGAGAGGCTTGGGTATAGGAGTTTATGTGTCTGTCCCAGGGGTCATTGAGAATCCAACAGTACGTGAAAAAATTTATCAAGCTCTAGCATTTCTGCACATATATCATCCCCAATGAAGTAAAAAAGGCCAGAATGTTTGAGAGGAATTTGAGGCAAGATATTTACAGGCAGGTGGCAGTAATGAGGATCCAGAATTTTGCAGAGTTGGTTTACAGGGCCATTATATTAGAGGAGAGTCTGCCGAAAGAGACTGAGACACAGAGTCAGAAGAAGAGGACCGCACCCTCGAGCTTTTAGGTGGGTCCCAGTCGAGCCCCTTGGAGAGGAGGTAGATCTGGCGGAGGTCAGAGATAGATGGTAGAGCAGGGTGGATTTTAGGGTGGTCAGCCTACCACCATTTGTACCAGATGTGGACGGAGACACCCGAGTGAATGTCAGCTACGGGAGAATGTTTGCTATCTCTACGGGAGGCCCGATCATATGGCTTGATCCTGTCATATGCTACCAGGTTATGTACCGACTCCTAGGCCATTTCAAGGAGGATACCAGGCGCCCTACGGAGGTCAACAGAAGAATACTGCGCCAACGAGGGTCTATGCGTTGACGCCAAGTGACACTAAGATGGCTGGGGACGTAGTTATAGGTATTCTTACTACTTTACCATCTACAATTATCGTTTTGTTTGATACAGGTGCCACCCATTCCTTTATATCGACAGGATATGGGAAAATAGTTGGAATAGAGACACAACCATTAGATATAGAACTGTCTGTGGGTACGCCGATGGGGTCTGTAGTGAGATGTAGGAGGATACTTCGGAATTTTCTAGTAAGTATTCAAGGGAGGGTATTATCAGCTGATCTAGTGGTTCTAGATATGCATGGGTTTGATGTAATATTGGGTATGGAATGGCTAGCTACTCATCATGTCAGTATAAATTGCCATCAGAAAGAAGTTATTTTCAGACTCCCGGGCAAGCAGGAATACAAATTCGTGGGTTCACGCATATGTGCCTCACCACAGTTACTATCGGCTATTCAGGTGAGTAGACTAGTACAAGGTGGTTGCCAGGGGTATGTCGCATACATAAAAGAATTGCCGAAAGAAGAATTGAAACAAGCTGACATACCAATAGTAAGGGAATTCCCAGACATCTTTCTAGAAGAATTGCCTGGTTTACCACCTGACCATGAGATTGAATTTACTATAGATCTGCTGCCAGGGTTTGCACCAAAATCTAAAGCACCATACCCTATGGCCCTAGTAGAGTTAAAAGAATTGAAAGAACATGTTGACTCTATGAGTCTAATCCAGTTTTGATAATGACAAATCACTTGGTATTTGATCTGTGCATTGAGTTTGTGAATAGGACTCATATCAAGCATGCACGGAAGGATAACGAGTCATGGAAGTATTAAAGTAAAGCTTACATATCTTGGCAAGATTCATGGAACTTAAACAGTACGAGAATCAAGATGTAAGCGGCAAAGTTCAAGAACATCTCGGGAATGGGTACTTAGAACTCATATACTTACATTTTCGTATGATTTAATTTGAGGCTCAACATAACTTAGAAAGACTTTAGGATTCATGCATTTCATGTATATCATTAGGAAACTTTCATGGACTTGAAAATACTTTTAAAATCATGGAAAATATGTTTTACAAAAGACCCAAGAAAGAAAGTAAAACAGATTTTTGAACTGGAAAGTAAATATGCAAAAATTGGGGACTTCGGTTGACTGAACTTGAAGTTCAGATGGTTGAAGAATTTCCTCAAAAGTTTGAAGATTAAGCTTAGTCGTCTGAAGAATTCAAGGTGCAAAATAGAAACAAGCACAAGCACTTCAGATGACTAAACCTTCACCTCGGTCGTTTGAACTCGACACTTCGGTCGTCTGAACCTTGACCTCGGTCGTACAACCATGTATCCAGGCTATTTTTTCAAAGGAATTCAATGACTTCGGTTGTTTGGGCCTATGGTTTTGGTCCTCTTAACCTACGGGAAAACTTAAAAATATCATTTTTATTAAAAGAACTCGCAAGCTATCTTATTGATCCAACGGTTGAGATCAATTCTAAGGGTAAGACACTATAAATACTGATTATCTAAACCATAGTACAAAAGTAAAACACAAGAAGATCAACGTAAAGCAAAGAACACATCTTGTTGAAAAGAAAACTGAGGTACTTGAACTGATTGCTGTACGTTTGCCTATGCTCTAATTTCTACACATCATCCTTGGGCAAATCACCTTAGAAAATATAAAGCAATCTCTATTATACATTTTGTGCTTCCACTTGGTTTGAGGTTTGGTTATTACATCTAACTTTGTTAGAGAATCTCATATCACCATCCGTTTTGATAGTTTTAGAAAAGCTTGATATTGAGTTTTCACATTCATCTAACGATTGTTTTTGACAAACTCAATACTTGAGAAAGTTTTGTATTTGACCATTGATTAAAGTTTCTTTATTCAAATGTATTCTTAGTTTAAGGCTGATATTTTTGAATACATCTGAACTATTTGGATATACATATATCCTTAGAAGTGCATAACTATCTATATACATATTGAAGGATATTTTTCTGAAAATCAAATATTAAGTTTGTTGATCTTTGGCACTATTATATTAGAGATACATACATACATATATATATATATATATATATATATACACACACACACACATATATATACATTAAGTCATTTTTATCAAGATCACATTGAGTTTGAAATATTTAGAGAAATATTGTTTATTCTACAAAGTGTGTTTAGAATCTTAGCAATTTAAAAATTTATCTTTATATTCAAAGATTGAACCCTAATTTCTCCAAAGTATTGATTCAGACAAAAATTTTGGGAGATTTGTTAAAATGAGAATTGTGTGTTAAAGCATATAATTCATAAACGATTATATCGTTTCATACATTTTGAGCTTCAGATTATATCATATGGTAAATGTATTAAGAATTTGTATTGTACTCACAAGCTTTTGTTTGGAACCAGTTTTGAGTGTCTTTACAAATTCTATTGTAATCACGGTTCGGTGTGTGAACCGGTGTTTGAGGAGAGAACTATATCTCTTGTAAGCAGTGGAGTAGGAGGGAGCTGTACCTCTTCTAAGTAGCGGATTGTAAGGGAAGCTCCGTCCCAATTTAAGGAGCAGGGATTTTTAGTGAAATCCTTGAGTGGTTGCTCAAGGCGACGACGTAGGCCTAGTTGGCTGAACCTCGTAAAAATCGTGTTTGTCTTCTCTCATCTCTTTGCTCTTTACTTTCCGCACTGCATTTAAATTGTTTATATTGCATGTATAGGTTGGATAGCATTGCACACAATTAATTGGGTAATAAGAACTCATTGGTAAATATATAAGTAGGGATTAAGTGGTAAAAAGATTCAAAGTTTTTTAAAATACCCAATTCACCCCCCACGATTACACCTGATTCAACAATTGGTATCAAAGCAAGTTTATATAGACTTAATAGTCAATTTGTAAAAAGATCACATGGCACATATCGATGTAACTCCATTCGGTGAGGGACACTCATCCACTAGACCACCCATTTTCTGTGGTGTAAACTACACCTATTGGAAACGTAGGATGAGCATATATCTACTGAACGTAGATTGGAAGGTTTGGAAAATAGTGACTAAGGGAAATCACATTCCCATGAAAGTAATTGATAAGACTAATGTACCTAAAACTGAAGATGAATATACTGAAGAGGATTGGAGGTCAGTACAAATTAATGCCACTGCCATGAACTTGAAGTCAGTACAAATCAATGTCACTGCCATGAACTTACTTTTTTGTGCATTAGATGTTAATGAATTTAATAGGGTAATTGCATATAACTCAGCTAAAGAAATTTGGGAAAAATTAGAAGTTACATATGAAGGCACTAAGGAAGTCAAGGATAGTAGGAGAGACATGCTCACTAGTGAATATGAAGCATTTAAAATGACAACTTGTGAATCCATACATTCCATGTACACTAGATTCACACACATCATTAACTCTTTAAATGCTCTTGGAAAAACTTACCCTACTTATGAGTTGATCAGAAAAATACTCAGGGGATTACCTCCAGTGTGGGAAGCGAAAGCTACGACAATAGTAGAAGGGAGAAATCCCAAGGAGATGTCAGTGGACGAACTCATTGGATCGCTCATCGCCTATGAGCTAGCAATAAACTAGAGGAAGATTGGGCAAAGCAAAGCAAAGAAGGTCACTACACTTAAGGCATCATCAAGCTATTCAAGTGAAGGAAGTGATTCCGAAATGGATGTTGACATGGCCTTGCTAAAAAGGAAGTTTGGGAAGTTCTTGAAGATGAACAAGAAGTTCAACAGAAAATTCTAAAACTCTAAATCGGAAAGAGGAGAACCTAGCATGAAGAAAAAGAAGGAGGATCCACCAACATGCTACAACTACCGAGAGGTTGGACACATCAAGACTGAGTGTCCTAAACTAGTGAAAGCCTTAAAGAAAAAGAAAAAGGCCCTGAAAGTCGGTTAGGATACACACAACACTAGTTGTTCAGAATCTAAATCCAGCAACTACGAGGTTGCCAATCTGTGTCTAATGGCACATGATGACCGTGAGGTACAATCATCATTTTCATCATCTTCGTATTATTCTAGCGAGTCTGAAAATGAAAATGACTTGATTTCATATGATGAACTTAAACAAGAATATCTATACTTTATTAAAATGCTTGAGAAGAAAACAAAGAAAATCTCCGAGTTGAAAAGAAAAGACAAAGAACTTTCAAATTTGGTTGAATGCCAAAATGAATCTCATGCATATTTCACAAAAGATAAAGATTTGAAAATTGAGGAGTTAGAAAAGGATTTGAAAGATAAATCTAAAATTATTTGTAAATTTACTGAGGGACAAATCAATTTTGAAAAGCTCTTAGGATCTCAAAGAAATTCCCTAGCCAAGGAAGGGTTTGGCTTTAATGGAAAGGAAAATCTAAAGAATAGACATTTTTACATGGGTTATTTTACAAAAGAGTCAAAGTCATATGTTCCAACTAAGAATTATTATAGACATACTACTTGCTTTAAATGTAGAAGGTTGGGTCACATACAATTCGACTGTCCTTTCAAAAATAAAGATGTAAAAATTAAGAAAGTATGGAAGGTCAAAGGTCAATTTGGCATTAACCCCCCTGGACCAAAGAAAATCTGGATACCAAAGCTTGTTGTTTGATTATGTCTTGCAGATATGCTTAAGATCAGCATCCTCAAAAGATAGATGATATATGGATAGCGGATGCTTACGTCACATGACTGGGGATAAAGCAAAGTTTACTTCCATCACACCCAAGGATGAAGTGTTTGTTCCTTTTGGAGATAATGTTAAGGGAAGGATCACAGGTGTAGGTAAAGTCGGTAATGATTCCTCACTCATTATAGATGATGTTTTATTAGTTGAAGGTTTAAAACACAACTTATTAAGCATAAGCCAACTGTGTGATAAAGGTTAAAAAGTGTCTTTTGAACATGACAAATGCATAGTTGAACACAAAACTAATAATACGATATTATTCATGGCTGAATGTCATGAAAACGTATATACCACAAGCTTAGACAACCTAACTTCACAGAGTGTGACATGCTTATCTACTATGAACAAAATTAGCTGGTTTTGGCATAGGAGACTAGGACACACTAATATGGATTTAATCTCAAAACTTGTTAAGAAAGAATTAGTTAAGGGGCCGCCTAAGACTAAATTAGTGAAAGATAAAATATGTGATGCATGCTAACTGGGAAAACAAGCAAGAACAAGCTTTAAGAAGAATAAAGAAATCTCCACTACTAGGCCACTCCAAATGCTACACTTAGACTTATTTGGTCCTAACCCAATTCAGAACTTAGGAGGAAAATCATACGCCTTTGTCATAGTTGATGATTTTTCAAGATATACATGGGTACTATTATTAGGCCACAAAGATGAAGCAAGTGAAAAATTCATAAACTTGTGCAAGAAAATCCAAAATGAAAAGAGATATACAATTACTAAAATTAGAAGTGATAGGGGTAGAAAATTCAAAATTCAGGGCATGGAAGACTATTGTAATTCATTAGGAATTGCTCATAATTTTTCAACTCCTAGAACACCACAACAGAATGGGGTAGTTGAAAGGAAGAATAGGTCTATACAAGAAATGACCAGAACTATGCTTAACGAACATAAATTACCTAAGTACTTATGGGTTGAGGTAGTGAATACCGCTTGCTATGTTCTAAACAGAGTATTAATCAGACCATCACTTAATAAGACTCCTTACGAATTATGGAATGGCCATAGACCAAACATATCATATTTTCATGCTTTTGGTTGTAAATGTTTTGTGCTTAGAGATAATGAACACCTAGGAAAGTTTGATGTGAAGTCTGATGAAGGCATCTTCCTAGGGTATGCACTAGATAGTAAAGCCTATAGAGTATATAACAAACGAACATTGACAGTCATAGAATCTGTTCATGTAGTGTTCGATGAGTCAAATCCCTTCTCCAAAAGAGTTGATGAAGATGAAATTGAGATAAACAAAGAACTTGAGAAACTATCAATCAAGAATGATTCAGAAAAGAAAAATGAACTTAAGGAACCATCCATTGAAATTGATCAAACTGAAAATGAGGTTAATGAACCACCTAGAGAATGGAAATATATAAAGAATCATCTCATAGATCAAATAATGGAGTAGCCACTCGCTCCTCTCTTAGGAACATGATTAGTCATTTTGCATTTCTATCTCAAGAAGAACCTAAGAATATGAGTGAAGCTATAGAGGATGAATCTTGGGTGTTGTCCATGCAAGAAGAGTTAAATCAATTTGGGTGAAACAAAGTATGGACACTAGTTGCTAGACCTGAGGATAAGTCAATCATTGGAATCAAGTGGATATATAAGAATAAAAAGACGAACATGGAATAGTTATGAGAAATAAGTCTAGATTAGTAGCTTAGGGATATAATCAGGATGAAGGTATAGATTTTGAAGAAACCTTTGCACCTGTAACTAGAATGGAAGCCATTCGAAGGCTTTTAGCATATGCAGCTTTTAAGGATTTCAAGCTATATCAAATGGACGTCAAAAGCACATTTTTAAATGGCTATATAAATGAAGAAGTGTATGTAGAACAACCCCCAGACTTTGAAAACCATAAGAATCCAGATTATGTGTATAGACTGACAAAAGCCTTGTACGGTTTAAAGCAAGCTCCTAGAGCTTGGTATGAAAGGTTAAGCGATTTTCTATTAGAAAACGGATTTATAAGAGGAAAGATAGATACAACCCTATTCATTAAGTCCAAGAAAGATGATATTCTCCTAGTGCAAGTATATGTAAGTTGACATCATAGTTGGCGCTTCGAATAAAGAACGTTGTAATGAATTTTCCAATACCATGCAAAATGAATTTGAGATGAGCATGATAGGTGAACTAAATTTCTTCCTAGGACTTTAGATCAAACAAGAAAAACATGGAATATTCATAAATCAATCAAAGTATATTAGAGACCTACTCAAAAAGTTTAATATGGAAGATGGAAAAATACTAGGTACACTTGTAAGCACTTCATTGAAATTAGACAAAGATGAACAAGGTATACCAGTAGATGTCAAATTTTATCGTGGAATGATTCGTAGCTTATTATACCTGACTGCTAGTAGACCTGATATAATGTTTAGTGTATGTTTGTGTGCAAGATTTCAATCTGCACCAAAAAAGTCATGTTTGTTAGCCGTTAAATGAATACTTAGATACCTGATAGGAACCATGAAAATTGGATTATGGTATCCTAAGTACACGTCTTTTGAGATTCTCAACTATTTAGATGCTGATTTTGTGGGTAGCAAAGTGGATAGGAAGAGCACAAGTGGTACTTGTCATTTCTTAGGAAATTCCTTAGTCTCTTGGTTTTCCAAGAAGCAAAATTCAGTTGCTCTTTCCACAGCTGAGGCTGAATACATAGCGGCAGGAAGTTGCTATGCTCAAACGCTTTACATGAAGCAACAACTAAAGGATTTTGGATGAAATTATGAAACAATCCCTATTAGATGCTATAATACGAATGCGATAAATATTTCAAAGAATCCCATATTACATTCACGAACTAAGCAAATAGAAATACGACATCACTTTCTTCGTGACCATGTACAAAAAGGGGATGTGACACTAGAGTTTGTATGCATGGATGAACAATGGGTAGATATATTCACAAAACCACTTGCAGAGGATAGGTTTATCCAAATTAGGCGTGAATTAGGTCTCATGCATAGTCGAGAGGTTACCTAGAATTATGTTAGATGACATAATTCAGGGGGAGCAACGTCACTTACGATGTATTCACTTGGTATCATATTAATCAAATTTTCAGTATTGCATTAATCAACAATTGGTATCAAAATTGGTATAAAAAATTTGACATACCATTTAATCAACATTTGGTATCCTCATGTAATCTTTGAAATTTATGTGTTAGCAAGGGGGATAGTTGATGTCAAAACGCATGAGAAGGGTTTTTTTATCTAATAGTTGAACATGTTTAAAACCTTAAGATTTTTAAGGGGAGAAGAACATGAGGGTACGTTTACTCATGTTTTATTATTTTACACCTTTTTGTTGATGTCAAAAGGGGGAGAAAATTGGGAGCAAAAATAATACAAATAAGGAGAAAAAGCATAAATAAGAGAAATCGAGCTGTGTTGGGCAGAAATATCAGGAGCTAAAATTGTTGGCAAAACTAATTGTGCAAAAGGGGGAGATGTATAATAACAAAAATTGTTGAAACATCATGAGCATATTGTCATTCATTGAATATTTGATGCATTAATTGAGGGGGAGCCTTATTTGGGGTAACCCATTATATATATTTTTTATAGTGCATTTTTCATCATCAAAAAGGGGAAGATTATTGACTCTACAAGTCTAATCCAGTTCTGATAATGACAATTCACTTGGTATTTGATCTGTGCATTGAGTTTGTGAATAGGACTCATATCAAGCATGCATGGAAGGATAACGAGTCATGGAAGCATTAAGTAAAGCTTACATATCTAGGCAAGATTCATGGAACTCAAAGAGTACGAGAATCAAGATACAAGTGGAAAAGTTCAAGAACATCTTGGGAATGGATACTTAAAACTCATGTACTTACATTTTCGTATGATTTAATTTGAGACTCAACATAACTTAGAAATAATTTAGGATTCATGCATTTCATGTATATCATTAGGAAACTTTCATGGACTTGAAAATACTTTTAAAATCATGGAAAATATGTTTTACAAAAGACCTAAGAAAGAGGGCAAAATAGATTTTTGAACTAGAAAGTAAATATGCAAAAATTGGGGACATCGGTTGACTAAACTTGAAGTTCAGATGACTGAAGAATTTCCTTAGACGTCTAAAGATTAAGCTTAGTCGTCTGAAGAATTCAAGGTGCAAAATAGAAACAAGCGCAAGCACTTCAGATGACTGAACCTTGACCTCGGTCGTTTGAACTCGACACTTCGGTCGTCTGAACCTTGACCTCGATCGTATGACCCTGCGTCCAGGCTATTTTTTCAAAGGAATTCAATGACTTCAGTCTTCTGAGCCTATGGCTTCAGTCGTTTGAACCTGCGGGAAAACTTAAACATATCATTTTTATTAAAAGAACTCGTGAGCTATCTTATTGATTGAATAGTTGAGATCAATTCTAAGGGTAAGACACTGTAAATACTGATTATCTAAACCCTAGTACAAAAGAAAAACACAAGAAGATCAACGTAAAGCAAAGAACACATCTTGTTGAAAAGAAAATTGAGATACTTGAGCTGATTGCTGTATGTTTGCCTACGCTCTAGTTTCTACACATCATCCTTGGGCAAATCACCTTAGAAAATCTAAAGGGATCTCTATTATACATTTTGTGCTTCCACTTGGTTTGAGGTTTGGTTATTACATCTAACTTTGTTAGAGAATCTCATATCACCATCCATTTTGATAGTTTTAGAAAAGCTTGATATTGAGTTTTCGCATTCATCTAACGATTGTTTTTGACAAACTCAATACTTGAGAAATTTTTGTATTTGACCATTGATTAAAGTTTCTTTATTCAAATGTATTCTTAGTTTAAGGCTGATATTTTTGAATACATCTGAACTATTTGGATATACATATATCCTTAGAAGTGCATAACTATCTATATACATATTGAAGGATATTTTTCTGAAAATCAAATATTAAGTTTGTTGATCTTTGGAACTATTATATTAGAGATGCATACATACATACATACATACATACATATATATATATATATATATATATATACACACACATACACATTAAGTGAATATTATCAAGATCACATTGAGTTTGAAATATTTAGAGAAATATTGTTTGTTTGACGAAGTGTGTTTAGCATCTTTTCAATCTACAAAGTTATCTTTATATTCAAAGATTGAACCCTAATTTCTCCAAAGTATTGATTCATACAAACATTTTGAGAGATTTGTTAAAATGAGAATTGTGTGTTAAAGTATATCATTCATAAACGATTATATCATTTCATACATTCTGAGCTTCAGATTATATCATATGGTGAATGTATTGGGAATTTGAATTGTACTCACCAGCTTTTGTTTGGAAGCAATTTTGAGTGTTTTTACAGATTCTATTGTAATCAAGGTTCGGTGTGTGAACCGGTGTTTGAGGAGAGAACTATATCTCTTGTAAGCAGCGGGGTAGGAGGGAGCTGTGCCTCTTGTAAGCAGCGGATTGTAAGGGAAGCTCCGTACCAATTTAAGGAACAGAGATTTTTAGTGAAATCCTAGAGTGGTTGCTGAAGGTGAGGACGTAGGCCTAGTTGGATGAACCTCATAAAAATCGTGATTTTCTTCTCTCGTCTCTTTACTCTTTACTTTTAGCACTGCATTTAAATTGTTTATATTGCATGTATAGGTTGGATAGCATTGCACACAATTAATTGGGTAATAAGAACGCATTGGTAAATATATAAGTAGGGATAAGTGGTAAAAAAGATTCAAAGTTTTTTAAAATACCCAATTCACCCCCCTCTTGGGATTACACTTGATTCAACATAATAGTTTCAGGAATTGCTGGATAAAGGTTTCATTAGGCCCAGTGTGTAGCCTTGGGGTGTGCCAGTTTTGTTCGTGAAAAAGAAGGACGAGACCTTGAGGTTGTGTATTGATTATAAAGAGATAAATAAACTAATAGTCAAGAATAAATATCCTCTCCCTAGGATCGATGATTTGTTTGATCAACTGCAGGGGACCCAGGTTTACTCTAAAATTGACTTGCGGTCGGGTTACCATCAAGTAGAAGTTAGAGCAGAGGATATTTCGAAGACTACATTTCGATCCCGATATGGGCATTACGAGTTCTTGGTTATGCCATTTGAGTTGACTAATGCACTAGCAGTATTCATGGATTTAATGAATCGAGTGTTTCATCGATATTTAGACCAGTTTGTCGTTGTCTTCATTGATGATATACTGGTCTACTCGAAGAGTTTTGAGGAGCATGAACATCATTTAAGGCTGGTGTTGCAGATATTGAGATAAAGGAAATATGCAGAATTCAAGAAATGTGAGTTCTGGCTAAGGCAAGTTACCTTTCTCGACCATGTGATCTTTGAAGCAGGTGTATCAGTTGATCCAAGTAAAACAGAGGTGATAGTAAGTTGGGAAAGGCTGGGCAGCGTTTAGGAGGTTAAGAGTTTTCTAGGATTAGCAGGCTATTATTGGTGCTTCGTAGATGGCTTCTCTAGACTATCAGGATCATTAGCACGACTTATGAGGAAAAATGCAAGGTTTAATTGGACTGATGACTATGAACAGAGTTTTCAAGAGTTAATGTGGTGGTTAGTTTCAACTCCGGTATTAGCTATTCCATCAGGGGAGGATGTGTTTGTAATATACAGTGATGCCTCTTTGAATGGTCTTGGATGCGTGTTGATGCAGCACGACAGGGTTATTGCGTATGCATCTAGACAACTTAAAGAGTATGAGAGGAATTATCTTGTCCATGATTTAGAGCTTGCTGCGGTGGTGTATGCTCTCAAGATCTGGAGGCATTACCTATATGGTGGGAAATGCGAGATTTTCATGGATCACAAGGGCCTGAAGTTTTTCTTTACTCAGAAGGGACTAAATATAAGACAAAGAAGGTGGCTAGAACTTATTAAAGCCTATGACTGCACCATTAGTTACCACCCAGGGAAAGTGAATGTGGTAGCTAATGCTTTGAGTAGGAAATCAATGGGACCAGTACTAGAAGCCATGGACATTTCGCATTTAATTTTGATAGATTTGGAGAGGCTCAACATAGAATTAATAGAGAAAAGTCCTCAGGCAGCCATTGCCACTCTAGTGGTACAGTCTACACTATACGAGAGGATTAAAGCAGCCCAGAGTGATGATGCAGAGTTGATAGAGGTAATGGCTAGGGTGCGAGATGGTCTAGGTGAGGAATTCATCATATCAGATGACGAAGCTTTGCGGTTTAGTACTAGGCTCCGTGTTCCTACAGATACCAAAATCAGGAGAACTGTATTGGAGGAGGCTCACATATCCCTATACACCGTACATCTAGGTAGCACTAAAATGTATCGGGATCTGTGAAAGTGCTTCTGGTGGAGTGGAATGAAAAGAGAGATAGCCGAATTTGAACAGAAGTGCTTGACGTGCCAGCTGGTTAAAGCTAAGCACCAAAGACCAGCAGGGTAGTTGCAGCCATTATTTATTCCAAAATAGAAATGGGATCACATTTCGATGGATTTCGTTATGGGATTACTGACAGTGCGTCAGGAGTTGAATGCAATTTGGGTGGTTGTGGATTGTTTGACAAAGACCGCTCATTTTATCCCTATTAAAATTGGCTATTCCATGGAAAGACTGGCATAGATATATGTTCAGGAGATAGTTCGTGTTCATGGAGTACCGGTATCCATAGTCTCAGACCGAGTTCCTCAGTTTACTTCATGTTCTGGAAAAGTTTTTGAGAGACTAAAGGTACACAGATAGCATTTAGCAATGCTTTCCATCCCCAGATAGATGGACAAACTGAGAGGACGATCCAGACATTAGAAGATATGCTTCGTGCGTGCGTGCTGGATTTTGGGGGTAACTGGACTCAGTTTCTACCACTAGTTGAATTTGCTTATAATAACAGCTACTAGACTAGTATCGACATGGCTCCATATGAGGCAGGATATGTCGTTCTCCTCTCTTCTGGGATGAGGTAGGAGAAAGGTGAGTTTTGGGTCTAAAGATAGTACAACAGGCTTGTGAAAAGGTCCAACTAATTAAAGAAAGAATTAGTACCGCGTAGAGTCAATAGAAAAGCTATGTAGACACTCGCCGCCAAGAACTAGAGTTTGATGTGGGAGATAGAGTATTTTTGAAGATAACTCCTCTGAAAGGAGTTATGAGGTTTGGAAAGAAGGGCAAGTTGAGCCCTAGGTATATTGGCCCTTTTGAGATACTAGAGAGAATAGGTCAGTTGCCTATAGGCTAGCTTTGCTGCCAACTTTGGCTCGATCATGATGTGTTTCATGTTGCTATGTTAAAGAAATACGTCCCATACCCATCCCACATATTCAACTATGCAGAGATAGAACTCAAGGATTCATTAGCTTATGAAGAGATGCCAGTACAGATTTTAGACAGAATGACACAAGAACTGCGTACTAAAGAAATTCAGCTATTGAAGATTTTGTGGAGGAATCATGCTATGGAAGAAGCCTCATGGGAACTCAAGGTTGAAATTAAAAAGAAATACCCACATTTGTTCCAAGAGTAACCAAGTAATGTAAATAGTTAGGTAAAGTTTCTTTTGCAGGTACATGTACTATTTAGTTAGTAAGTAGTTTTTAATTTTATTTATGTAATCTCCTAGAACATATAATGTAACCACGGTATTCCTCCGCCATAAGTGAGGGCAGATAATAAAATAAGTAGAGTTTTTCCTTTAAAGAATGATGAGTTATATGAATAGTAAATTTCGAGGACGAAATTTTATAAAGGGGGGAGAATGTAATGACCCGAAGAGTAATGGTATTTAAATAATAAAGAGGGAGGGAAATGAAAACAAAATCAGAAGGGAGTCTCGTCGACAAATATAGGGAGTTCATTGACAAGAACATAAGGGGGTCTTGTCGACGAAGCCACGTCTCATCGACGAGAAGATACCGAGAAGAGTTTTAGGCAGTTTGAAATTCTTTGACGAGGAAGGAGGGTTCGTCGATGAAATTCCTTAAGGACTCATCGACGAGATAACGTGTCTTATCGACGAATTCAAGCCTATAAATACTTCTAAAAACCAGATTTTTATAGAATTTATAGTGCAGGAATCTTCTTTTTCTCTCTTTACACCCCTCTCCCCTTCTCTCTTCGATTTCAGCCCCGTTTCTCGCTAAATCGAATATCCGAGGCCACCACGACGCTCCTAGTGAAGTTCTCTGCAACACTGCTGGAGCTGATCGTTGGTGGAATTGGTTTGGAATTCATCCCAAATTCAGGGTAAGGTGTTTTATTTAGAATCTGCTTTCCCTGCAGTTATAGGAAATGTTTATGTAGGAAAATACTGATGTTTTGTTCTAAGGGATGTCATTTTCAGGGTGTTGAGTGGAGAACCCTACGGGTGTAGGGCCAGAGTTCAGTGAGGGCTTTTCAGAAACTAGGTAAGGGAAATATGCTATGCTAGGAGATTTGATTAAGTTAACAGAAATTTTACAATGCATGTATACCAATTATTATGTTTTTTTTTTTTTTTAACAGAATATGAGATTATAAAGTATGTGTGGCCTGAGTAGATATTATTTGATGTAGAGTTTTATACAGTTTTCCCAGTATATGATGTTTTATAGAACATATAGATATAGTCCGATATTCATAGATATTACACAAATAGATGCATGTACATATGCAGTTTTATTCAAATAGTTTCACAGACAGATATAGATATACACAGATGTTTATTCAGATCAGTATATATATATACATAGTGTTCACAGAATGTTATGTTTTCCTAAATGCACTAACACTCAGAGTATACAGACAGATTATACTGATAGAAGATACAGACTAATTATACAGTTATAGCGTCAAGATGCTACAGACATTACAGTACTTACAGTACAGATTGATAGCGTTATGGTTATTTTGAAAACATAATGAAAACAGTAAAAAGATTATAGTATATATATATAATATTAGATCCCCGTGGAATGATTATAGACAAATACAGTTATAGAGCACGGTACCATTGCTATATACGGAATAAAGTGCAACCACATATCTCAGATAGTGTGTGGGTACCGTCAAACTGTGCTCGGAGAGGATGCAGCTCCCCAGTTCGCTGGGTTGAGGGGCCCAGTTTGACGAGGTAGCAGCTAGTCCCAAGCTTAGGAGTGGATGCAATTTGGCCGGGTTGAGGTAGTGTAGAGTATGATGACTTACCTAGAGGGCTGACCAAAGTTATGTCCCGCCTATGGGTCACACAACCCTGTCATGAGGGGTCAAATCATGACACACAGAGTCCCAGGGAAAGAGTACAGTTATTTATATGTATATGTATATAATTTTACAGCTTTTGTCGTATATAGTATGATATAGCAGTATGAATGATAAAAAGTTCAGATAATACAAATGTTTTAAGCTACTATACATGTGTTTTACAGATTTTCCAGATCATGCTGTTTTAAATATTATTATTATAATTTTACGACTCGGTCGCCACACACTAGTAACAGCATATTTCCACTTACTGAGCGTCGTCTTACCCGATTACTTTACCACTTTTCAGGTAAGCCAGCTAGGCGAGCAAATTAGGCTCGCGGATAGAGAGTTGACTTGGTTACCCTAGTTGTAGGGTAAGTTTGTGATAGGGTTTTTGTATTTTTTTTTGGGTAGATGATACTGGAGGGAGTTATTGTATATGGCTATGGTCTGAATGTACTAAATTCTGATATTGTTTGGTATATATGGTTGTTTGACTTATGTATCCGCTGCGTAGGAATGGTTATATATATATATATATATGTTAAAAAAATGGAGAAATTTTGAGGATGTTACACTTTAAAGGAAAGAAATCCTGAACCCAAGCATAAAAGATCAATTGTATTAAAAGCTTCTAGTCACAACTCTCAAGTGATGAGGAAAGTGAATCAAGCGATTTAGATCAGGATGAATTAGCATTCATCACTAAGATACTAGGCTAGTTCTATAGAAGGAATAAAAGGTTTCCTAGAAATTTTAATAAAAAGAAACCTTAAAAGAAGAGACAAGTAGAATAGAAAATAAAAGTAAAAATGAATCTCCTATATGCTATTATTGCAAGAAACTAGGACATATCAAGACGAACTTCCCGTTACTCAAGAAAGACAAGAAGAAAAAGAAGGAATCTATGAAGGCCACTTGGGATGATTCAAGCTCCAACAAGACAGAAAACGAGTCAAGTGGACAAGAGAGGGCAAATACATGCTTCATGGCGAATAACGAAGAGGTAAATTCCTACTACTCATCAACATAATCTTACAATGAGTCTTGTGATAGCAGGCCCTCCTACAAGGAATTACAAGCTAAGTTGTTTTCTTTACATAAAAGATTCATAAAAATTTCCAAAAGAAACATAACTTTAAAGATCAAAATAAAGAATTAATGAAGCAACTTGAAACATCTAAAATTAGTGAAAAGAAGAAAGATTCATGTATTGAGAAGTTAAAAGAAGAAATAAAAGAAACTACTCCAGAGATAGGAAAAATTAATAAAGATGGTTTAAATAAAAAGGAGTTAGATATAATCAAACTTAAAATATAAGTAGAGGATAAAGAGAAAATTATATATAACTTTACCAAAGGAAAAGAAAATTTTGAAAACATGATTGGACAACAAAGACTGAATGGAAACAAAGAAGGGATAGGTTATAACGGAAAAACAAACAAAAGGAGTAAAAAATTATACATGGGATATTTTGTCAAAGAAGCCAAGCACTATGCTAGTACTTCTTCAAACAATAAACATGAACACACCACTTGCTACATGTGCAAGACTAAAGGTCATGTTGTAATAACTCGAGGAATTTTTCAGCGCCTCGTCAACGAACACAGGGGTTTCATCGATGAGGGTTCTTGAGTGTCTCGTCGACGAAGGCACATCTCGTCAATGAGAAGATATCGAGAGGGGGTTTTGGATGCCTAAAATTCATTGACAAGAAGAGAGGGTTCTTCGATGAACTTTCTTCAGGACTCGTCGATGAGGTGATGTGTCTCGTCGATTAAGCCAACTCTATAAATAGTGAAAACTCGAATTTTTAACAAAATTCCAGCACAAATTACACACTCTCTCTCTAAAACACACCCCTCCCCTTCTCTTTTTGATCTTGGCTTTGTTTCTTACCAGATCGATGATCTGAAGCCACCACGACGCTCCTGGGGAAGTTCTCTGTAAGTCTGTCAGAGCAAATCGTTGGTGGAGGTGGTTTGAAATTCATCCCAAATTCAGGGTAAGGTGTTTTATTTAAAATATGCTTTCCTTGTAGTTATAGAAAATGTTGTATGCAGGAAAATACTGATGTTTTGTTTTGGGGAATGTTGTTTTTAGGGTATTGAGTGAAGAACCCTGCAGGTGTAGGGCCAGAGTTCAGTGAGAGCTTTTCAGAAACTAGGTAAGGGAAATATGCTATGCTAGGAGATTTGATTATATTAATAAAAATTTTACAAATGTGCATGTATACCAGTTATTATGTAGTTTTTATAGAATAAGAGTTTTCAAAGCTTGTGTGACCTGAGTAGATATTTCTTTGATATAGAACGTATATAGCTTTTTACAGCATATCATACTATACAACATTTACAGATAAAGATTGATGTATATCACAGTATATTTTAGAATAGTTTATTATAAATATTTGTTCAGAATCAGTACATTATAGTTTTTATACAGATCAGTTTATACAGTATTTATAGTATGCCATGTTTTCTTAAATGCCATAACACTCAGAGTATACAGATAGATTATACAGACAGAGTATACAGATAGATTATACAAACAGAGTATACAGACAGATTATACAGTATAGCATCAAGATGCTACAGATATTCAAATATATAGTATTTATAGAACAGAGTTATAGTGTTATGATTATTATGGAAACATGATGAAAATAGTAAAAGAGTATATATGTATATATATAGTATCAGATCCCTGTGAAAAGATTACAGATAGATACAGATACAGGTACAGAATACAGAGCACGGTACCGTTGCTAATACATATAGAGTGCAACCACATATCTCAGATAGTGTGTGGGTACCGTCAATTGTGCTCGAAGAGTATGCCGCTCCCCAGTTTGCTGGGTTGAGGAGGTCAGTTTGACAAGGTAGTAGCCAATCTCGCACCTAAGAGAGTATGCAGTTTGGCCGAGATGAGGTAGTGTAGAGTATAGTGACTTATCTGGAGGGCCGAGCATATCAAGTCCCGCCTACGGGCCATAACCCTATTATGAGGGGTCAAATCATGACATACAAAGTTTCAGGAATAAAGCACAGTTATGTATATGTATACAGTTTTATAGTATTTTATGAATGTTGTAACAACTCGGGGAATGTTAAATAATTTGAAATAATAAGGAAGATAAAATAGAAGGAAGAATAAAATTCGAAAAGGTGGTAGCAAGCATTCATCGATGAACAGACTAGTCTCATCGATGAGTGTTCTTAATGGCTCATCGATGAAGGTATGTGTCTCGTCGATGAGGAATTACCGAGAGGGGTTCTTCACACAACTGAAATGCATCAACGAGTTGGCTGTCTCGTCGACGAACTGTGCACTATGACTCGTCGATGAATCGACATGTCTCGTCGACAAATCCTTGAGTATAAATAGTGGATTTCTTCCATTTCAGTGTGAATTTCTTGCATGTCCTCCTTCTCTCTCTAATAAATTTTTCCATACCACATTCTCTCTTTGATTCTAGGTCGGATTTAGCCTAGTTCAACAATCGGAAGTCACCACGAGGCTCTTGTGGAAGTTCTTTACAAATCTGCCAGAGTTGATTGTTGGTGGAAGTGATTTGATTTCCATTCCAATTTTAGGGTAAAGATTTTTATTCAGTATTTGCCTTTCCCATGGTTATAAGAGATGCTGTATACGGAAAAATAATGATATTTTATTCTGGGAGATGTTGTTTTCAGGGTGTTGAGTGGGGGAAACTTTATGGGTGTAGGACCAATCTCTGTAGAGGTTTTTGCAGAAATCAGGTAACGGGAAATATTTTATAATAGCTTTTTAGTAATATTAAAATGACTAATTTTGGGTAAAAATCCTACATACACAGGTATAATTTTTTTGAACCAAACTAGTATTGAAAATACTGTTTTAATTATATATGTATTAAATTGGGAAAAATTGTGTGGTTGAGACCATTTTGATAATTAAATGATTATGAGCTTAGTGGAATGTTGAAATCATTGAGATTGTGAATGTTATTTGGCTGTAATTCTTGTCTGGTTGAATACACTAGTTGGATTGTGAACTTTGTTTGGTTGAAAATACTGGATGGTTGAGTGTATTGTGGTAATTGCGTTGACATGGTTGATTGATCAGGTTTGTTATTGATCTGTGGTGTGGTTCACGTAAATGGCAATATAACATTGGAAGTCATATGAGGAGGTTGTTATATCGTACCTGGTATAACCGTCATATAACGTTGGCAGTGGTATGAGGAGGTTGTTTACCTATTTAGCATGAACATGTTGATTGGTTTGTCCTATGTGGACCAGTCCTATGTGGACATATAAGTTGTGTGATTGGTTTGACCCTTGAGGAACAGTCCCGTGTGGACGTTATTTTCTACATGATTATGGAACCTGTGAGCGTATGATTTGTGACTTTGTAGTTATCCTGCGTAGAAATTTGTGAAATTTTTGGTAATGATTGGGTGTAACTTTAATTAAGTATTTAGGGTAAAGTAGATTACTCCACCCGAGGGCTTGCCAAGAAAGGCGAGTACTCTGGTAATTACATGTGGATACCAGAGTAGAGGGAAGCCACTTGTATGGGCGGGTGACCTTCCCTATTCTCAGTGACTTTACCAAGATACACAACCCGAGGACTTACTGAGAAAGGTGAGTGCCCTGGTGTTAGCACTAGATCAGAGGGAATCTACTTTGTATGGGCAGGTAGAATTCCTTATTCTCGGGAATTATCAGTAAAATATTTATGATTGCGAGCATGTAAATGGATGACAAAGACATTGACCATGTTGTGGCTATAAGTATGATATTTTGGGCTACTTATGGATTATGAATGCGTTTAGATGGATATTTTTGATTATGCATTAAACATTTCAGCCACACACTATTATAAACTATTTCTTCCTTACTGAGAGGTGTCTCACCCCATTGATGATTTAAATATTTTCAGGTCATCCAGGTGATTGAACTTAGATAGCTCCAGGGCGGGCTAGTTTTTGTGAGTTAAATATAGCAGATCGGATATGTATTTAGTTTATGGTTAATATATTAATTCTGGCTTTGTAATTTGAAGAATTAGTTTGTAATTATTATTATGGACTGATGTATGTAAATATAGCACTCTGGTATTTTCTATTGAAGTTATTTATTATTTCCGCTGTGTGATTGGTATCAAAGATGCGTGTTGGTCCCTTAACGCATTGGGCCCCTCATGGTGGGTTTAGAGTGTTACAGTCAGTATCAGAGCATAACAATCTTGCGGACTTTAGGAGAATTAATACTAGAGTATAAGTTTGAATTGAATAAGGGTAGGAATGGGTAGATTAGGGTATTGACAGGAGTTTAAGGTTGTTTCGTAGCTTAGAAGCAGAAATCCCTTGACGAACTTCTGTGATTTTTCGAATCAATCAACGGTTTTAGAAAACCATGGTAAATCCATCAACGGTGATGTTTTTGAGTTGTGAGACTAAAATTTGGAATTTGAATTTGAAAGTTAAGATGATTCTAGATAGTTGGATGTTGGATATTTAATTTAGGGTTTGGATATTAATGTTGGTTTCATGTTTTGAGATTATATCAAATATATTAAGAAGTGGAGATTCTAAATTGCCTTTGTTGTATATTTATATTTAGGGAACTAAAGGCAAAGGGATGGATGAAGGGGGAGGAAGCGAAATGGGAGCTTCCAGTGGAGATGAGATTGACACCTCTTGACTGATACGAGGAATAGCTTGTCAGGTTAGGGAAGAAATGAGGCCGGATTTTGGGGGAACAAGTTATCCACCGGTGCACGAAGGCTGCACCATTGACCATTTTACACATTTGAAACCCTCATCTTTTGAGGGTGGTACCGATCCGATTAAGGCTGAGATGTGGATGCGGAAATGGAGAAAATAGTAGCTGTATTGAATTGTACTGAAGAGTAGAAGGTCCTCTTCGCCACTTTCAAACTGGCTGGAGAAGCTTAACGGTGGTGGTATGCGATGAAACTATTAGAGGAGCAGTGAGTTGTGCCTCTAGTGATGACTTGGGGTCGCTTCAAGCAGGTATTCGACAACCGATATTTTCTCGCCACCACCATAAATGCGAAAGCAAAGGAATTTTTCAGTTTGACTCAAAGGCGCCTCACTATCCAGCAGTATGCTGTTAGATTCTTGGAGCTATCTCATTTTGCCCCTTTTTTGGTTCCAGATGAATATCAAAAGGCGAGGTGGTTTAAGAGGGGCCTGAATTAGAGGATTCACGAGCATATGGCGTGTCTATAGATTCAGGATTTCACGGAGTTGGTGGAAAAAGATACGATGGCAGAGTCGAGTTTGCAGAGGGGTACAGAGGCATGAGAACGAAGAAAAAGGCCTGCGTCTCCACGATTCCAAATGAATGTCAGGCAAGGGTTGTGGAGGGGAGACAGAGATGTAGTGGGCTAGGGTTCATAAAGAAATGATCAGGGATGGCAGGGTGATTCGTTACGTCCCCACTGCCCGAGGTGTAATCAGCGGCACTGGCGAGAATGCCAGAGTAGGAGTGTTGTATGCTATAGATGTGGCAAATAGGGTCACATTGTTCAGGAATGCTGAGAACCTCCGAATAATGTACTAGCTCTGAATCAGAATTAGAATTAGAACAGAAGGAACAACCCAATGCCTCGCGGTGGCGGAGGCCCGGTGTGTGTTTATATGTTGGGTACGCCTGAGGAGGGCAAACCTAAAGGCCCAGGTAATATGTTATGAGTAATATGTTTATGTTAGTATGTGTGTTAATTTTGTTTGATTTTGCATGGTTCGATGTTGCTTATGTTTGAATTGTTTGAAATTCGTGAATATGTGGTTAGTTTTCTTTTTGGTGTATAAATGGATGATTAACAAATTTCGAGGATGAAATTCTTTTAAGAGGGGGAGAATGTAACAACCTGGGGAATTTAAATAATTTGAAATAATAAGGAAGTTAGAAGGGAAGGAAGAAGAAAATTCAAAAAAGGTGGTAACAAGCATTCGTCGACGAACATACTGGTCTCATCGACGAGTGTTCTTAATGGCTCGTCGACGAAGGTATGTGTCTCATCGATGAGGAATTACTGAGAGGGGTTCTTCGCACAACTAAAATTCATCGACGAGTTGGCTATGTTGTCGATGAATTATGCACTATGACTCGTTGACGAATCCTTAAGTATAAATAGTGGATTTCTTCCATTTCAGCACGAATTTCTTGCATGTCCTCCTTCTCTCTCTAAGAACTTTGGCCATACCACCTTCTCTCTTCAATTTTGGGCCAAATTTAGCATGGTTCAACGATTGGAAGCCACCACAACGCTCCTGGGGAAGTTCTCTGTAAATTTGCCAAAGTTGATCATTAGTGGAAGTGGTTTGATTTCCATTCCAATTTTAGGGCAAGACTTTTTATTTAGTATTTGCCTTTCCCATAGTTATAAAAGATGCTGTAAACGAAAAAATGATAATATTTTATTTTGGGAGATGTTGTTTTCAGGGTGTTGAGTGGGGCAAACTTTACGGGTGTAGGACCAATCTCTGTAGGGGTTTTTTTGCAGAAATCAGGTAAGGGGAAATATTTTTAATAGCTTTTTAGTAATTTTAAAATGACTAATTTTGGGTAAAAATCCTAAATATACAGGTATAATTTTTTTGAACCAAACTAGTATTGAAAATATTGTTTTAATTATATATGTATTAAATTGGGAAAAATTGTGTGGTTGAGACCATTTTGATAATTAAATGATTATGAGCTTAGTGGAATGATGAAATCATTGAGATTGTGAATGTTATTTGGCTGTAATTCTTGTTTGGTTGAATACACTAGTTAAGTTGTGAACTTTGTTTGGTTGAAAATACTAGATAGTTGAGTGTATTGTGGTAATTGCATGGACATGGTTGATTGATCAGGTTTGTTATTGATCTGTGGTGTGGTTCATGTAAGTGGAAATCAGTGGTATGACAAGGTCATTATATCTTACCTGGTATAATAATCATATAACGTTGGCAGTGGTATGAGGAGGTTGTTATATGGACATTTATACTGGGAGGTAAACATTGGCAGTGGTATGAGGAGGTTGTTTTCCTATTTACCATGAACATGTTGATTGGTTTGTTCTGTGTGGACCAGTCCTGTGTGGACATATAAGCTGTGTGATTGGTTTGACTTGTGAGGAACAATCCTGTGTGGACGTTATTTTTTGCATGATTGTGAACCCTGTGAGGGTATTATTTGTGACTTTGTAGTTATCCAGCGTAGAACTTTTTGAAATGTTTGGTAATGATTGGGTGTAACTTTAATTAAGTATTTAGGGTAAAGTAGATTACTCCACTTGAGGGCTTGCCGAGAAAGGCGAGTGCTCTAGTAATTACATATGGATACCAGAGTAGAGGGAAGCCACTTGTATGGGCGGGTGACCTTCCCTATTCTCAGTGACTTTACCAAGATACCCAACCTGAGGGCTTACTGAGAAAGGTGAGTACCCTGTTGTTAGCACTAGATCATAGGGAATCTACTTGTGTAGGTGGGTAGAATTCCCTATTCTCGGGAATTATTAGTAAAATATTTCTAATTGCGGGCATGTAAATGGATGACAAAGACGTTGACCATGTTGTGGCTATAAGTATGATATTTTGGGCTGCTTATGGATTAGGAATGCATTTAGATGGATATTTTTGATTATGTATTAAACACTTCAGCCACACACTGTTATAAACTATTTCTTCCTTACTGAGAGGTGTCTCACCCCGTTGATGATTTAAATATTTTCAGGTCATCCAGGTGTTCGAGCTTAGATAGCTCTAAGGCGGGGTAGTTTTTGTGAGTTAAATATAGCAGATCAGATATGTATTTAGTTTATGTTTAATATATAATTTTGGCTTTATAATATAAAGAATTAGTTTGTAATTATTATTATGGACCCGATGTATGTAAATATAGCACTCTAGTATTTTCAGTTGAAGTTATTAATTATTTTCGCTGTGTGATTGGTATCAAAGACGTATGTTGGTCCCTTAACGCACCAGGGCCCTCGTGGTGGGTTCAGGGCATTACAAATATAATATGATATTAGCAGTATGAAAAGTAGAAAAACACAGATGATACTCACTAGTAATAGTATATTTCCACTTACTGAGCGTCGACTCACCCTATTATTTTAACATTTTTCAGGTGATCCAGTTAGGCGAGTAGATCAAGCTCGTGGATAGTGATTTCTTGGTTACTCTAGTTACAGTGTAAGATGGTGTAGAGTTTTGAATTTTTGAGATAGATTTTACTGGGGAGAGATGTATTTTATGACTATGTGATGGAAATACTGAGTTCTGGTATTGTATGGTATATATGGTTATATGATATATGTTTCCGATACATAGGTATGATATTGTGTACAGTAATACCCCAATGCCTTTGAGGCCTGAGTTTCCATAGCAGGGATATCAGAGAAATTTATTTATTTATTTAAAAAAAATGATATAATTTTGAGGTCATTACATTTTTGGTATTAGAACCTAGGTTGCTAGGTTCTGCAGACTATAGATTGCAACAGGAAAACAATACCAGACTATAGGAAAAAGGATTTGAGGTTTGTTTAATGGTCTAGATACAAGATTTTTGTGGTGGTTTCTGTGTTTCTCCTGGGGTGACGATTTCAGTAAAGCCATAGTAAACTATCAACGAGTCGTGTGTTTAGGTTGCAGGATTTGAGTTGGGGTTAGGATCAGGAGGGATGGTTAATTGAGGATTTGAAGTTTTAGTTAAATGGAATAAGTTAGGTCTATATGGGAAATAGGATTCTAAAACAGTGTTCTATATATATATTTTCAGGATGGACCTAGGAGATAGTAGCGCTCACGCTAATAGGGATGATGGTGCTAGGCCTTCCAACATAGGAGGTGCGGATTCAGATGTTGTGCTACGCAGTATGGCTCAACAAGTTATGGCTGAGATAGAACGGAGCTCTAGAGAGCAGGGAGGTCCATCTCCAGCTCGGGGATGTACCATAGAAAAATTTATGAAGATGAACCCGCCAGCGTTCTCTGGAGCAGCTGGCCCTGCAGTTGTAGAGAATTGGTTGTAGGAAATGGAGAAGATTCTAATAGTACTTTGCTGCACCAATGAGTAGAGAGTCTTATATGCTACGTATAGGTTGGCAGGGGAGGCCAAGAGATGGTGGCCAACCACCAGGCTATTGGAAGAGTAGAGGGCAATTCTAGTACCGATGACCTGGGAACGATTCAAGGACGTGTTCTTTGATAGATACTATCCTGCCTCAGTCAGAGAGGCTCGAGTACAAGAGTTTCTGATTCTGTCCCAGAGATCATTGACTGTCCAGCAGTACGCTGCGAGATTTATCGAGCTATCGCATTTCTACCCCTATATTGTCCCAGACGAAGTGAAGAAGGCGAGAATGTTCGAGAGGAACTTGAGGCGAGATATTTACAGGCAGGTGGCAGTACTGAGGATCCAATATTTCTTAGAGTTGGTTGTCAAGACTATTATAGCAGACGAAAGTTTGCTGAGGGAGACTGAGATGCAGAGTCAGAAGAAGAGGACCGCACCCTCGGGATTTTAGGCGTGTCCTAGCCGAGGCCCTTGGAGAGGTGGTAGATCTGGCGGGGGTCAGAGGTAGATAGTAGAGCACGGTGGACTTCAGGGTGGATAATTTCCTAACATTAGTCCTAGATGCGTACGGAGACACCCAGGTGAGTGTCAGCTAGGGGAGAATGTCTATTATCGCTGCGGGAGGCCTGGCCACATGGCTCGATCGTGTCAGATGCCGTCAAATTATGTAGTGGCTCTCAGACCATTTTGGGGTGGATATCAGGCTCCTCACGGAGGTCAGCAGAGGAATACTGTGCCGGCGAGGGTATATGCGTTGACACCGGAAGACGCTGATACGAATGGAGACATGGTCATAGGTACCCTTACTATTTTACCATATAAAATTGTTGTTTTGTTTGATATCGGTGCCACCCACTCTTTTATATTGGTGGGGTATGTTAAATAATTGGGGTAGAGACCTAATTATTAGATGTAGAATTATCTGTGGGTACGCCGATGGGATCAGTGGTAAAATACAGGAAGGTGCTTCGGAATTTTTCAGTAAGTATTCAAGAAAGAGTACTACCAGTTGATCTTATGGTACTAGATTTGCAGGGGTTTTATATGATACTAGTCATGAATTGGTTAGCTACTCATCACGCCAGCATAGATTGCCATCAGAAAGAAGTGATTTTTAGACCCCCGGGTGAGCAAGAATATAAATTCGTGGGTTCACATGTACGTGCCTCACCACAGCTGGTGTCGGCTATTCAAGTGAGGAGGTTGCCATAGGGTGGTTGACAGGGGTATGTCGCATACTTAAAAGAATTACCAAAAGAAGAATTGAGACAAGCTGACATACTAGTAGTGAGAGAATTATCAAATGTCTTTCGAGAGGAATTGCCTAGTTTTCCTCTTGATTGTGAGATTGAGTTTAGTGTAGATCTGTTTCTAGGATCTGCACCAGTATCTAAAGCACCGAACCATATGGCTCCAGTCGAGTTGAAAGAATTGAAAGATTAGCTACAGGATTTGTTGGACAAAGGTTTTATTAGGCCCAGTGTGTCACCCTGGGGAGCGCCAGTTTTGTTCGTGAAAAAGAAAGATGGAACCATGAGATTGTGCTTTGATTATAGGGAGATAAACAAACTAACAGTTAAGAATAAATATTCTCTCCCTAGGATTGATGATTTATTTGATCAACTCCAGGGGACCCGGGTTTATTTTAAAATTGACTTGCAGCCGGGTCACCATTAGGTGAAGGTTAGATTAGAAGATTTATCGAAGACCACATTTCGTACTAGATATGTGCATTACGAGTTTTTAGTGATGCCATTTGGGTTGATTAATACACCTGCAGTATTTATGGATTTAATGAATCGGGTGTTCCATCAATACTTAAATCAGTTTGTGGTTGGGTTCATTGATGATATACTGGTCTATTCGAGAAGTTTCGAGGAGCATGAGCATCATTTGAAACTGGTGTTGCAGGTATTAAGGGAAAGAAAATTATATGCAAAAGTCAAGAAGTGTAAGTTTTGGTTAAGGCAGGTTACTTTTCTCGACCATGTGATCTCTAAAGCGGGAGTATCAGTTGATTCGAGTAAGATAGAGGCTGTGGTGAGTTGGAAAAGGCCTGGAAGTATTCAAGAAGTCAGAAGCTTTCTGGGATTGGCAGGCTATTACCAATGCTTTGTGGATGGCTTCTCCAGGTTGTATGGTCTGTTAACACGACTTACGAGGAAAAATGTGAAGTTTGATTGGACCGACAATTGTGAGCAAAGTTTTCAGGAGTTAAAGCGGCGGTTAGTTTCAGCTCCAGTACTAGCTATTCCTTCAGAGGAGGATGGGTTTGTGAAATTCAGTGATGCGACCCTGAAGGAACTTGGGTGCGTATTGATGCAGCACTGTATAGTCATTGCATATGCTTCTAAACAGCTTAAAGAATATGAGAAGAATTATCCCATGCATGATTTGGAGTTAGCTGCTATTGTATACGCTTTTAAGATCTGGAGGCATTACCTATATGGTGGGAAGTGCGAGATTTTTACAGATCACAAGAGTTTGAAATATTTCTTCACCCAGAAAGAGCTGAATATAAGACAAAGAAGGTGGTTAGAGCTTATTAAAGACTATGATTGCATGATTAGTTACCATCCAGGAAAGGCAAATGTATTGGCAGATGCTCTGAGCAGGAAATCAGGGGGACCCATACTGGTAGCTATGGAAATTCAGCACTCAATTTTGATGGATTTGGAGAGGCTTTGCATAGAATTGATATAGGAGAGTCCTCAGGCAGTCATTGCCAGTCTAGTGGTTTAGCCTATGCTATACGAGAGGATTAAAGTAGCTCAAATTGATGATGTAGAGTTGGCAGACGTAATGGCTAGGGTACGAGATGGTCAAGGTGAGAAATTCAGCATAGCAGATGACGGAGTCTTGCGGTTCCGTACTAGGCTCTGTGTTGCTGCAGATACCGAGATCAAGATAACTATATTAGAGGAGGCTCACAGATCCCTATGCACCGTACATCCAGGTAGCACTAAAATGTATCGAGACCTGCGGGAGTACTTCTGGTGGAGGGGAATAAAGAGAGAGATAGTCAAATTTGTACAGCAGTGCTTGACGTGCCAGCAAGTTAAAGCTATGCACCAGAGACCAGCAGGATAGTTGTAGCCATTGTTTATTCCAAAGTGGAAATGGGATCACATTTTGATGGATTTCATTACAAGATTACCACCAGTGCGATAGGGGTTGAGTGCGATTTGGGTGGTTGTTGATCGTTTGACGAAGAATGCTCATTTCATCCCTATTAAAGTCGGTTATTCCATGGATAGGTTAGCGGAGATTTATATTCAGGAGATAGTTCGCGTCCATGGTGTGCCGGTATCCATAGTTTCAAATTGAGATCCTTAGTTTACTTCATGATATTGGAAAATTTTTCAGTAAACTATAGGTACACAGTTAACTTTCAACACTGCTTTTCACCTCCAGACTGATGGACAAACCGAGAGGATGATCCAGACATTAGAAGATATGCTTTATGCTTGCGTACTAGATTTTAGGGGCAGCTAGACTCAGTTTCTATCACTATTTGAATTTGCTTATAATAACAGCTATCAAGCTAGTATCAGCATGGCTCCATACGAGGCACTATATGGCAGGAGATGTCGTTCTCCTCTTTTTTGGGATGAGGTAGGCGAGAGGTGAGTTTTGGGTCCAGAGATTGTACAACCGGCATATGATAAGGTCCGACAAATTAAATAAAGAATTGGTACCGTACAAAGTCTCCAGAAAAGCTACGCAGACACTTGCCACTGGGAATTAGAGTTTGAAGTAGGAGACCGGGTATTCTTGAAAGTGGCTCCTTTGAAAGGAATCATGAGATTTGGAAAGAAGAGCAAGTTGAACCCTAGGTATATTGGTCCTTTTGAGATACTAGAGAAAGTAGAACCACTTGCCTATAGGCTAGCTTTGTCGCCAGTTCTGTCTAGAATACATGATATATTTCATGTTGCTATGTTAAGGAAATACGTTTCTGACCCATCCCACATAATCATTTATGCAGAGATAGAGCTTAAAGAATCACTAGCTTATGAAGAAGCACTAGTACAAATTTTAGACACAAAGACACAGGAACTACGCACAAAAGAGATCTAGCTAGTGAAAGTTTTGTGGAAGAACCATGCTGTAGAAGAAGCTTCTTGGGAACTCGAAGAGCAGATCAGACTGAAATACCCGTAGTTGTTTTAAACGGTTACTAATAGCAGGTAAAGTATAAGTAATTAGATAAAGTTTCTTTTGCAGGTACATGTATTGAATTAGTTGGTAAGTGGTCTTTTAGTTTTATATGTGTAATCTCCCAGAACTTAGATTGTAACCACGATTTTCTTTTTCCATAAGTGAGGGTAAGTAATAACATAAGTAGACCATTTGCCTATATGGGATGATAGATGATGATACAGATAGTAAATTTCGAGGACAAAATTTCATAAGGAGGGGAGAATGTAATAACCCGAGGAATTTTTCAACACCTCGTTGACGAACACAGGGGTTTCGTTGATGAGGGTTCTTGACTGTCTCGTCGATGAAGGCATGTCTCGTCGATAAGAAGATACCGAGAGGGGGTTTTGGATGCCTGAAATTCGTCGACGAGAAGAGAATGTTCATCGACGAACTTTCTTCAGGGTTCATCGATAAGGTGACGTGTCTCGTCAACGAATCCAGCTCTATAAATAGTGAAAACTCGAATTTTTAATTGAATTCCAGTGCAAATTACACACTCTTTCTCTCTCTAAAATGCACCCCTCTCCTTCTCTCTTTGATCCCGGCTTCGTTTCTCGCCGAATCGACGATCTGAAGCCACCATGACGCTCCTAGGGAAGTTCTCTACAAGTCTACCGGAGCAAATCGTCGATGCAGGTGGTTTGAAATTCATCCCAAATTTAGGGTAAGGTATTTTATTTAGAATATGCTTTCCCTGCAGTTATAGGAAATGTGGTATGCAGGAAAATACTGATATTTTATTTTGGGGGATGTCGTTTTTATTGCGTTGAGTGGAGAACCCTGCGGGTGTAGGGCCAGAGTTCAGTGAGGGCTTTTCAGAAACTAAGTAAGGGAAATATGCTATGCTAGGAGATTTGATTATATTAATAGAAATTTTACAATTATGCATGTATACTAGTTATTATGCAGTTTTTACAGAATAAGAGTTTTCAACGCTTGTGTGGCCTAAGTAGATATTTCTTTGATATAGAACTTATATAGATTTTTACAGCGTATCATACTATACAGTATTTACAGATAAAGATTGATGTATATCACAGTATATTTCAGAACAATTTATTATAAATATTTGTTCAGAATCAGCACGTTATAGTTTTTATACAGATTAGTTTATATAGTATTTACCGTATGCCATGTTTTCCTAAATGCCATAACACTCAGAGTATACAGATAAATTATACAGACAGAGTATATAGATAGATTATACAGATAGAGTATATAGACAGATTATACAGTATAGCATCAAGATGCTACAGTTATTCAGATATACAATATTTACAGTATAGAGTTATAGTGTTATGATTATTTTGGAAACATGATGAAAATAGTAAAAGTGTATATATGTATATATATATGTATATATATATATATATATAGTATCAAATCCCTATGAAATGATTACAGACAGATACAAATACAGATACTGAATATAAAGGACGGTACCGTTGCTAATACAGATAGAGTGCAACCACATATCTCAGATAGTGTGTGGGTACTGTCAACTGTGCTTAGAGAGTATGCAGCTCCCTAGTTCGTTGGGTTGAGGGGTCAGTTTGATGAGGTAGCAACTAGTCCCGCGACTAGAAGAGTATGCAGTTTGGTTGGGCTAAGATAGTGTAGAGTATAGTGACTTATCTGGAGGGTCGACTAGATTAAGTCCCGCATACGGGCCGCACAACCCTATCATGAGGGGTCAAATCTTGACATACAAAGTTCCAGGGATAAAACATAGTTATGTATATGTATATAGTTTTACAGTATTTGATGAATACAATATGATATTAGCAGTATGAAAAGTAGAAAAACACAGATGATACAATTATGTTTTAAACTGCGAAAAATGTAAGATATGTTTTACAGATTTATCATTTTATTACAGCTCAGATGTTATTTAAAGTACATATATAACTTAGTCGCCACACACTAGTAATAGCATATTACCACTTACTAATCGAATCACTCTATTATTCTAACATTATTCAGGTGAGCCAGTTAAGCGAGCAGATCAGGCTCGTGGATAAAGATTTCTTGGTTACTTTAGTTACAGGGTAAGATGGTGTGGAGTTTTGTATTTTTGAGATAGATTTTACTGGGGAGAGATGTATTTTATGACTATGCGATGGAAATACTGAGTTTTGGTATTGTATGGTATATATGGATGTGTGATTTATGTTTCCACTGCATAGGTATGATATTGTATACAGTAATACCCCAGCGCCCTTGAGGCCTGAGTTTCCATAGCAGGGATATCAAAGAAATTTATATTTTTTTTTTATAAATGATGTAATTTTGAGGTCGTTACACATGTAATGTTCAATTGCCCACTAAAAAGAAAATATGTTAAAGTTTAAGGAGAATGAAAAGTAAATAATGGAACTAAAAACAATTCAAAGAAAGTTAAGAGAATTTGGGTTCCAAAGACTAACACAATGGATCCCTCATTGTAGGTGTGCTTTAGGACAGTACCATCAACGGATAAATGGTACTTGGATAGTGGGTGTTCAAGGCACATGACCAGTGATAGGACCAAGTTCACCATATTAAAACAAAAGGATGGGGGTTACATCACCTTCGGCGACAATGCCAAAGGTAAAATTGTTGGCATTGGAAAAATAGGTAAAAAACCTTCTCTTACTATTGATAATGTGTTACTGGTAGAAGGATTAAAACACAATCTCTTAAGAATTAGCCAATTGAGTGACAAAAGGTTCGAAATAATATTTAAGAAAGAAAAATGTGTTATTCAAAATCTCAAGAACAATAAAACCTTGTTTATAGCTCATAGGATAAATAATGTATATTGCATAAACCTTGAGAACTTAGTAAATTAAAATGTAACTTGTTTAACTGCAATGAATGATATGAGTTGGCTTTGGCCTAGGAAACTAGGACATGCTAGTATGGATCTTTTATCCAAATTATCTAAGAAAAATCTTGTATAAGGATTACCAAATACTAAATTCATAAAAGACAAGGTGTGTGATGCATGCCAGCAAGTCAAAACAAGCTTCAAAAGAAAAAAAATACATATCTACTAAAAGACCCCTAGAACTCTTGCACCTACACTTATTTGGTCCAACTAGAACCTTAAGCTTAGGAGGCAAACAATATGTTTTTGTAATTGTAGATGACTGTTCAAGATTTACTTGAGTATTATTCTTAGCAAACAAAGTCGAAACTTGTGATATGCTAATCACCTTATGCAAGAAATTGCAAAATGAAAAAGGCTATAACATAACTAATTTTAGAAGTGATCAAGGCTGGGAATTTAAAAATAAAGATGTTGATAAATTTTGTAATGAATATGGAATAAACCATAATTTTTCAACACCTAAGACTCCACAACAAAATGAAGTTGTAGAAAAAAAAAAAACAGAACCCTCCAAGAAATGGCTAGAACCATGATAAACGAAAATAATCTACCTAAATACTTTTGTGCGGAAGCTGTAAGTACAACTTGTTATATTGTAAATAGAGTATCCATAAGATCAAGTATAGACAAAACACCGTATGAATTATGGAAAGGTAGAAAACCCAACATTTCCTACTTTCATGTATTTGGGTGCAAATGTTTTATTCTTAATACTAAAGATGATTTAGGAAAGTTTGATGCAAAATCTGATGAAGGTATCTTCTTAGGTTATTCTACAAATAGTAAAGCTTATACGGTTTATAATAAAAGGACTCTTACTATTATTGAATGAATATACATAACGTATGATGAATCAAATAATTATGACAATAAAGTTAAGAATGATGAAAAAGAAGATATCTCACAAGAAGTAGAAGATCTTGAAATAAAGGAAGAAAATAATAATGAAGCTTCAAATGAAAATGTCATAGAAAATCTAGAACTACCTAAAGAATGGAGATATGCTAAAATTCACCCAAAAGATCAAATTCTTAATGAACCATCAAAAGGAATAACCATTAGAGTCTTATTAAAAAATATTTGTAATCATTATGCTTTTTTGTCTCAAGATGAACCCAAGAATATAGAAGAAGCATCAAAAGATGATTCTTGGATTATAGCAATGCAGGAGGAACTAAATCAATTTGAAATGATTCAAGTGTGGGAACTTATACCTAAACCCAAAGATAAATCAATCATAGGAACCAAATGGCTGTTTAGAAATAAAAATGATGAAAATGAGGTAGTTGTAAGAAATAAATCTAGGCTAGTAACACAAGACTATAATCAAGAAAAAGGTATTGATTACGAAGAAACCTTTGCTTCCGTAGCAAGAATGAAAGCAATAAGGATGCTTCTTGCCTAGGCAGCCAATAAAGATTTTAAATTATACCAAATGGATGTAAAAAGTGCATTATTAAATAGTTATATAAATGAAGAAGTTTACGTTTAACAACCTTTAGGATTTGAAGACTCCAAAAACCCAAATCATGTATTCAAGTTAACTAAAGCCTTATATGGATTGAAATAAGCTCCTAGAGCTTGGTATGAAAGACTAAGCAAGTTTCTACTCCAAAACAATTTTTCAAGAGGAAAGATAGATAACACTTTATTTATAAAAACCAAAAATAATGATATGTTTATAATACAAATTTATGTTGACGATATCATATTTGGAGCAACTCATGAAGATTTATGTAACGAATTTGCTACAACTATGCAAAAAGAGTTTGAAATGAGCATGATGGGAGAATTAAATTACTTCCTAGGGTTAAAAATTAAACAAGCTAAAAATGGAACATTCATAAATCAAACTAAATATATCAAAGGCATGTTAAAAAAAAATTGATATGGAAGAAAACAAACCCATAGGAACTCCCATGAGCACCTCAACGAGTCTTGACAATGATGAAAAATGAAAACAAGTAGATACCAAACATTACTGAGGAATGATAGGAAGCTTACTATATTTAACAGCATGTAGACCAGATATCATGTTTAGTGTATATATGTATGCTAGGTTTCAATTAGCTCCTGAGGAATCACATCAAATCATAGTAAAACGAATCCTTAGATATTTACTAGGCACACTTGATGTAGGTTTATGGTATCCAAAGGGAACTAATTTTGAAATGATAAGTTATTCAGATGCGGATTATGCGGGATGCAAAATAGATAGAAAGAGCACTAATAGGACTTGTCACTTTCTAGGACACTCACTAGTTTCTTGGTTTTTAGAGAAACAAAATTTCGTAGCATTATCTACAGCTGAAGCAGAATACATAGCATCTAGAAGTTGTTGTGCTCAAACTTTATATATGAAACAACAATTAAGGGACTTAAAAATTCAATATCAAACAATCCCTATAAAGTGTGATAATACCAGCGCTATGAATATCTCAAAGAATCCAGTTTCACATTCAAGAACCAAACATATTGATATACGTCATCATTTCTCAAGAGATAATGTAGATAAGAAAGAAATAGTTATTGAATTTGTTAAAACTCATGATCAATTAGCTGATATATTCACAAAACCACTAGCTGAAGATCAATTTGTATTTAGCTGATGGGAATTGGGAATGTTACATATACAAGAGGTTAACTAAAGAGAGAAGAATTTCTTCAGGGCAGACGACTGCCAAACACCATGTAGCTGCCTAACAGGCTACTTTCTTTCAGGAAAGAAAGTTGACAGCTGACTGTCAACTTGATGACAAACGACTATCTCACGGCAGTTCACGTTCATTTGACATAAAAACACTCTTTTTAAAAGCCCCAAACGCCTAACCACTTGTCTACCCTTCACGAAAACAGCCTCTCTTCATCTCTTCCATAAGTTTCTCCTCTCCAAACCTCCTCACAACGTCACTCCATCAAAACCCTAAATCCTTCACATCTAGGGTTTCTCACATTATTGCTTCATCATCATGCCAAGAACCAAATCAGTTGGGAAAAAAGGACAAAGCTTCTTCTTTAAGGCCTATCAGCAACAACGAAATTGAAAAATGGTTAGTTTCATCTCACGAAAAAGCTTTGTAACAAAATCACATCTCTACAATCAATCCAATGTTTTTTAAGGTGCTAGATATCTCTTTCTTTGAAGAAAATTTTCCTGAGATTCTTGAGTTGTTCAAAAATATAGGATGGGATAAGTTTGTTCTTCACCAAGTTAAGGGATATTACCCTGATCAGATTAAGCATTTCTGCTCAAACTTGGTAAAGTAAGATGTTGGATTTGACACCGAAGGATTTGGCCAAAAGATCACACTTACTCTACACTCACTAAGGAAAATACTTCGTTTTAAGCATGGTGATTTTGAGTGCAATCCAATAGAAAAACAATGGACAATGGAGCAGGGTTTTTCCCCACAAGAATTTCTGCCTCTTATGATGAACGATCAACCTATCTATTTTGGAAACCATCCATAATACAAACAACTCAATCTGCAAGCACAAATTCACAAGATCATTGCTTATAATATAATTCCTAGATCAGGCTCCTTTGATCAAATTTCCTTCTTTGATTGCTTCATCATGTGGTGCATACTAAAAGGAAAGAAATTGAATTTAACTAGCCTTGTACTAAAATGGATGGTTGTGAAGTTTGAATCTCCTAGAATTGGGCTTTCATACGGTGGCATTCTTTCCTTAGTTTTTGCTCACTTTCAAGTCCTCACTCCATCTTCCAAACAAGTGAAGCGAACCCTTTACAATATATTCTCCTCCACTACTTTAAAGAGGATAGGTTACCAGAAGTATACCAAGGGATGGATGTTTAGGGGTAATAGACCTGCACGACCAGCACCAGAAGAACGTAATCCAGCTCCTGAAGAAGCTGATATGCCTTCTTGGTTTCTTCCTTTTTATCAGCACTATAACAGCTTCAGTTCTGAAATGAGGGATGGTTTTGCTTCGTTTCAAGACAAGATTGCAAATATTGATGATAAATATACTTTACTAGATAAGTGTCTTGACAAAATCGAGCAACGTGTCACACAAAATGACACTAATTTAGATAAAGAGAATAATGAAAATGATAATGAAGACTCTCAGGGAAAATCAAATGAAGACACTGCTGAAGCTGAAGAAAAAGAAGAAGCTTAAGATGAAGAAGAAGAAGAAGAAGAAGAAGAAGAAGAAGAAGAAGAAAAGGAATTGCTGAAGATAGTGACACGACTTCTGATACTTGATTACATACTCTTGATGATGTTTGAACTTTTTGTTATTTTGTATACTACACATGCTTAGTCTCTGGATGTATTAGGCCTTTTTGTTGATATCAAAAGGGGGAGTATGTGTATGAGCAAAGTCTATGAGTCTATGAGTCTATGTATGTATTTGAAATATTGAACCTATGTATGTATTATTTCCAGTTTGATGTACTATGAGTTCTATGTATTATAAGTTCTATGTATTTGTTCCAATGTTAAATATGAAACTTTGAACCTTCTAAACTTATGTCTTAATGAAATTATTCTCAAACTATGCTTATTGATAGGGGGAGTATTATTTTTGCATCTTTACTCTTTCTTTGTCATCATCAAAAAGGGGGAGATTGTTGGCCTAGTTAGGCTTACAACTCTTGATTTTGATGATAACAAAGTAAGGTTATCTAATAATGTTTTTAAATGATATTATTTCAGGAAAATATGATTTGCTTCAACTACAAATACTTTATGAAAGCTCACAAGGATCAAGAAACAAGGAAAGGCTTATAGTAATACAAGTGATCCATAATAAAAGCTCAAGGAAGTTTGAAAGATCAGCAACAAAAGAACTCAAAGCAAAGAAGTGTCAAATTTTTTAATAGGACAAGCTTTGTAAGTACTTCAAATTGATTCATGTATGAATATTCATTTTGAAGCTCATTAGGCAAAGAAACACTTAGAAACCTGAAGTTTTTAAAGTCTTGGAACATGTTTTTAAAAGTTAAACAAGTTAATATTCCAAGATTAATTAAGCAAAAATGAGAGAGATAAAGTTGTTCTTAAAAGAAGGAAAGCTTGTTTGACAGATGATTGTTTGTTTAATGGACAGGCGACTTGCAATTTTTTAAAGGGTCTTAAACAAGTGATAGTAGCATGACAGACGACTGTCAAGTTATTGACAAATGACTGCTAGTGACAAATGAGATGTCTGTGGGTGTTCTGCCAGCCGACTGCCACCATTCTAATTGATTTTTTAAACTAAGTTGTTCAGTAATAGATGACTGCCACCCTGATGACAGCCGACTGCCACCTTTTTGTTTGTGAAAAATATGTATGAAATACTTGGACAAATGACGGCTAGAGATTCCATAGTCGTTTGGCTCGCGCCAAAATTCAAAATTTTCAACGGGAATATTTTTAAATTTTCAATTGCTTAAAGCCCAAATTATTTTAAAACTTGGACCCTACTCCATGTAAACTTGGGGAACAAGTAAGAAACCATTCTACATCTATAAATACCCTCGAGATACATTGATTTAGACACCAAGATTTCAAAATTAGCAATAAAACTCTCTCTCAAGCATTCTGAAATTCTGCAAGCTCTTCATTGCTCTCAAAATGCACGAAATTCTCAAAAGCTCTGCTGATTGTCTCATTAATATTGCGCTTCAATTGTTAATTCTTTCATCTATTGAAAGATTTATACGGTGATAAAACTATTGAGCTTCAATTTGAATTTTGTATTGTGAATTTACTAAAGTATATAGTTTTTATTTGTACAAATCAACTCTTGAGGAGCAGTTCTTATACGCCTTGCTTTAAATATTTGTAGTAGATTGATTGATGGTTTGAGTTTTGAATCGTTGGACCAAACAAGGGGATATTGTTTGGAAAAGGTGGGCTCTAGCCTTAACTAAGGAGTGTTGCAATCGGTATTGTTCCACCTGGTAAAGGTACGGTGATAGTGAATCCTTTGGTGGTTTTGCCAAGGGCGAGGACGTAGGCTGTGTTGAAGCCGAACCTCATAAAATCTCGTGTTCTTCTTTCTTCCTTACTCTTTATTTTTCAGCAAAATTTACAAACTACATGGATGCTTTATAAATTTATGAATTCTGAGTGTTTGGTTATTAAATAGACTGGAAGTTAATTTGTTTTGGTTTGATCAGCATTGATTGCGGAAACCGAAAGGGACTACGTTGGTTGATCATCCTTAACTTATTAAACTGAAAGTTTATTTACAAGCTGAACATTGGGAAGAAGGTTGTTTGTGAAATTTAACAACAGGGCTTATACAAATTCAACAAGCTTTACACATTACTACAAGGACATTATTAAGTGGTTGATTAATTTGTTTTGGTTGTGATTACTCTGATTTAATTTTGTGATTGTGGTTGAGCATTAATTATTATTATAACACAAAAGTATTAAAAAGAGAAATAAATTTTTAAAAATCCCAATTCACCCCCTTTTGGGAAAGCTATTCCAATTTCATCTTCTTTGCCTCTACATTATACAGACGATATGTCTTCGATTCTGTACTGTATCCTAAGAAGATGCACTTTCGAATCTTGTCATCTAACTTCTTTCGACTTTATCTGGAACATGCACAAAACATCTGCAACCAAATGTTCTAAGATGAGAAACGAAGGGTTCTTACTAGAGTAAGCCTTGTTAGGTGTTTTGTTCCCCAAAGCTTTAGTAAAGCATCGGTTGAGGATATACACAGTTGTATTAACAGCTTCTGTCCAAAACGATTTTGGAAAGTCTTGTGCCTTCATCATTGCTCTGGCCATCTCCATCATAGTGCGATTTCTCCATTCCACAACACCATTTTTTTGTGGAGTTTTTGGTGCCTGCAATTGGCACTTGATGCCAAATGCACTACAATATTTGTTGAACTCCCTTAATGTGAACTCGCCTCCTCTATCTGTTCGAAGTTTCATTAACTGCAAACTTGTCTCATTTTCAACAAGTTTATGCCACACTTTAAATTTTATAAAAGCCTCAGCCTCATCATGAAGAAAGTACGCCCACATCTTTCAACTATAATCGTCAGCTAACAGCATAAAATAGAAAGATCCTCCTAGTGCAGGAGTAGTCATTTTACCACAGAGATCTGCATGTACCAGCTCTAAAGGAAGCTTTGATTTGTTGTTGCTCTCTTGTGGAAATGACATATGATGTTGCTTACCCAACATGCAAGCTTCACAAGGCTCTACAGTATCAACTACTACAGGCAGATCAACCACCATTTCCTTTCTCTACATCTCCTTCAAAACTGCATAAGAAATGTGTCCAAACCTTTCATGCCAAATTCTGCTTGTTGTATCTCTAGTTGTTGCGGTACGTTCCACAAACTCATATAGGTTATTCTTTCAAATACCTTTGCCCAAAATGCTGCCATTGCTATCAATGATCTCAACTTTTGTTTTCATAAATCATACTTCATAGTCATGGTCAGTGATAGCAACTACAGATAAAAGATTCCTCTTAATTTAAGGAACATAAAGGACATTTGAAAGAGTTTTACCTTGGTCATTCGTGGTTTTTAAGGAAATGGATCTAGTGCCCTCTACTAGAAACTTTGCATTATTTTCAACAATCACATTCATAGGTTCATATAGAGGCTTAAGAGAACCATACCAGTCCTTTATGCTAGTCTTGTGTCGGGAAGCTCCACTGTCAAGTACCCATGAGCAATCTTTTGGTATTATTTGAGCACTTGAGCACATTTCTTTTGTAACCATGAAAAGACATAATTCTGGTTCAGCATAATTTGTTACCTATATAACATTCCATGTAGGCTTCAACGTGCCATTCTTTTCATCGTGGATATGTTTTCTGTAATCCTTGGCTACATGCCTCTTTTTGTTGCAGTAGTAGCATGTACCAGAAAATCTCTTCTTGTTCTTTCCCTTATTCTTTTCAACATTATTATCCTTGCCTTTGATCTGCACAGTGAAAGCACTATTGCTTTCATTTTCTCTGGTTCCCAGCCTCATATCCTTCTCTAGTAGTAAAACACAAAATTCCTCAAAGGTTAGTGCACGAGTTCTAATTTTTGTGTTAAGAGTAGTTACCAGACCGCTATATTTTGATGGTGGCACTCGAATACATCTTTAAGCTAACTCCTTACTGGTCTTTGCTATGCCCATTGTCGTCATCTGATCACACATATTTTTTATTCTAGTGATGAATACTTCTGCCATTTCTCCGTCATGTAGCTTTTCTGCAGCAAATTGATTCTTTAAGTTCTGAATGCGTGTTTGGTTCCTTATTTTATATTGATTCTTTAGACCATTCCAAGCATCTGCAGACTTGGATGCATGCTGGATCAACATAAGAACAAAATCGAATATAGTTTTGATAATAGTACAAAGTGTATCTGCATTCTGCCTTTTTCATGCTTTGTCGAGGGCAGCATCTGGAGGGATTATTACCTTAGGATTAGTGGGATCAGGCGTGCTGATCGGTTCTGGATCCATACCTTGAGCTATATCAAGTAGTTCATCTGAATCCATAATAGCACTCATCTTGAACTTCTACAAAGTGTAGTTAGTGTCGTCTAGCTTTCCTTCTGTGAATGCTGGTGTACATATTCGAAGTGCTGGTGGAGATGCACTAGCAAAAGATGAAGTTATTGCCATTGCAATGCCTTAACAATTATAGTTCTTTCTTTTTAGTAGCCTTCAGTTCTGATACCATGTAGAATAACAACACCAAGATCTGTTTTGAAGAAACAATTGAAGAGATGACACAAAATTTTATTACAACAATCGGATTACAATAATCTATTCAACCATGCACTCACTAAATGAGCTTCAATGGCGAATGGACAACAAATAGAAAAACAAAAGAGGACACAATCTTGGAATTGAGATGTGTGTGGTGCTTTGGTGGGGGGGGTCTTATTTATAGCCTCTAGTCCATGGAAGAAGCACATGGGTGGCTCACCTACCATGGTAGGTGGTGGTAGTTCACCTACCATGGCCGACTTTGACATTAGTAGCTGCCTTTGACATTAGTGAATGACTTTGACATTAGTGGTCGTCTTTGACATTAGTGGCCGTCTTCGACATTAGTGGTCGTCTTTCACATACCATGCTCACTATTCACATTGGATAGGCCATACCATCTCGGGGGGGGGGGGGGTATTGGCCCCCCCCCCCCCCATAGCCCCCATCGGGGGAGTTGCCCCGGGACCCCCCGTGTCTTAGAGGGGAACATCTTCGGTCCATTACGGTCTACCACTTCGACCTTATCTGAACCATACATCAAGTAAGTGTGCCAATTAACTCCTGGGAGGTGGGCATTGCACACATATACACCAACACCTACGTCCCTGCCTCTAGCTCGCAAGCCCGAGGGTTTCGCTAAAGCTCACTTGCGTTTGGAACGACCCGAATTACAACACCCTTTCCTTACTGGGCAAGGGAACCCCAAATTAAATTAACAAGGCTGACCCCAACCTTTACAACATCTCTTTAAAGGGGTGGAGAAGACCCACCTCAGGCCACGCTTGGAATAAAATCAATCAATATAAATTTCGTGTAAAACACAGATGCTTCTAAGCTAAGATGATACGTACACCAATAAGCATAATACAACCAATACACTCATATATAATAAGATTTTATGCTCAAGTGAGATTCGGTTAAGTAATATTTCAATTCTCAATAAATGTGTATATATTTGTATATACGTGAAAGTGGTTACCTTTGATTTACAATAATGTAATCAGTATATAATCAAAGGAACTTTGAAACTCTAAGCAAATATCTCAACAAAATATTTTTTCAAGCATTAAGCACAACCGAGATTATAGTTCAATCTTGCAAAAATGTATTTTATCAAATAGCACAAACAAGCTTTCGAATCTGGAAACAAGGATGCCAAGACTTAGAATCTAATATGAGTTCTTCCCAAATGATATTTATCAATCAAATATAGTGAGAGAAACTTTAGCTTACTCTAAAAAAAAATTATCAAACAATACAACAATCTGAGAGTAACAAGCTTTCAAAACAATATATGTATGCACACAACAATGAGAATCACACTCCCTTTAACTTACAATTAATTTGCAAATGAGGAGTACAAGAAAATAATACTCTCTATTTTGAAAAGATTTTGGCTAGCAAGAGTATCAAATATAGGCTTGAAAATTTGAAGTATAGGCAGCGGTAGTTTAAGAAAAATCATAGAGAATTTTTGCTAATTGTAATGCCAATTGTGTGCTAATCTAGACAAATGAGGGGTATATATGGAATTCCCTTAATTATGAACCATTGGGGACACTGAGGGAATTTTTGGAAAAGATTAATTAAAATTAACCCCTATTTAATGTGGTAAAAATATGCCAACCCAAGAGGTTTGGTTGCCCAGAGCTATGGGCTGGTCACCCGAATAGATTCATTAATTTTGAATGATCTTGACGATTTTGTTGACTGATCACTATGTCGGTTGGCAGCGCTGAGGCAATTTTCCAAAACTTCATTGATTCGGTCCTGGCCTATGGTTCAGTTACCCTAATGGTCAAGCTCGGTCGGCTGGTCAATTTTAGACCATGAGGGCCGATTTGCCAAGGCAAACGAGTCTGATTGGGATTTGGTTTTGAGCGCCCGGGGAAGATACGTGTTTAACAAGAAGATTACCCGACCTCCTTAAAAATATTTAACAAATAATCTTTTGTCGACCGAGATGATTTGAACTTAGAAAGTTTGGTCGACTGGGGCTCATTGAAGATTCATATTTTGCCCTGTATTTATCTTTGAACTTATTCAATCATGTGTGAATAAGCTATGACATTTTAACTTAAGGGGTTTTGATTCCTATGGTCATTCGATAGTCTTTTGAGCATAAGATCTTTTTATTCATGTAGTGCATTATTACAGACCATAAATATTACAGACCAAAAAATGAATTGCAATTATAATAAATAAAGTTTGTCTTCATCCCCTTTTGCTCTTCAGATGCGAATCATGTGATATGATCTTTGTGGTCCTTATGGCTTTCTTTCATCCTTATCATCCGTGCATACTAAGAATTAACCCTATTCATGAGCTCAGTGCACAGGTAAGAAACAATGTGATTTGTCATTATCAAAACGGGATCAGACTTATAGAGTCAACAATCCCAAGTGAAGGTTTGGCTACACAATATAAAGTCTTAGAATTAGATATACATATTAAAAATGGAAGAGAATGAGTAATATTAATCAACACGAGAGTACTAGACATAACTTGAAGGGATATAATATAGTAAAATTCAAAGATAAAATTATTGAAGACTATCATTGGATTGTAGGGAATAAGGTAGATGCAAATATTGTTTGAAATAAAATTGCTAAGTCTATCGTAAGGATAACAAAAGATGTTTTAGGTGAGTCCAAAGAAAGATATTTAGGTGGTGAAGCAAGTTGGTGGTGGGATCAATAAGTCGAAAAAGCTGTTAAGGCAAAAATAAATTGGTATAAAATAAAAAAAAATTGTAAGAATATGTAAAATCTTGAAAAATATAAAGAAGGGAGAAAAATGCAAAAAGAAAAAAAAAAACTATTAATGAAGCTAAACTTAAAGCTTATGATACTTTATATACTAAACTAAACACAAATGAAGGATACAAAGACATTTATAAACTTGCTAGAGTTAGAGAAAGAAAATGCAAAGATTTAGGTGATGTAAAATGTATAAAGGATGAGAATGAAAATGTTTAAATTAGAGAATAAGATATAAAAGAGAAGTGGTGAAGATACTCTGATAAGTTTTTTAATGAAAACCAAAATGAATGATTGAACTTGGAAGTGACAAATGAGGAGAAGACTAAAAATAGGAGATTTATTTGCAAAATTAGAGTCCTTGACGTCAAAATGACAATAAAAAGATGAAAAGTGGGAAATCTATGAAACTAGATAAAATACCAATTGAAGTTTGGAAATGTTTAGGAGATAAAGGAATTATTTGGTTAACTAATCTATTCAACGCTATTATAAAAAAAATGAAGAAAATTCCAGAAGAATGGAAGAAAAGTACTTCAATACCTTTGCACAAAAACAAAGGCAATATTCAAAACCATAATGACTATCATGGAATTAAGATTATGAGTCATATGATGAAATTATGGAAAAGACTAATTGAACATATAATAAGACTAACTAGAAATGAATATTTTAGAAAAATCAATTTGATTTGATGCTTGAGAACAACAGAAGCTATTTATATTTTAAGAAGTTTAATGGAAAATTTTAAGAAAAAGAAAAGGGAATTGTATATGATTTTTATTAACCTAGAGAAAATATATGATAGTGTACTTTTGGGAAGTTCTGTGGTGGGTCTTAGAAAAGAGAGGGATTTGCAGTAGATATATTGAGGTCATTAAAGATATGGATTATAGAGTAGCAATGAGTGTTAGGATTGTAGGAGGGGAATCTAGAGATTTTCCAATTACAATAGGTGTACATAAAGGTTCTACTTAGAGTCCTTGTCTTTTATACTTTAGTAATTGATGAACTTATTAAGAATATCCAAATTGAGATCCCTTGGAGTATGTTGTTTGCAAATGATATTGTGTTGATTGATGATAGTAGGAGAGGAGTGGAATCTAAATTAGAACTTTGAAGAGCCACATTAGTGTCTAAAGGGTTTAGGATAAGTAGAAATAAGATAGAATATATGAAATGTAATTTCAGTAATGTAAAGAATAGCAACAAATAGAAGAATAAACTTGATAATCAAGAGATTAATAGCACTAATAGATTTAGATATCTTGGATCTATTATGCAAGTTGAAGGGGAAATCGAAGAAGATGTAGTACATAGAGTTAAAACAAGTTAGGTAAAATGGAAGAGTGTGTCAAGTGTGTTGTGTGATCATAGAGTACCCTTAAAATTTTTTAAAAAAAATTATAAGATGGCTATAAGGCTAGCTATGCTTTATGGCTTAAAATGCTAGGTAATTAAGAAGCAACATGTTCAAAGATTATAAGTTGCTTAAATACAAATGTTAAGGTGAATGAGTGATTTAACGTGAAAAGATAAAGTGAGAAATGGGCATATATGCAATAATTTAGGCATAGCCTTGGTTGAAAAAAAGATAGGAGAGAAGCGACTTAGATGGTCTGGGCATTTAAAATGCAGGCCTAGTAGAACATCTATGAGGAGGAGTGGTAGGCTAGCCAAGGCTTGGGTCCTTAACTACCAAAGATAAAATTTATAATCTAACTAACCCCAAGTTCAATAGAACAATGAGTAAGTCGAGTGTCGATCCTCAGGGACTTTAGTGCAGTTGTTTACCACTTCTAGCCTAATTTACTAGGCTTTGCATAAAAGGAAAAATGTATGATTTGTGGTATTTCTATTAACTATGAAAGCAAGTAAATTACATTAATACTTCTCCTAGAAAGCAAGTCTCAAATTATAAATCCAGCTTAAGTTGTCGTTCACGATAGCTATGTTTGGTTAGCTATCCATACTAGGTTTGACAGTTAAGTGAACCATTTGAGTGGCATAGGGTAGCGGAGGTGCACCAATCATCTAGAACACGATCAGGAACCAGGGTATGCCCTATCCAATGAGCACAAGATCACCTATACAGGAATCGTAACCCATTACATATAAGTGACTAAATCCCTAGCTATGCTATCCTATGCCCTAGGGTTTCATCACAGTTAGAAAAGTAAAAGTGCATGGAAATTAAAGACAAGGTATTTAAAGTGCAGAATTGAAATCAAAGCAGAGTAAAAGAACAAACCATCCACTTCGCATTCAAGGTATTTTTATTTAGATATTAATAAATAAAATGGAGTTTTTTTTTTTTAAAAATGTCATTTGACTCATTTTATATGAAATTTTTTTAAAAAAATAAAATAAAATAATTATATTTTTTAAATGCGTGACCTGTGACCTGCCCGTTTATATGTGTGACCCATTTAATATTGACTTGTTTATGACCCGGCCCGTTGGCGACCCGGCCGCCCATTTTGCCACCCCTAAAAACTTTAGGCTTCCTCGACTTGGTCGCGTCTATAGGTCTCCTAGTCATGCCACTAGTAGAGACTCTCAGGATCTCTGGCTCAGTTAGCCTCATGCTCAGCCAACCTAGTGGTCCCTCAGGGTCTCTTGATTGCACTGATGGTCGAACCTCTCAACATCTCAATTTCAGTCTGAACCTTGGAGTCTTCCTTTTCGTGACTTGGTCACCCCTTGTGTTTTCTAGTCGCACCACATGGTCGAGCAAGGTCTTATTTGCTTTGATTAATTAAGGATTTGAGGGCTTAGTTGAGCATTTGATTGAGGCTTGTGCTTCCCAATTACTCCCTTGGCTTCTTGTGTTGTTTAACTCCTTAGTTTTAACTTCATTTTCCTAAAACATGAACAAACCACGCATAACTCTGAACTATGATAAAAAAAAGGTAAATACAAGATAAATGGGAAAAAAAACATAGATAAATGGGGGCCTAGAATAGTACATTTTAGGGACACATCACAACCCCCAACTTACACTTTGCTAGTCCTCAAGCAAAGAAAAACTAAAAAAACTATAAAAGATCACCAAAATCCTAACTACCTCCTATTTCGTGGGAAACACGAATGATTTTACCATATGCAACAAGGCTTTAAACCCTTAAGTGACCCTAGTGGATGAGTCATAGTCTCGTGAGGGTTTCCAAGGCGATCCCATAAACAACAATCTTAGTGGACATTAAGTATGATCGACAAGTAACACAATCATGCCATTTCACATACAAGAATATAGCCTTATTACGACCAGACTCCTCTATGCACTTCATTATACAAAAAAAAAAAAAACTCCAAAGCAAGTTACTCATACATGTCTCAATAGTGTATGGCCATCAAGAAAATCATACTTATAGAGAATCAACTAGCGATTACAATTCAAAGTTAATATTATCTGTTGACTTTTTGAGTCTGATCCCTATTTTGATGCTGACAAAGCATAAGTATCTTATCTGTGCTTTGAGTGCTTGAATAGGATTAACTCTTAGCATGCATGGATGGTAAGGACGCAAGGAAGCCATAAGGACCACAAAGATCATATCACATGGTTGCACTTGAAGAGCAAAAGGGAATGCAAACAAATTTTCTTATTATAATTGCACTTCAATTCTTAGTCTGTAATATTTATGGTCTGTAATAATGCACTACATGAATGATAGGATCTTATGCTCAAAAGACCATAGGAACCAAAACCCTTTGAGTTAAAATGCCATAAATTATTCAAAAATGCCATAACTTATTCACACATGATTGAATAGGTTCAAAGACAAAAACAGGGCAAAATATGCAACTTTGAAAGGGCCCCGATTGACCGAACCTTGAGTGTTCAATTTGCCTTGGCTGAACGAAGCTATTTGTTAAACATTTTTAAAAGGGGGGGGGGTCAGGCGACCATCTTGTTGAACACATATCTTCCCTGGGCACCCAAAACCAAATCCCAATCTAACTCATCTGCCTCGACAGATCGGCCCTCAAGGTCTAAAATTGACTGGCCAACCAAACCTGGTCTTTTGGTAAACCAGTTATGACCTACGAACGACTAAACCTATGAAGGTTCGGGAAATCACCTAGGCCAGCCTATCGGTCACCTCCCACAGAAAACCAAACCTAGAAATTGATTTCAAAATTCTGTGAGTGCTCAGCTGACCTGTCATAGCCTCGGTCGATCGAACCTCTCGGGTTTGCAAGTTTTTACCACGTTAATCAGGGGTTAATTTTAATTAAAATTTTTACAAAATTCCCTCCGTGTCCCCAACGGTCTAAAATCTTGGGAATTCTATATATACCCCTTCATTTGTCTTGATTAGCAAGGAGATTAGAAAAATTATTATCAAATTTTCTATGAAAATATTTGTGCTCCTATTGCTCATACTCTTGCAAAATTTTCAAGCATATCACTCATTCTCCTTACACTCTTATTTGCAAAATTATTTTTAAAGAGATTCATTGTTCATACTCCTGACTTGCAAACTAAATACAACTTGAAAGGAGTGTGTTATTTATTATTGTGTGTATTTACATAAATCTATTTTGGGTTAAACTCTCACATTTCCTTATCATTTTTAAAACCCTTCTTGAGAGTTAGCTTAAAGATCTTTCCTATATTATTTCACTTTGATAAATATTGTTGGGAAAGTCTTCTCTTAAGCTTGTGAGTCTTTCAACATTTCTATTGCAAGACTCAGAAGCTATTTTGGTACTTATTGATAAAAATACTTTCAAGAGCTTTATTAAATATCTCCTTACTTTATCTTGAAATTAATCGTGAAGATATTGTTTATGCATTTGATCTTTGTTGAACTCTTAAGTTGATTCATATCTCAAAGATCATTTTATCTTACATATTGCTTGTGAGTGAGATACTCTCACATAAACTCTATTGAGCATAAATATCTATCATACTAGAGTGCATTGGTAATATTGTGGTACATATCTACTAATGTACGAAGCAAATTTATTTGTACAAAATTTATTGAATATTGTTGTATTCCTGATGTATGGTCAGAAGAGGATTGCACTAGCATGTAACATGAACCAGATTGCTTAGACCCGGTTAAGAAAGCACCAGATGGTTTAGACCCGCTTAAGAAAACCAAGTGTGCCTTTCTAAGGTGTTGTTGTAAAGGTTGGGGTTAGCCCTATAATCTAACCTGGGGTATTCCTCACCTAGTAAGGAGAGGAGATTTGTAATCGGTGTCGCTCCACCTATAAGCGAGCATTTAGTGGAATCCTCTTCCTTGTGAGCTTGAGGTAGGGACGTAGGTAGAATTGGTCGAACCCTGATAACATATCTTGTGTCTGCTCTTAAATTCCTGCACTTTAAGTTACTGCACATGTATGCTTATATTTAATTAATTATGAATGTGTGCATGATTTAAATATTGTGAATGATTAAGAAAAACTGAGCCTGATATACTTGCTTTGATTATTTGCTCAGTTAAATTATTGTTGGGTAATTGGTATTCATTTAGACAGACCCTAGGTTGAGCTATACTGAATATTGACTTGAATTGAACCTAGGAATAAATTTTTAAATATCCAATTCATCCCCCTCTTTGGATTACACTAAAAACAACATCATCATATAAAACCGAGTATAAATAGGCATGATTACGAGGCATGTGTAAAGTGAATGATTCATTGCACTCGAGTCACCCTCAGAAACCTACAGAATGGTTGTCTTGACTCAACCTTACCGACATACTCTCAAAAACACTCAAGAGGATAATTTCACTCTTGTATGTGAGGAAAAACATGCATGATCAAACATCTCACATACTTCGAAGGACTAACACTGAAAATGGAGTGAACTAGTTTCATAGGAATGGAATCCAACCTATTAACGAGATGTCGGATCCTTCACCCTAGCACCTTCTCACCTAGTCACAACATCCTACCAAGAACACCTTAGATTGAACATTCACAAACTAGGGGTGAATACATTATATGCACCGGACAACCAAAGAAACTTCATACATGCAGGGATATGGTGTGTTGTATCCCTAGCTTGACCATTTTGTATTTGGAGTAGGCATTTTATATATTTTTCTCATTTTCCTTTTTTCTCTTTTCTGCTCATTCTTTTATTTATATATATTTTTCTTCCATTTCTAGTTAGGACAATCATCACAACTTATGTCATCTTCATGCTACTGATAGGAAACTAAGCTAAAAAAGGGAGTTCATGAATTATGTTCATCTTTAGGGGTGGCTTAGTTCTGACGTATTGAGTAGGCTACAAGACCTAAGTTTATATCTCCCCACTAGACAACACCTCTAGGCTAGAAAATGTAAATAAAGAGACTAGCATACAAAGAATATCAAGAGAAGGAAAGTTGAGTTTCGTGAACTCAGAGTTCATATAAATGACTCATAAAAAATGAAAGGCTCAGCAAACTTCAGAATGTGTCATAGTTGCCATGGTTGTTCTCTCAATACTCACAAGGAACCCTAAGTAAGACAAATCATGTGAAAGTGTGTCCTAGCCTTGTAAAATACAATGTGAATACAAGAACTTATACAACATCATTAAAACGAATGAACTCCTAGTCAACCCTTATAGAGTTGTAAAACAAGTAACTTGACTATATTGCGTGAAACTGTGCACAAATGACTCACTACAATGTTAGTGAGCATAATAAAGTCATCTAAAAGATACAACCTAAGCATGTAACAAACATGCTATATAGAAGTATGTAAAGGGCATCAAAAGTGTTAACATGGAATGAAACATATGATGTTCACTGAAAATTTTAAAATTATGTCATTTTTGTTCTCAAAATGTGTTGTGTAGTACTATCCTATTCCCACTACCCCCAACTTAAAACTTTAATGCCCCTGATGAAGTATGAAAAGAAATAACCTGGAAAGCACGAGAAGGAAGCACTACACAGTGATTGAAAAAGCTAACAAGTGTACCTTCATCAGTAGGCATCCACATAGAACCCATAAATGTAAAGAAAAGCAGTGGTACACTAAGCAAAAAAGACCGATGGAACCAAATCACCATGATTTACCTTGTTTATATTGTGATATAATTGCTTGCATCTTATCAAGATTTATTATTTTGTAGAGAAAAGCGAAATATGCAAAAAAAAAAGTCTTTTCACCCCCCCCCCCCCTTTAGACTCGACTCTAGGGCCAACGGATTTCATAAAGGTGATCAATGATAGTGATCCTTGGTCTTTTAAAGTCTAATACATATTTTGATCTAAATATATACTTTCTTTCATGACCTTTAGCTTAGCCTACATTGTGTGCTTAAAAAGCTCAGTCTAGTCCAAGGTTAATTGCTTATGGTGTAGAGTTTTAATCTCTAAACTATACAAGAATCATCATAGTCATACCACCACACAAATCATATAAGCTTCACTTTTGAAAGGATACGCCATCCCCATTACACCATTACATTAAATTTGTGACATGAGCCTTAATTAGGAAGTAACACCTTGTTTGCTACCCACAATAAAGCTATGCGTATTTAACCTTAATAATAACCAAACATTCCATCACCCCTCATTTTGTTATTGAAGGCCCAATGTTGTGAAAAGTGTTGAATGACAATGTGTAGCAGAAAACCACAAATTGAATCGTAACAAGCAATGCACAACCAACGATGAACAATATGAAAACAAGCAATCTCAAAGAGAATAAAGGAAAGCAAATAATCAAAGACACAAGAATTTATGTGGTTTGGCAATGTGCCTACGTCCACCGGAGCAAGCTACTGATTTTCACTATCAATTCCTCAAAGATTACAAATATTGATTGTATACTAACCCTATACATACATGAGGCTTACAAACTATCTAAAATACTTTTATATCCTAGAGTAAAATCCTCCAAAACTCCCAATCTACTTATCTTAACGATTCAAAATCTGTGTTTAGCGCCAAACAAAACCATTGATGGTTTAATACCAAGGTTGTTTCTTACAGAATGAAAACGTCAACGTTTTAGGGAAACTGAAAACTAAGGTGTAGTCCCAAGAGGCGGATGAATTGGATTTAAAAAATTTCTTTTAATTATTTTTAAGACTCCTTAACCTCTTTTACTTCTTTTAATGAATTCTTGACTTCTTATTAATTTATTTAATACAGAACAAAAACTTAAGCCTTGATACAATTCACAACCGCACAATTTTTTAATCAATCAAGTAAATAACCAATCAATCAACCAAACCAATCAATTTTCAATCAACCGCAATATCCAAACTAAGATATAAGATTCGGCTTTTGTTTGTTTGTAGCCCTGTATATATGATAGTTTGATTCAAGCCCTGTGGTTGATGCAAGCCCTATGATAATGAATTTGCTTTCTCAAAATGAAGTGCAATATAAAATCCAATACTCTTTCCAAAAGCTTAGACGTTAAATAAACTTTTAGTTAAAGAGTCTTTGGGTGTTTCACCAAGCAAAGTACTACCTTACAGTTTTCATAAAGTATGGATCAACCAACATACTCCCTTTCGGTTTCCGTAATCTCAAAAATAAATTAAGCTTAAGTTTATTTAATATCTAATCCACGTAGTGTATATGATTAAAGAATTTAAAACATCCACAGAGTTTATATATGCTGAAAGTAAAGAGAGTAAGGGAAAAAGAGAGACACCGGATTTTTATGAGGTTTGGTTTATCCCCAGCCTACGTCCTCACCTTTGACAAACCACCAAAGGATTCACTAAACCAGCTCCTTTTCCAGGAGGAACAACACCATTACACACTCCTTCAATAGGCTAGAGCCCGCCTCTCCAAGTGATACCCCTCACTCGGTCACTCCTTCAATTCAGTTAAAGCTACACCTCTCTACGTGATACCCCATGCTTAGCCAATGATCCAAACACCTTGAATTTTCCAAGAACTACAAAAGATATGATGTAAACAAGAACACTCTCAAACAGAGCAGATTAGTACAAAATTAAGCACTTATGTACTTCAAGAATTTAAATATCAAATATAAAATAGAATTGAAGCTCAAGTATAAAATATGACCAAGGGTTCTTTGGTGATTGAGAAAACTCAGTATGAGAATTGTAGGCTAATGTTTCAGTAGCAATTCAGATGAATGACCCAGCAAGAGTATGAGTAATAAAGAACTTTGAGAGAGATTGAGAGATTGAATGGAAGAATGTTGTGTAATTGCTTGGTAATTAATTTCTTGAGATTAAGGTAGTATTTATAAACTTTTTAGGATTAATTTCCTTATTTCCCAAGTTACTTGGAGTGTCAACCAAGTTTTTATAATGTGCATATTTGAAAAACTAATTTTTAGAATTTTCCTGTTGAGGTTCAAAATTTAAAATCTCATGGAGTTAGTTCTTTTGGACAGGCAACTAGGTAGTGTATTTCACAGGGTCAGTCGATTGGACAGGCGGCTGACAACATTTTGTATATTCAAAAATTAATTCCCATAAATCATCAATCAGTTGGCTCAACCACATTCAAAATGGTCAGTCGGTTGGGCGTGTCAACCGGCTAACTGATCTCAGTTCAAACTGTCAGTCGGCTGGGTAGTTACTCATTCTGGTGTTTTTCTTAGTTGGCTAGCCAATCTTAGTGTGCTCTAGTCAGTCGGTTGATCAGTCCCATTTTCTAAAAAAACTTTCATTTTTTATTTGCAAACCCTTTTGTTATTTGAAAGACTTAAAATGTAACTTGTCAAAAATATTTTTTAGGGTTTTAAAATCCTGGTCTCTAAGTCCATATTCAACCCTAAAGAGTTTCAAGAATATTTCAAAAGATATTTAAAATATGAGGCACTTACATAAAGACTTCTAGGACTTTGAACATTCTTGGCACTTGAGTCTTCATGTTTGTCTTTTCTTTGAGCTCTCTTGCTTTGCTTTCTTTTTGCCTCTCTTGTTTTTCTTCAAGCTTTGATATACTTGCAAGTTCTCTCTCATATTCTTCAAGCTTTAAAATATCATCATGAAATCCATGCTTTAAGCTTCATATGATCAACCTTCTTTGAAATATAAGCTTTTAGAACATTCTCTTTCTTAAACCCTAAACTATCTCTCGAGACCAAATCATTGATTATACCGTCAACCAAATAGTTGACAATTTCTTCTTGTAGCCTAGCCTTCTTGTTCTTTGCTTCACTATGCTTTCCTAGTGCATGAATTCCACTCAATATGAGCCACATATCCAACAATATCCACCTTTCTGAATATTCACAACTTAGGAGAAATATAAAAGCATAACCCATTGCTCCACTTGAGACAGTAGATTGGGACCGCCTCCCGTCTAGCATCTGGGTGCTTGAACTTATCCGTTATGACAAGATTTGCCAACATATCTACTAAATTCTCAAATGTGTGAACTTTCTCAAGTAGAAGTTCACCTAAAGCAATCAATTTCGTGATCCTGTGAAACCACACATCATTGTGTTTTTTCATCGCATGATACACCTAATTCTTCACCAAATAAATGGCATTATGACTATTACATTGCTGTTGAACTCCACATTATTGGATACCTAGCTCCTTTACCAATCATGTAAGCTACAAAACTTCCTAGGTAGCCTCAGCCATTTCCATGTACTTTGATTTAGTAGTAGATAAAGCAACAAGGGACTGCACCACAGACCTCCAACAAATAGGTCCTTCCACAAGGGTGAATACATACCCTGTGGCAAACCTCCTGTCATCTAAGTCCCTTGGGTTGTCAGCATCCACATAACCTATTACTGATAGATTGCCTTATTTTCTACTAAACATAATGCCATATCCAGTTGTATCCCTTAAGTATCTGAGAATTCATTTGACTCCATCCCAATGTTGTCGACTTGGATTCAAAAAGAACTTGCTCACCACATTTACGGTTTATACCAGGTCCGGCCTTGTACATACCATGACATACATCAGACACCTCATTGCATTGGTATAGGAGACCTCTGACATGTCACAAACCTCATCGTTTGTCTTTGGGTACTGAGCGGTAGACAACCTAAAATGACTCTCTAACGGTGTACTCACCAATTTAACATTATCCATGCTAAACCTCTCCAACACCTTCTTCACATATCCACATGGAGATAACCACAATCTCCCTGCAGCTCTGTCCCTACGAATCTCTATGCCAAATATCCTCTTGGCCGCACCCAGGTATTTCATATTGAACTTTTACTCAACGGAGTCATCAACTAATTCAACTTAGTCATATCCTTCCCAACAATCAACATGTTATCGACATAAAAAAAAAAAAAAAATGAGAGAACCATCCTCAAGACTCCTTACATAGATGCAGCAATCTTACCCACACCTCCTATAGCCTATACAAATCATGTAGGTGTCAAAATGTTTGTACCATTGCCTTGGAGACTACTTCAGCCCGTAAAGTGACTTCTTTAGTTTACAAACTAAATACTCCTATCTAGGTTGGAAAAACCTTTCTGTCTGTGTCATGTAAATTAGCTCATCCAAATCACTATGGAAGAATGTTGTCTTTACGTCCATCTACTCCAGATGCATGTCGTAATACGCCATTAGTCCAAGTGTGTCTAACCACAGGGGAGAAGATTTCATCATAATCAACTCCCTATCTTTGTGAGTATCCATTCGCTACCAACCAAGCCTTAAAATTCCGTCTTTCTTTTTCTGATACTGCTTTTTTTTTCCTGAACGCCCACTTACATCCTATCATCCTCTTTCCTACTAGAAACTCCACCAAGTCCCACATCTGGTTCTTATGTAGTTATTCCATATCCTCCACCATAACACCTATCTAACTATCTTTCTCTTGGTTGTGCACTGCCTTATAGAAGATGGTAGGATCCTCACTACTAGTGATAAGTGCATAAGACACCAGATCATCAAATCCATACCTAGGGGATGGCCTGATGATGCATCTGGGTCTACCTATATCTACACTGTAATGCTACTAGTCACCCGACCTAGAGATCTTTGCATTATGAACTTCATCATCTCTGCCTTGAGTCTCCAACTCCACTTGCACCGCCTGCTGATCTCTCGAGCTAGATCTCCCTACATTTCTACCTTGAGTCTCTAACTCCACCTGCACCGCATGCTTGTTGCTACTGTAGTTTTCTGGCACCCATTTCTCTTCTTCTTCCTGAGTATGCCACAACATGGTTTTCTCATCGAAAACCCCTGTCTCTACTGATCACCACTTTGTTTGCCACTGGATCACACAAATTGAACTCTTTCACCCTTTTTTGATATCCCAGAAAGATGCACCATCTAGATTTCACTTCAAACTTTGATCTCTCCTCCCCAGGTGATTCAATCGAAAAATGGGCAGCTCAGAAGCTGTCCCAAGTATAGGAGTTCAGTCATGTAATAGTTACCCTAAAGGCCAGATCGCTCATCAGGGAATGCAGTTTAATTCCAAACTTAGTGTAATTCCAAAAGAAAATAAGAAACAAAAGGTTTATTGTTGACCTTATTGGTCATATCCAGATTTGATCATGACAAATACTCAGGTATTTAATGTCTATCAAGTCTATGTGCAGGTTCATATTTTGCAAGATCACTTGATGACATGAGAACACTTAAAGTCTAAAGACCCAAAAGATTTATTCTTGTTGTAATTTATTTTATGCTCACTCGGGTCTATAATAGTGATATAGGAAAAGGTCTATAATAATCACTACATATCATGCATGTAGATGCAATAAGCTCAAAAGACCTTAGAAAGACCTTAGGTCCTTGCACATACACATAAGATGTCCCCAAAAACACATATATTATCAGGGGAATTAATTGAAGTAAAATAGGACTTATAGGGTAAAATCAGTGAGGCTTTGGACAACCGAATTGTTGTGTTCAAAACACTTCAGGTGGCTGAACCATTGACTAGTTAGAGTGTTGACTTGGTTTCGGGCGACCGAACCCAAAGGAACGTAGTGTCTCCAGTCAACCGAACCACAATTTTGATTTTTCCCACCAACTTGGCAGCCTGAACTTCACGTTCAAAGATGCCTTGGGCTACTGAACATACGAGTTCAGTAAACCAAACGCTAAACCAGGCGACTGAATATTAGACAGAATAGAAATCACTTTTGGTCAGCAAACCGAACCCACACTCAGGCACCCGAACTTCCAAAATAAACTTTTTCTATTGTGTCTGTTCGGGCGATCGAACCATGGGCCAGGTGCCCAAAACTCTTGGCTTGTTTTAATTTTCACCGCGGTTAACAGGGTTAATTTATCTAAACATTTTAAAACAAATTTAATAATACCCTACATACCCCCAACGGTTATAATTTTAACCTATTCTATATATAGGGGTTCATTTGCTTGGCTTATAAAATAATTAGCAAATTGATTAGTAAAAAACTCTCTGAAAATTTCCAAATCTTATTCTCTCATACTAAACCCATACATTCATATACTTCCATTCCCTTGAGAAATCTAGCATTGCGAGTGATTTATTCATTGTTCTATATTGCTAGAAACCCTCATTTGTGCGGTGTTCATTTGATTTTTAAATTGAGGGTTTTGCTTGATTTTTCCCCTTGATTTTATTTAATAAATCTTTAGTTAGGAAAAATATTATAGCTTTGTGGGTCTTTGCATTATTATTGCAAGACTCATTAGGGCTTGTATTTTTTTGTGTGCAAAAATATTTTTTACAAGCTTAGATCTGAATATCTCCTTGTGCTTTGATATTGAGAAACTAATTTTTAGATATTCTAAATTTCCATTGGTTTGAATATTTGAAACCCTAAACTGAGATTGAGATTTTATCATTACTTAGTTTCAAAGATTTGCTTGAAGATACACTCTTGTGCTTGATTTGAGATAATCACTATTTTGAATGTTGATTGCACACATACACCTTTGAGCTTATTTTCTTATATTATTGGTTTGTTTTGATTATTACTGGTGCAAATCTGCTTGATTAAGAAGCATTATATTTGTACGCATCTTGTATTGAAATACTGTTGTATTCGAGGCATGGCCTGAGGGGGCGGTAATCTAGTTTGGAAGGATTGGTTGTAAAGGTTGAGGTCAGCCCTATGCTAATTGACTTGGTTGTATTTAGGTGCCGCTCCATCCGTTAAGTGAGCCCATAGTGTAATCCTTGTGCTGGTGAGCCAAGGTGGGGACGTAGGTAGTTTTCCAAACCTCGATAACATTTCCGGTGTTGTCTCTCTTTATTGCTTTCCCTTGCATGCTTAATTAGATTACTTGTGCAATTTAATTTTCACCAAATATATATTGATTTATTTTATCACACTAGATTGACGTTAGGCTTATGTAATACTGCTACTAGTGGTTTGACATAGGGGATTATTTTTTTAAAAACCAATTCACCCCCTATTAGGATTAAAGTAAAGCTAACAATTGGTATTAGAGCCTAGTCGCTTAGACTTAATTGTTATTTTGCAAAAGATCTAGATGACTCATAGTACTGTAACCCATTTCCCTGAGGGACCCTCTTCCACACGCCCTCCCATTTTTAGCGGTGTCAATTATACCTTCTAGAAATAGAGGATGCGCATTTATCTTCAGAATATTGACTGGAAGGTGTGGAGAGTTGTCTCTAAAGGACTCTATGTTCTTATGAACTGAAGGTGCAACTAGATTTCCTAATACTGAAAAGGAATATACTGAAGACGATATGAAAGACGTTAGTTTAAATGCTACTTCCATGAATAACCTATACTGTGGTCATGATGTTAATAAGTTTAATAGAGTTATGGCATGTTCATCTTCTAAGGAGATATGAGACAAGTTAGAGGTCACATATGAGGGTACTAGAGATGTAAAAGATAGTAGGATTGATTTGTTGACTAGTGAGTATGAAGCATTTAGGATGAACACTGGTGAGTCCATTCAGAGCATGTACACTAGATTCACACACATCATTAATTCACTGAATGCATTAGGTATGACCTATCCTACGTATGAGATGATTAGGAAAGTCCTTAGGGGTTTGCCTCCTGCTTAGGAAGCAAAGGCTATGACCATATCTGAGGGTGGAAACTTTAGACTATGTGATTAGATGAATTGATAAGTTTACTTATCACCTATGAGTTAGCTATTAATGAGACTGAATGAACACAATCGGATGAAAAAGGTGATTGCATTAAAAATGTCTACTAATACTTCTAGTGAGTGCAATGAACCTAAATCTGGAGATGACATGACTATGCTTACTAGGAAATTCAGCAGGTTCTTCAAGAAGAATAGTAGGCCATTAAGAAAGTCTAGGGATTCTGTATCTGAGAAGGGAGAGCCTAGTAGAATAAAAGAAAAATCGGATGCTCCCATGTGCTATAATTGCAACAAAGTCGAGCATATCAAACCTGATTGCACGTTGCTGAAAAAGGAGTCTAGGACAAAAAAAGAAAGCCATGAAAGCAAGTACCTCATGAGATAGACAAAACAACAATGATTCAAATTCAGATTGCAGCGACTCTAAGATTGCAAATTTGTGCCTGATGGCACGAGATGATGAGGTATTATCTTCTTTTTTTCCTTATCCTCGTATTATTCTGATGATGATTGTGATTCTGATAGCATGCCTACTTTTAAAGAATTGCAATATGAATATATTCGTGTATCTAAATTGTTGAACAAAATGACCAAGAAAATGATGTCTTGAAAAAGAAGTGTGAAAATTGGTCAAAACTATTTGAAATTACAAAGAATTTTTATGCATCGATTCTTAAAGAAAAAAATTTGAAAATTGCCAATCTTGAAAGAAAATTGGAAGATAGCTCCAAAATTGTTTTTAAATTTACTGAGAGCCAACAAAATTTTGAAAACCTTCTTGGGGCCCAAAGAATCTCTCTTAGCAAAGAAGGTCTTGGATTTAATGGTATTGAAAATGTGAGATGACCAAATCTGTATTTGGGACATTTTACACAAGAATCAAAATCCCAAATTCCACCTAAAGATCCTCGGTGTTGAATGATATCCATCAAATGTAAACAAATTGGTCATCTAGTTTGACCGTCCACTTAGAAATAAACATGTAATAATTAAAAAGGTGTGGAGAGTCAAAAGTGATCCAGACACTAACCCTTGTGGACCCAATATAATTTGGGGACCAGTGTTAGTTACTTAGTTTTTCTTGTAGGTGTGCTTGAGATCATCCTCCTCCAAGGACAAGTGGTACCTGGATAGCGGGTGGTCATGACATATAAGTGAAGACAAGGCTAAGTTTGCATCCATCTTTCCCAAGGATGGAGGATACATGACATACGGCGACAATGCAAAGGGGCGTATCATCGGCGTAGGTAAGGTTGGTAAAGAACCTTCTCATGTTATTGATAATGTACTGCTTGTTGATGGTTTGAAACATAATTTGTTGAGTATTAGCCAATTATGTGATAAAGGGTATAAAGTGTCTTTTGAAAATGATAAATGCATTGTTGAGTGTAAATCTAATAACAAAGTACTTTTTACCACTGAATGTCATGAAAATGTGTACACAACTAGTTTTGATAACTTAGCATGTCAATAGGTTACATGTTTTTCTACAATAAATGAAGCTAGCTGGTTATGACATAAACGTTTAGGACATACTAGTATGGATTTGTTATCAAAACTCTTGAAAAGGGATTTGGTTAAAGACTTACCTAAAACAAATTTTGTAAAAGATAAAATTTGTGATGCATGTCAAATGGGTAAGCAAACAAAGTCAAGTTTTAAGAAAAAGAAATTCATATCTACCACTAGACCATTTGAAATGCTACATTTAGATTTATTTGGTCCTAATCAAGTTCAAAGTCTATGTGGAAAATAGTATGCCTTTGTTATTGTCAATGATTTTTCTAAGTTCACATGGGTGCTGTTTCTTTCTCATAAAGATTGAAATTGGAATAACATCCCAAGAGGGGGGTGAATTGGGATTTAAAAATTTTATTCCCCTTAGTCTTAGTTCTTTTGACTTGTAGTAGTAATCAAAACTTAAACACAATCACAAAATTTATCTAGAGTAATCACAATCAAAAAATTATGATCAATCACTCAATCTTTGTAACAATAGCCTTGTATTGATATGAAAATTTTCTGAACTTGTTATAATCCTTGTATCACAATTATTCTTCTTCCTAATGTTCAGCTTTTAAATAAACTTTCTGAATAATAAGTCAAGGATGATCAACCAAAGTAGTCCCTTTTGACTTTTGCAATCAATGCTGATCAATCCAAAGCAAATTACCTTCCAGTCTATTTAACAACCAAACATTCAAAATTGAATTTTAAAGCAACCACACAGATTATATCTTTCACTAAAAAATAAAGAGTAGGAAAAGGAAAGAAGAACACAGGGTTTTTTATGAGGTTCGGCTTCAACACAGCCTACGTCCTTGCCATTGGCAAAACCACCAAAGGATTCACTATTACCGTTCCTTTACTAGGCGAAACAATACCAATTACAAACACTCCTTGTGTAAGGCCAGAGCTTGCCTCCTCCAAACAATATCCCCTTGTTTGGTCCAACGATTTAGCACTCGAACCGTCAATTAACCTGTTACAAAGATATAAAACAAGGCATACAAGAACTTGCTCCTCAAAGAGTTGATTAGTACAAATTGAAACACAATGTACTTCAATAAATTCAAAACATGAATTTTAGAATGAAACTCTTAGAAACTTATCACTGTAGGTATCTTTTAATGGATGAAAGAATCAACAATCGATGCTCAACCATAGAAAGAAACTTAGCAAGACTTTCAGAGATTTTCATGAGTGATGAGAGCAATAGCACACTTTCAGAATTTCAGTAGGCTTTGAGAAAGAATGAGAACTGAATTGATTTCTTGGTGTGTAAAACATTGATCCTTGAGGGTATTTATAGAGGTAGAATGACTTCTTGCTTGTTCCCCAAGTTTACTTGGAGTAGTTTCAAGTTTTAAATTTATTTAAACTTAAAATTATTTAAATTTCAAAAAATATATCTATTGGAAACTTTAAAAACTACTATGAGCCAGACAACTGTGAAGTCCTGGCAGTCGTCTGTCCATATATTATAACAATAAAATTCATAGGTAGAGAGGTGGCAGTCGTCTATCCCCTGATTGGCAGTCGTCTATCATCAGAATAATTAAGTTTTAAAACAACTCAGTAGGGTGGCAGTCATCTATCCTTAACTTGGAAGTCGTCTGTCACCAGAACAACTTGGTTTTAAAAACAAATTCAGAAGGGTGACAGGCGTCTAACTAAACACACACAGGCGTCTCAATTTGCACCAGTAGTCGTCTGTCAAAACCATGACAGTTGTCTGTTAGGCTTTTGACTTCAGTTAAAATACTCTTAATTTGCCAGTCGTCTGTCAACTGGATTTTAATCATTTCAACATATTTTTTAGTTCTCTCTTCTTTGCTCAATTAATCTTGGAATATGAACTTTGTTTAACTTTGAAAAACTTGATCCAAGTTTTATACTAAGGTCTCTAAGTCTCTTTGCCTAATGAACTTCAAAATGAGAAATTCATATTTGAGTACACTTAGAAGTACTTTCAAAGACTTTGTCCTAAGCTAATTTGACACTTTCTTTACTTCGAGTCCTTTCAATGCTGCTCTTCAATCTCTTAGACATCTTATTGAGCTTTCATTTATGGATCTTTGGTATTCTCATGAGAATTTCCTTGTTCCGTAATCCTTGTAAGCTTTTAGGTGAGATTTGAACAAATCATCTTTGCCTGTAATCATATCACTTGAAAATTTATTAAATAACTTTACTTTGTTATCATCAAAACCAATAGTTTGTAAGCCTAACTAGGCCAACAATATCCCCCTTTTTTATGATGACAAAGAACAAGAAAAGATATAAAATTAACTTAATGCTCCCCCTATCAATAAGACACATTAAGACATAAATCCAGAAGATTTGAAAGTTCCAAGATTAAGGCATATATATTCATAAAACTCTTTCATAGAGTTCATAGTACATCAGACTAGAATTACAAACACATGTTCAAATTTCAGAACTGGAAATACTTGGAAATACATAAGCAAATACATACATAAGTTAATAGACTTTGCTTACACACATACTCCCCCTTTTGACATCAACAAAAATACATACAATCAGAAACAAAGTATGTGTAGCGTAGAAAAACAACATCAAAGGTCTATGTCTCAGAATCAGTGTCACTATCTGCAGCAATTCCTTTGCCTTTGGATTGCTGTGAGGCTTCTTCTTCTTCCTCCTCTACTTCTTCTTTGTTGTCTTCTTCTTCTTTGTCTTCTTCTTCTTCTTAATTTTCAGCTTTGTCCTCATCATCATGTTCATTAGCCTCGTTATTTGAGTTAGTGTTATTTTTAGTGACATAATGCTCAATTTTGGCAATGCGATTATCCAGCAAAGTGTATTTGTCATCAATGTTTGAGATCTTATCCTGAAGAGAAGCAAATCTTTTCCGACAATTCAGAACTGAAGCTAGTATAGTTCTGATAAAATGGAACAAACCAAGGTGGCATATCAGCTTCTTCAGGAGGTGGATTCCTTTCTTCTTGTACAGGTCTTGCTGGTCTATTTCCCCTAAACATCCATCCCTCGGTATACTTTTTGTAACCCATTCTTTTTAGTGTAGTAGTGGAGAAGACATGGTAATGGGTTCGCTTCATTATTTTTGAAGATGGAGAGAGGACTTGAAAATGAGCAAAGACCAAGGAAAGAATGCCGCCATACGGAAGCCCAATTCTAGGAGATTCAAGCTTCATAACCATCCATTTTAGTATAATGCTAGCTAAGTCTAATTTCTTCCCTTTTAGCAAGCACCACATTATGAAACAATCGAAGAACGACACATGATCAAAGGATCCAGACCTCGGAATTATATTATACACAATGATCTTGTGCAAGATTTGGGCTTTGAGATTAAGTTGTTTGTATGGTGGAGGATGTCCAAAATAAATGGGTGCATCGTTCATCACAAGAGGCAAAAATTCTTGTGGTGAAAAACCTTGCTCCATAGTCCACTATTTTTCTACTAGAGTACACTCAAAATTCCCATGCTTGATACGAAGAATTTTCCGTAAAGAGTGTGGAGTAAGTGTTATCTTCTGGCCATAAATTTTAGTAGCAATTCCAACTTCTTTCTTTACCAAGTTTGAATAAAAAATCTTAATCTGATCTGGGTAATACCCCTTAACTTGGTGAAGAATGAACTTATCCCATCCTATATTTTTGAACATTTCAAGAATTTCAGGAAAGTTTTCTTCAAAGAAAGTGACATCTAATACCTTACAGAACATTGGATCGATTGCCGAGATGTGATTTTGATACAATGCTTTCGCATGTGATGAAATCAGCCATTTTTCTATGTCGTCGTTGCTTTTAGGCTTTGAAGAAGACGAGGATGCTTTGTCCTTTTTCCCCTCTGTTTTGGTACAAACCATTTTGATGAAGTTGAAATTTTGGAAACCCTAGGTGTGTGTGTTAGGGTTATGATGGATGGTTGTTGGGAGGAGTTTAGGAGAGAAGGAACTTTGAAGAGAATGAAGAGGAGTTGATTTAGAGAAGAGGTGATGAATGGACAGACGTCTGGGGGGGTTTTAAAAAAGTGTTTTTATGTGAAATGAACATGACCCACCGCGAGACAGTCATCTATTACTAAGTTGACAGTCATCTGTCCACTGTCTCTTTACCCAAACAGTAGCCTGCCAGTCACCTGCCAACTATCTGGCAGTCGTCTGCCCTGAACAACCGTTCTTCTTCTCTTCTCGTTAACTTCTCTTATGTGTAACATGCCTAATTCCCATCGAATAAATACAAATTGATCCTCAGCTAATAGTTTAGTAAATATATCAGCTAATTGATCATGAGTATTAACAAATTCAAGTACTATTTCATTCTTGTCTACATTATCTCTTAAAAAATGATGACGTATATCAATATGTTTAGTTCTTGAATGTGATACTGGATTCTTTGAAATATTTATCGTGCTAGTATTATCACAATTTATGGGGATTATTTGGTATTGAATTTTGAAGTCTCTTAGTTGTTGTTTCATGTATAAAGTTTGAGCACAACAGCTCCCAACTGCTATATATTCTGCTTTAGCTATAGATAATGCTACGAAATTTTGTTTCTTTGAGAACCAAGAAACTAGTGAGTGTCCTAGGAAGTGACAAGTCCCACTAGTACTCTATTTTGCATCCCGCATAACCCGCATCCTAATAGCTTATCATTTCGAAGTCAGTTCCTTTTGGATACCATAATCCTAAATTAAGTGTACCTAGTAAATATCTAAGGATTCATTTAACTTCTATTTGATGTGATTCCCTAGGAGTTGATTGAAACCTAACACACATGCACACATACACACACTAAACATGATATCTAGTCTACTTGCTGTTAGATAAAGTAAGCTTCCTATCATTCTACGATAATATTTGGTATCTACTTGTTTTCCTTTTTCATCCTTGTCAAGGCTTGTTGAGGTGCTCATAGGAGTTCCTATAGGTTTACTTTCTTCCATATCAAATTTCTTTAACATGTCTTTAATATACTTAGTTTAGTTTATGAAAGTTCCATTTTAAGCTTGTTTGATTTGTAATCCTAGAAAGTAATTTAACTCTCCCATCATGCTCATTTCAAACTCTCTTTGCATAGTTATAGCAAATTCATTGCACAAGTCTTCATGTGTTGCTCCAAATATAATGTCATCAACATAAATTTGTACTATAAGCATATCATTATTTTTGGCTTTTATAAATAAAGTGTTTTCTATCTTTCCTCTTGAAAAATTGTTTTGGAGTAGGAATTTTCTTAGTCTATCGTACCAAGCTCTAAGAGCTTGTTTCAATCCATATAAGGCTTTAGTTAGCTTGAATACATGATTTGGGTTTTTAGAGTCTTCAAAACCTAGTGGTTTTTTAACATAAACTTCTTCATTTATATAACTATTTAGGAATGCACTTTTTACATCCATTTGGTATAATTTAAAGTCTTTATTAGCTGCATAGGCAAGAAGCATCCTTATTGCTTCCATCCTTGCTATAGGAGCAAAGGTTTCTTCATAATCGATGTCTTCTTCTTGATTATAACCTTGTGCTACTAGCCTAACTTTATTTCTTACAACTACCCCAGTTTCATCCTTTTTATTTCTAAACACCCATTTAGTTCCTATGATTGACTTATCTTTGGATTTAGGTATAAGTTCCCATACTTGACTTATTTCAAATTGATTTAGTTCCTCTTGCATAGCTATAATCCAAGAATCATCTTTTAAGGCTTCTTCTATATTCTTGGGTTCATCTTGAGACAAGAAAGCATAATGGCTACAAATATTTTTTAATGAGGCTCTAAGGGTTATTCCTTTTGATGGTTCACTAAGAATTTGATCTTTTGGGTGATTTTTAGCATATCTCCATTCTTTAGGTAGTTCTAGATTTTTTATGGTGTTTTCATTTGAATCTTTATTATTATTTTCTTCTTTTATTTCAATATCTTCTTCTTTTTGTGAAATATCTTCTTTTTCATCAATCTTAATTTTGTTGTCATGATCATTTGATTCATCAAACGTTATGTGTATTGATTCAATACTTGTAAGAGTTCTTCTGTTGTAAACCCTATAAGCTTTACTATTTGTTGAGTAACCTAAGAAAGTTCCTTCATCAAATTTTGCATTAAACTTTCCAAGATCATCTTTAGTATTAAGGATAAAGCATTTGCATCCGAATACATGGAAGTAGGAAATATTGGGTTTTCTTCCTTTCCATAATTCATATGGTGTTTTGTCTATATTGGATCTTATGGATACTCTATTTATAATGTAACAAGATGTATTCATAGCTTCTGCCCAAAAGTATTTCTGTAGACTATTTTCGTTTAACATAGTTCTTGCCATTTCTTGTAAGGTTCTATTTTTTCTTTCTACAACTCTATTTTGTTGTGGAGTCCTAGGTGTTGAAAAATTATGGTTTATTCCATGTTCATTATACAATTTTTCAACATTTTTGTTTTTAAACACCCTACCTTGATCACTTCTAAAGTTTGTTACATTATAGCCCTTTTCATTTTGTAATTTCTTACATAATGTGATTAGCATGTCATAGGTTTCATCTTTGTTTGCTAAGAATAATACCCAAGTGAATCTTGAATAATCATCCACTATTACAAAAGCATATTATTTACCTCCTACGCTTAAGGTTCTAGTTAGACCAAATAAGTCTAGGTGCAGTAGTTCTAGGGGTCTTTTAGTAGATATATATTTTTTATTTTTGAAACTTGTTTTAACTTGCTTTCCCTTTTGGCATGCATCACACATCTTGTATTTTATGAATTTAGTATTTGGTAATCCTTTTACAAGAATTTTCTTTGATAATTTGGATAAAAGGTCCATGCTAGCATGTCCTTATTTTCTATGCCATAGCCAACTTATTTCATTCATTGCTGCCAAACAAGTTACATTTTGATTTACTAGATTCTCAAGGTTTATACAATAAACATTATTTATCCTATAGGCTATAAACAAGGTTTCATTGTTCTTAGGATTTTGGATAACACATTTTTCTTTCTTAAAAATTATTTCGAACCCTCTGTTACTTAATTGGCTTATGCTTAAAAGGTTGTGTTTTAATCCTTCTACCAATAACACATTATCAATGGTAAGAGAAGGTTATTTACCTATTTTCATGATGCCAATAATTTCACCTTTGGCATTGTCGCCGAAGGTGACGTATCCCCCATCCTTTTGTTTCAATGTAGTGAACCTGGTCCCATCACCGTTCATGTGCCTTGAACATCCGTTGTCCAAGTACCATTTATCCGTTGACGGTGTAGTCCTAAAGCATTCCTACAATGAGGGATTCATTGTGTTAGTCTTTGGAACCGAAATTCTTTTAACTTTCTTTGTGTTGTTTTTAGTTCCATTATTGACTTTCCATTCTTCTTGAATTTTAACGTACTTTCTTTTTAGAGGGTAGTTGAACATTACATGACCTTTAGCCTTGCACATGTAGCAAGTGGTGTGTTCATGTTTGTTGTTTGAAGAAGCACTAGCATAGTGCTTGGCTTCTTTTACAAAGTATCCCACGTATAATTTTTTACCCTTTTTATTTGTTTTACCATTATAACATATTCCTTCTTTATTTCCATGCAGTCTTTGTTGTCCAATCATTTTTTTAAAATTTTCTTTTCCTTTGGTGAAGTTATATATAATTTTCTCCTTATCCTCTATTGATTTCTTAAGTTCATTTATCTCTAAATTCTTTTTATTCAAATCATCTACATGAGTTTTTCCTAACTCTTTAGTTATTTCATTTACATCCTCTTTTAACTTTTTAATGCAAGAGTCTTTTTCTTTTTCAATGGTTTTGAAGGATTCAAGTTGCTTCATTAATTCTTTATTTTGATCTTTCAAGGTTATATTTCTCTTGGAGATTTTTATGAATCTCTTATGTAAAGAAAACAACTCAGCTTGTAATTCCTTATAGGAAGGCATGATGTCACATGACTCATCACATGATTCATTGTAAGATTCTGTAGAGGAATAGTAGGAGTTTACCTCTTTGTCATTAGCCATGAAGCATATATTCGCCATCCCTTGTCCGCTTGATTCATTCTTTGTTTCATTGGAGCTTGAATCATCCCATGTGGCCTTCATAGCTTCCTTCTCTTTCTTCTTGTCTTTCTTGAGCAAAGGGCAGTCCAGCTTGATATGCCCTGGTTTCTTGCAGTGATAGCATATAGGTGGTTCATTCTTACCTTTATTTTCTTTTCTACTTATCTCTCCTTTTTCAGATTTCTTTTTGTTAAATTTTCTAGGAAACCTCTTATTTTTCCTATAGAACTTTCCTAGTCTCTTAGTGATGAATGCTAATTCATCTTAATCTAAGTCGCTTGATTCACTTTCCTCTTCACTCGAGCTGTTACTAGAGGCTTTTAATGCAATGGATCTTTTATGTTTGGGTTCAAGATTCCTATTAGCCTGACAAGGCTTTCACCTCTTGTTTTGACGGTAACAAATAAAAGGTTTTAATATCATTATTTGTTCAAGTAATGATGGTTTCAGGAAACATAAACAAGCCAAAATCAGCAAAGCTTCTAAAGATCATCAACAAGCTTAAAAGTACGTGATGTGTCATGAAGGGATCAAAAAGTGAAGCTCAAAGACATCTGAAGATGGAATGAACTCAAAGCTTCAAGATTACTATGAAGTTTTTGAAGAACAAGAAGTGTTTAATTTGTTAGGAAATCTTCATGTAAGTACTCCAAAGGTAAAAATATCATTATGAATGAAATGAAGCTTATTGGGGGGGGGGGCATAAATGGACTCAAAGACTTTATATTAAAACCTCTAAAAATATCTTTCAAAAGTAGGAAAGCAAGGAATCCAAATATATTTGAAAAATAAAGAAGGAAACTAATTTTGTACTGTCCAAGCAACCGAGGTAAAATCCTCAGGCAACCGAGGATTTTTGTTGAAGAACATTAAAACAGGCAGTGTGTCTTCAAGCGCCTGACCCTGTAACTTCAGGATTTTGAACTCACTTCAGGCGACCGAGGTTGCACTTCAGGCAACCGAAGTACGACAATGGGCAGATTTTTTAAACTTCTAATTTTTAAATCTAATTGACTAGCGCCCCTATATATTTAGAAACTTGGAGGGCACTCCAAGTAAACTTGGGCAGTGCACAAGTGAATGTTTTTCAAGTCTATAAATAAATGTTTTATAGTCTTCACATAGACACCAAGCATTGAATATTTTTTCAAGATCTCTTTCACTCAAAGCTTCTTGCTATCTGTTTTAAAGCTCTGAATTGCTGCGAAATTTCTAAGAAATATCTGAGCTTTTACATCTTTTCTGAAGTATCTTATTTAAGTTCTTGATCCCCATCAAAGAGAAGTAAACCGGTGATATTTACATTGACCTTCTTACTTCATTCTTTTGGTATTTTGAATTTGAAGTATATTAGTTTCTAAAGTGTACTAATCAGCTCTTTGTGTGGGCATTATTTGTACGCATCTATTTGATTTATTTCTTATAGATTGGCGATTCCAAGGATTGTTTGGATCATTGGCTAAGTAAGGGGATACTGCTTAGAGAGGCGAGCTCTAGCCTAAAGGAGTGACCGGATGAGGGGATATCATTTGGAGAAGGCAGGCTCTAGCCTTAACCAAGGAGTGTTGTAAAGGTTGTTCAATCCGTTAAAGGAACAGGTTTAGTGAGTCCTTTGGTGGTTTTCCAAAGGCGAGGACGTAGGCTGGGTATAATCCGAACCTCGTAAAAATCTCGGTCTCACTCTCTCTTTCCCTTACTTTTTATTTTTAGTACATATTTAAATTGCATGGATGGTTTAAATTAAAAATCATATATACTACGTATATTTGGGAATCAAGTAAACTTAAAGTTTAATTTTGATTTGGGTTTCAGAAACTGAAAGGTTGTACGTTGGCTATACCATATCTTACGGAAACCATACAGGAGTACGTTTCTTGGTTAACATCCCAAAGATAAATTAACTGAGAGTTTAATTGAGTTCTAAATTTTGGGAAGAGTGTCAATATTGTGTTGGTTGGATGTTATATTGCACATTATATTGAAGAGACAAATCCATTCATACAGGGCTTAATTTAATTTTATATCCAGGGCGGACAACATAAGCTATATTGTGATTGAATGGTTTAAAGTTTGATATTGAGTAATTTGTGTTTGTATTCCAAAGAGTGCTGAATCTTCCATTAATCAAATAGTGTTGCAGTTAACTTATACTTGACAAATCATTTGGTTATTTGGTTTAAACATTGTGCTTAATTGGTTTGGTTGAATGATTGATTACTTGTTTGGCTAAGCAATAGTGTTGTTGATTGGATAAAAGAATCTAAGTTCTTTTGTGATTAAAGAGTTAAAAAAACAAGTCAAGAATTTTTAAAAGAAATAAAAGAAGTTTAAGAATTCTCAAAAGGAATTAAAAGAAAGTTTTAAAATCCAATTTCCCCCCCCCCCCTTTCTTGGGACTACACCTTACTTTTCAATTCCTTTCCTGTAGAGCCATCTCATAAGTGAGTAGGGAACCAATGAGTTCATCTAGAGAGGTGTTCTTAAGGTTTCTACCTTCTGTGATAGCTGTAGCCTTTGGTTCCCATATGGAGGGAAGGCCTCTTAGAATTTTTCTAATCATTTCATAGGTAGTATAAGTTTTTCCTAAGGCACTTAAGGAATTGATTATGTGGGTAAATCTGGTGTACATGCTTAATATTGTTTCATCTGAATTCATCTTGAATGCTTCATATTCGCTTGTCAACATATCTATTATATTGTCCCTAACATCTATAGTTCCTTCATACGTCACTTCTAATTTATCCCATATTTCTTTAGCTGTCTTGCATGCCATGACACTATTAAATTCGTTAGCATCTAAGGCACAGTATAAAGTATTTATAGCACTTGAATTGATTTGAAGCATTTTATAATCTGAATTGGTCATATCCTTTTTCTCTTTTTGAATTTGTTTTCCATCTACTATTTTAGTGGAAATAAGGTCTCCATCCATAACTACTTCCCATGCTTTCCAATCCATGTGTCAGAGATAGATTTGCATTCTCTTTTTCCAAAATGTATAATTATGTCCACAAAAAATTGGTGGATGGGTTAAGGATTTACCTTCACCAAAGGGTGCTACTCCTATATTTTTCATTTGATCTTTTTATAGTTTCTTGTTAGGAATTACTATAACTAGGCTCTGACACCAATTGAAATTGGAATAACTTCCCAAGAGGGGGGTGAATTGGGATTAAAAAATTTTATTCCCCTTAGTCTTAGTTCTTTTGAGTTATAGCAGTAATTAAAATTTAAACACAATCACAAAATTTATCTAGAGTAATCACAATCAAAACAATATGATCAATCACTCAATCTTTGTAACAATAGCCTTGTATTGATATGAAAATTTTCTGAACTTGTTATAATCCCTGTATCACAATTATTCTTCTTCCTAATGTTCAGCTTTTAAATAAACTTTCTAAATAATAAGTCAAGGATGATCAACCAAAGTAGTCCCTTTCGGCTTTTGCAATCAATGCTGATCAATCCAAAACAAATTACCTTCCGGTCTATTTAACAACCAAACATTCAAAATTGAATTTTAAAGCAACCACATAGATTATATCTTTCACTGAAAAATAAAGAGTAGGAAAAGGAAAGAAGAACACAGGGTTTTTTATGAGGTTCATCTTCAAAACAGCTTGCGTCCTCGCCCTTGGCAAAACCACCCAAGGATTCACTATTACCATTCCTTTACCATGAATTTCAGAATGAAACTCTTAGAAACTTATCACCGTAGGTATCTTTCAATGGATGAAAGAATCAACAATCGATGCTCAACCATAGAAAGAAACTCAGCAAGACTTTCAGAGATTTTCATGAGTGATGAGAGCAATAGCACACTTTCAGAATTTCAGTAGGCTTTGAGAAAGAATGAGAGCTGAATTGATTTCTTGGTGTGTAAAACATTGATCCTTGAGGGTATTTATAGAGGTAGAATGACTTCTTTCTCGTTCCCCAAGTTTACTTGGAGTAGTTTCCAAGTTTTAAATTTATTTAAGCTTCAAATAATTTAAATTTCAAAAAATATATCTATTGGAAACTTTAAAAATTGCCTCGAGCCAGACGACTGTGAAGTCCTGGCAGTTGTCTGTCTATATATTATAACTATAAAATTCATAGGCAGAGATGTGGCAATCGTCTGTCCCCTAATTGGCAGTCGTCTGTCATCAGAATAATTTAGTTTTAAAACAACTCAGTAGGGTGGTAGTCATCTATCCTTAACTTGGTAGTCGTCTGTCACCAAAACAACTTGGTTTTAAAAACAAATTCAGAAGGGTGACAGGCGTTTAGCTGAACACACTCAGGCGTCTTAATTTGCACCGGCAGTCGTCTGTCAAAACCTTGACAGTCATTTGTCAGGCTTCTGACTTCAGTTAAAATACTCTTAATTTTCCAGTCGTCTGTCTATAGACAGACAGTCGTTTGTCAACTGGATTTTCCTCATTTCAACATATTTTTGAGTTTTCTCTTCTTTGCTCAATTAATCTTGGAATATGAACTTTGTTTAACTTTGAAAAACTTGTTCCAAATTTTATACTAAGGTCTCTAAGTCTCTTTGCCTAATGAACTTCAAAATGAAAAATTCATATTTGAATACACTTAGAAGTACTTACAAAGACTTTGTCCAAAGTTGATTTGACGCTTTCTTTACTTTGAGTCCTTCAATGCTGCTCTTCAATCTCTTAGACTTCTTATTGAGCTTTCATTTATGGATCTTTGGTATTCTTATGAGACTTTCCTTGTTTCATAATCCTTGCAAGCTTTTAGGTAAGATTTGAACAAATCATCTTTTCCTATAATCATATCAGTTGAAAATTCATTAAATAACTTTACTTTGTTATCATCAAAACCAAGAGTTTGTAAGCCTAACTAGGCCAACAAAGATGAATCATGTGAACAATTCACTAAATTATTTAGAAGAATTTAGAATGAAAAAGGCTACAAAATCACACACATAAGAAGTTATAGGGGAACTGAATTCAAAAATGATGTGATAGAAAACTATTATGACCTAGAGGGCATTTCACATAATTTTTCTGCACCTAGGACCCCACAACAAAACGGTGTTGTAGAAAGAAAGAATAGGTCACTACAAGAAATGGGCTATAAAATTAACATAAATTACCCAAATATTTTTGGGCTGAGGCTGTAAGTACTGCATGTTATGTCATGAATAGAGTATTAATCAGGCCTTCACTTAATAAGACTCCATATGAATTTTGGAACAACCATAGACCTAATATTTCCTATTTTCATGTTTTTGGTTGTAAATGCTTTGTAATTAGAGATAATGAACATCTAGGAAAATTTGACTCTAAATCCAATGAAGGCATTTTCCTAGGCTATTCACTTAATAGTAAAGCATATAAAGCTTTCAATAAATGAAAACAAACTGTTATTGAATCCATTCATGTTATGTTTGATGAATCTAATCCATTTTCTAAAATAAATGATGAAGATGATATTGATATTAGAAAAGGTTTAGATAAGCTATCTATTCAATATAATGTGGACATCAATTCAGAAGCAAATGATAAATCATTTGAAAATGATAAAGTTGAAAGTAAGGTTCAAGAACTACCTAGGGATTGGAAATACATTAGGAACGATCCTTTAGTTGAAATTATAGGTGAACCTTCATGTGGTGTAGCCACACGGTCTTCCTTAAAAAACCTAGTTGGCCATTTTGCTTTCTTATCTCAGAGGAGCCCAAAAATATTAAGGAAGTCATAGAAGATGAGTCTTGGGTGATGTCTATGCAGGAAGAGCTTAACCAATTTGAAAGAAGCAAAGTCTGGACCCTAGTTCCTAGGCCTAGTGATCATACAATTATTGGAACTAAGTAGGTATATAAAATAAAGAAGGATGATAATGGGGTAGTAACTAGAAATAAAGCTAGACTAGTTGCTCAGGGATATAACCAGGAAGAGGGGATAGATTTTGATGAAACCTATGCTCTTGCAGCTAGAATAGAAGCCATTCGTATGTTGCTTGCTTATGCCACTTTTAATGTAAGAAGTCTATGTAGAACAACTGCCCGATTTTGAAAATCATAAATATCTTGATCATGTATACCGTTTGTCCAATGCTTTGTATGGATTGAAACAAGCTCCTAGAGCTTGGTATGAGAGGCTTAGTGGTTTTCTATTAGAAAATGACTTTACCCGTTGTAAAATTGACACTACACTTTTCATCAAATCAAAAAATGATGATATGCTCCTTGTTTAAATTTATGTTGATGATATTATTTTTGGAGCAACTAATGATGACCTGTGTAATGAGTTTGTCAAATGCATCCAAAGTGAATTCGAAATGAGCATGATAGGTGAACTGAGTTTCGTCTTAGGACTGCAAATTAAATAGGCTAAATATGAGACTTTCATTTTCCAATCTAAATATGTTTGGGACTTGCTAAAGAGATTTAATATGGAAAATGGTAAAATTCTTGGCACTCTTATGAGCTCTTCTGTCAAACTTGATAAAGATGAGTAAGGAATCCTTGTAGATGTGAAATTATATCGTGGCAGGATTGGTAGTCTCCTATACCTCACAGCTAGTCGACCTAGTATCATGTTTTGTCTATGCATGTGTGTTAGGTTTCAGGCCAATCCTAAGGAGTCTTATCTATTAGCAGTCAAAAGAATTCTTAGGTACCTAGTTGGAACTATAGAATTAGGCTTATGGGACCGTAAGCATATGACATTTGAGATTGTTAGTTATACTGATGGTGACTTCGTTGATAGTAAGGTTGATAGGAAGAGTACTAGCGGCACTGTTCACTATTTAATACAATCTCTAGCTTCTTGGTTCTCCAAGAAATAGAACTTAATTGCCTTATCCACAACCAAAGTAGAATATATTGCGGCTGGAAGTTGTTGTGCTCAAACGCTCTATATAAAACAACAACTTACGGATTTTGGATTGCACTATGATACAATTCCCATTAAATATGATAATACTAGTGCAATTAATATTTCTAGAAATCCTATCTTATATTCACGAACCAAACATATTGAGATTAGACATCATTTCCTTTGTGATCATGTGTAGAAAGGGGATGTTGCACTTGAGTTTGTGTGCACAAATAAGTAGTGGGTTGATATTTTCACAAAACCACTTTCGGAAGATAGATTCATACAAATTAGACGTGAATTAGGTCTAATGCATAGTAGAGATGCCTCCTAGATTTTTATTGAGTGTGCAAACTTAAGGGAGCTTCCAAACAATTGGTATCACTTTAAATCTATCATTGATTTATACTTTATGAATCTGTTTGTGGTTTGAAATGCATGACTATCATATCGCTTGCATGCTAATAGCTATATTTATGTCTTGATCATACTAGACTAGTTGAGTTAGTTGTTATGGATAAACTATTAATTTAAAACTCAATCAGGTCATTTCTATATAGGTATTTTTGGGGAAAGTGCTCTATTTTTAAACGGCATGCTGCCGAAACTTCTAAAAACTTTTCCAAATATATCTTGTATTCAAATGATTCATACTCAATGCCTATGCCTATGTTTTTTATGTTTCCTACATCCCTTTTTGTTGCTGCCAAAAGGGGGAGAAAAGGCAAATTTGGATATATTTTTTAGAAACATTTGAACTTTTAAGTCTTTAAAATTCTCAATTGTGCATATTGTCAAGGGGAGCCTTTCAAGGTTGTACCCACTTTTGCATGGTGTATTTGTCATCATCAGAAAGGGAGAGAATGTTGACCTTATTGGTTATACTCAGTTTTGATCATGACAAATACTCAGGTATTTAATGTCTATCAAGTTTGTGTGCAGGTTCATATTTTACAAGATCACTTGATGGCATGAGAACACTTAAAGTCTAAAGACCCAAAATATTTATTCTTGTTGTAATTTATTTTATGCTCACTTGGATCTCTAATAGTAATATAGGAAAAGGTCTATAATAATCATTGCATATCATGTATGTAGATGCAATAAGCTCAAAAGACCTTAGGTCCTTGCACATACACATAAGATGTCCCCAAAAACACATATATTATCAGGGGAATTAATTGAAGTAAAACTGGACTTATAGGGTAAAATCACTGAGGCTTCAGGTGACTGAACTGTGGTGTTCAAAACACTTCGAGCGACCGAACCATTGACCAGTCAGAGTGTTGACTTGGTTTTGAGTGACCGAACTAAAAGGAACGTAGTGTCCCGGTCAACTGAGCCACAATTCTAACTTTTCCCACCAACTCGAAAGCCCGAACTTCATGTTCAAAATTGCCTCGGGCTACTGAACACATGAGTTTGGTAAACCAGACTCTGGACCAAGCGACCGTACCTCAGACAGAATAAAAATCGCCTTTGGTTAGAAAATCGAACCCACACTCAGACAGTCAAACTTCAAAAATCAACTTTTTCTATTATGTTTGTTCGGGCGACCGAACCATGCATCAGGCGCCTAAAACTCTTAGGTTGTTTTAATTTTCACCGTGGTTAAGAAGGGTTAAACAGGGTTAATTTTTCTAAATATTTTTAAAACAAATTTAATAATACCGTACATACCCCCAACGGTTATAATTTTAGCCTATTCTATATATAGGGGTTCATTTGCTTGGATTAAAAAATAATTAGCAAATTGATTAGCAAAAAACTCTCTAAAAATTTCCAAATCCCATTCTCTCATACTAAGTCCATATACTCATATACTTCCATTCCCTTGAGAAATCTAGCATTGTGAGTGTTTTATTCATTGTTCTATATTGATAGAAACCCTCATTTGGGAAGTGTTCACTTGATTTTTGGATTAAGGGTTTAGCTTGATTTTTTCCCTTGATTTTATTTAATAAATCTTTGGTTGGAAAAAATATTATAGCTTTGTGGGTCTTTGCATTATTATTGCAAGACTCATTAGGGCTTGTATTTTTTGTGTGCAAAAATATTTTTTACAAGTTTAGATTTGAATATCTCCTTGTGCTTTGATATTGAGAAAACTATTTTTTAGATATTCTAAATTTCCATTGGTTTGAATATTTGAAACCCTAAAGTGAGATTGAGATTTTATCATTACTTAGTTTCAATGATTTTCTTGTAGATACACTCTTGTGCTTGATTTGAGATAATCATTATTCTGAGTGTTGATTGCACATATACACCTTTGAATTATTGTTCTTACATTATTGGCGTGTTCTGATTATTACTGGTGCAAATCTGCTTGATTAAGAAGTATTATATTTGTACATATCTTGTATTGAAATACGGTTGTATTCTAGGCGGGGTCTAAGGGGGCAGTAATCTAGTCCGGAAGGATTGGTTGTAAAGGTTGAGGTCAGCCCTGTGCTAATTGACCTGGTTGTATTTAGGTGCAGCTCCATCTGTTAAGTGAGCACAAAGTATAATCCTTGTGCTGGTGAACCAAGGCGGGGACGTAGGAAGTTTGCCGAACCTCGATAACATTTTTGGTGTTGTCTCCCTTTACTGTTTTCCCTTTCATGCTTAATTAGATTACTTGTGCATTTTAATTTTCACCGAATATATATTGATTTATTTTATCCGCACATAATTGGCCTTAAGCTTGTGTAATACTGATGCCAGTGGTTTGACCTAGGGGATTTTTAAAAAAAAATACCAATTCATTCCCCCTTTTGGGATTACAGTAAAGCTAACACTCACTGAACACAGTTCAGATTCGTGTTACTAGAATTTTTTAGATCTTGCAATGAAATTTAAACCCTAATTAAAAATTAAATATGCATAAAAAATACTGATTAAACACTAGACTCAAGACTAAAAAGATGAAAGAAGATAAACCCTGAAAACGTTCACTTAAATAAAAATAAACTAAACTAAACAATAAATAAAACTCTACTAAATAAATAACTTGATTTAACAGTAATTAACACAGACAAGATTTCGCTCCAACAATAATAAAAGACTGAACTTGATAATATGAATAAACTCCAACTAAATAAAAATACCAAATTTTATATTAAAACCAAGAAAAATTAAAGTCTAACAAGATTACTGAATAATAAAGAAAAAACACACAAACATTATTAATAAATACCCAAAACAATTATTCAAATCCTAAAACAAAATTTAAATAAGAAAAAGATAAATTAAATTAGCAATCTTGAACAAACTTAAGAGCATCAACTATTTTAATGCAGGAAATAAATAAAAAAACAATCTAGAAATATCAATATTAAAAAAAATTAAAACTTTTGAAATAACTTAAAGAAAGAGAGAGAGATAAGGAAAGAGAGAGAAGAAGATAGATAGATAGATAGAGAGAGAGAGAGAGAGAGAGAGAGAGAGAGAGAGAGAGAGAGAGAGAGAGAGAGAGAGAGAGGGAGAGAGAGAGAGAGAGAGAAGAAGTAGAGAAGTTGGTCAAGTTGAGGAAAGTTGCAGGCTGTCAGGTTGCTCCGATCCTCCTCCATGCAGCAGCAGCATAGTAGTTGTAATAACTCCAAAAATGATTATACAAGATTAGTGGGGTGATTTTCAAAAAAAAATTAAAAAATTTAATTAAAAAATTATTTATTTATTTATTTATTTAAATTAAATTTATAAACAAAAGAAAAAAATAATAATTAAAATTATTATTATTATTATTATTATTATTATTATTATTATTATTATTATTATTATTATTATTATTATATATATACATCATTACCTCCTGAAGCAGAAGCTTTAGGAGGGTTTCAAAAGGAAAAATAAAAAGAGAGATCCTGAGAAGAGTTAACTGCGCAGAGACCCCCCTCCTCCAGCCTTTCATCTCTCACTCCTCGTTCTCTCTCCCTCTCTCCTCGGTTCCGTGACAGATTCTCGCCCGATCGAAAATCAGAAGATACCGCTGGACTCCATTCTCCGCTACCGTCATTTCTGCGGGAGCGGATTGGTGGTAGGAGTGGCATAGGCGTATTTCTCGGGCTAAGCTAATGTTCCATTTTTCCTCAATTTCTTACAAATTATAAGCCTGATTGACGATCAGACACCACCATGAGAATCTAGGGATGATTCTCTACAAATCTAGTAGGACGGATTTCTCGTGGGGTCGTCGTGGGTAAAACCCCAAATTTGAGATAAGGGGGTTATTAAAGGGCTTATTTTTAATTAATTAGGATTGATTTATAAATGCTAGAAAATTGAGTATCTAAGATTGAAGTAAGATTTCTGAAACTTAGGGCCCGGGTGAGCTCCGCGAGTGTAATTTCGAGACCCGCAGGCATAATTTAGAAATTAAGTGAGGCTGTTAAATGTTAGTTTAAATGTTAATTTGAGGTATATGGAGCCTAGGGAAGGTTAGATGGACATTATTTTGGGGAAATAAGTTAATTAATCTGGGGAAAATTCAAATTGCATGAGTTGAGTTTCGGGCGCCAAAGGCGTAGGATCTGGGTGTTAACGAGACTCTCAGTAAGTCAGGTAAGGGGAATAAATTATAACAACATTTTTAAAATTACTGTTTAAATTAATATGTGAAAATGAGCATATGGTATTTTGCCTAAAAGTTATTATGATATAAATATTAGATAAATTGTGTGGCATTTGAGTAATATTAAATTGTGACACTTTAGATTGTGAAATTAATATATTGTGAATATTAAATGAAAATTGTGTGGCACATGACATGTGTTAAAAATGTGAAATATAAAAATGAGTATTTTCTAAGAAAATATTGAAATGAGAATGATTGATGTGATTAGTGAAAAATAAAGAAATGTGATATTTATATGTGAGTGGAAATTATTTGCATAAGAAATGAGTTTGTACAAATTACTGGTATGAGTATTTTGGGAATATGTGAAAATACGTGAAATATGATATATATTATTACGAGATGATGAAATGTGCATAGAAAATGATGAGAATATTTATGTTGAACTGAATTGTGATATACTAAAATATGATTAATGAAATGCCAATATCGTACAATGATTACAGGTATATGGTAGTGAATCCTGATGGATGGTTATGATATTGAACACGGTACCGTTGCTAGTGGTGTTAGTGCAACCACACAGACTTTTGGAGCGTGTGGCGTGATAGTCGACTAAGCCATTTTGTAGGGTTGTTGGGTCCCTTGAGTTCGGATCAGGGCTATAGGCTGGTCAGTCATACTACAGACGCAATATGATATTTTGATATAACAGGGTCGGCCAACCGCGGTTAGATCCAGCCTTCGGGCCGCACAACCTTGACCATGGGGGGAAGCATGGCGTGGATAGAAAGATCCTCAGGGTGGCCATGAGTTACAGACGCGATGTTGGTATTTGATACCAAGGATACTCATGAGGCGGAAAGTAAAATGGAAACAGAAAGTGAAAGAATGATTAAATTGGCTAAAATGAGAAATGAAAATAAGAATGGAAATTGAGAAATAAAGAATGATAAAATTGAAAAATGGATCCGTGTGAGTTAATTATATAAATAATTGAGGCGAAGTAAAACTCTCCGCCTGAAGGCTTACTGAATAAGGTGAGTGCCCTGATAGGTATCAGATGTGGTCATATGTGGTTGCATAATGTTTTAGAGCAAAGGGAAGCTACCTGTATGGGCGGGTAATCTTCCATATTCTCAAGAACTTCGCGGTAAATATTTATTGGAAATTATTGAATTTGAGAAATGATTTTAAAGCTTATAAAAGTTTGTGTTGTATATCTATATGATTATGAGAATGTGTATATCAGTGTATTTTCTCAGATGAAATGATGATTTGAAAAGTAAAGTGTATTATAATTGAACTCATATGACCACACACCATAAATAATTTATTCCTTCTTACTGAGATGTGTTTCATCCAAATTATCTAAATTTTTTAGGGAATAGGGATAGATCGGGTGATAGAACTCTATGATCATAGGGAGCTAGGACCTTGACACACCCAGGGTGAGTTTTTAGTGGACAAGGGAGGTGTGATTCCCTAGGATTGTATTGTTTTTGGGTATGAGATAGTATTGTGTATATGTGTATGTTGATACTCTGAGTATTGTATTTTGGATGATATAAATATACTGTCTTCCGCTATTAGGTTATATAAATAAAATAACCCTTTTACCCGGTACCTAGTGCAGGTCGGGTCGTATGAATGATAGTAGGATTGTTGACGTGACCGATTTAGGGATGTTGTTTATGACAAGTGAAAATTCATTTATTATTGAAAAAAAATTTGTACGAAAATCGGGGCGTCACAGTAGTGACAAGCAGCAGCAGCCAGACAGCAAGCAGCAGAATAAAGCTCCCGAGTTCTTCCTTCCACGCACAACACAATAGTTGCATGGTAGTGGCAGGCAACAAATGAGATAAAGGGAGACACTGAGAGCAAAAGAGAGGGCGAGAATGAGGGAGAGGCAAAGAGAGAACTAACAGATATGAAGAGAAGGCTGAGAGTTGAGGGGTTGAGAGAGGAGAGACAGAGAGGGAGAGGAGAGACAGAGATGAGAAGGAGAGAGTTGAGGTGCTGAAAAATAAAAGAGAAAAGAGAAAAGGCTGAGGGAAAGAGATGAGACAAGAGAGAAGAGAGGGCTAATAGAGAGGGGGCAAAAAAGAGAAGAGCAGGTTGACAGAGAGGAGCCGCACCACCCAGCCAAAGAAAAGAAAACAAAATTCTCCCAACCCTAGGATGCCTCCAACTACATGTGGCCCTCACGTGGTCACATCATGAGCACATGTGTCTCCAAACAAACTCTCACGCATGACTGCCAGTTGCCAAGTCTAGTGCATACTGACTACATGGCTCCTTCCTTTTTCCCTAGTGCATGGCCTTTGTGCCCCTTTCACGCATGGGCCCTTTAATGCATGCAGCCCACGGTCAACTTGTATCTTCATGGGCCTCACGTTTTTTGTACGCACATGCGGCTTCTTCCATTTAGCTCCTTTTTCAAGGCTTCTTCACAGGCTCTAGCTCTTGCACGACCTACGTAAAATGCTTGGCTCCTAGGTTCATTCACACGTGCACAAGGTTCCATGACTTGTTCTTTAAAGCTCATGCTTGCATGGCTTGGTTTCCTTTGCTTTCACGTGCATGACTTTCGCATGAACTTTAATTTTGAATTTAATTTCCAAAAATTTTCCTACAATATTAAAACACAAATGACTGTAGATTTACAAAAAGAACAGGATATTTATCTCAAGATTGTCAAATGAGCTCGACGTTAAAAATATTGGACATAATTGGGCATTTAATTAGAATTATAATCTTGAATGCACAATTTTTAAATGTCGAATTACACAACTTTGATGTGCAATCACACCCTCAATTAACGTTTTTCTAGTCTCTAGAAAATAACGTGAATGAAGTCCAAGGCGGTACCCACAAATACTAATTCCAACAAACATAAAATGATGGCACATGCGACACAACCATACCATTTCACATACATAAATATAACCAGATTACACACAAGCTCATTCATGCAAGTTTCATCATTATATAGCCATCAAGAACAGTATACTTATAATAAGTTAACCAGCAATTACAATTCAGAGTTAATGTAGCCACATAAATTTGATTATAAATAGGCAAAATCTTGAGGCATGTGTAATGTGTATGACTTATTATACCTAGGATACCAGTGAACACCTACAGAATGGTCTTTTTGACTCGACCAAACTGGTATACCCTCAAAAACACTAAAAAAGGATGCTTTCACTCGTCATTTGTGAGGAGGAGTGTCATGATCAAACATCTCACATATTGCAAGGAACAACGCTAAATGTACGGGGTGGACTAGTCTGAAAAATGATCCAGCCTATTTGTGAGGTGTTGGGTCCTTCACCCTATCATCTTCTCACCTACTCATCATATCTAACCAAGACCACCCTAGATCAACTTATTCACAAACCAAGCATGAATATTTCTGAGGCATTAAGCGGTTGAAGAGTCTTCATATGTGGAGAACAAGTGTCGTGCCCCTGATTTTTCGTGGTAGTTTTGTGGAGCAGGTATTAATTTTTTCACCCCGTTCTAGTGCATTTCTATTTTCCTTTTTCTTTCTTCTACTCAGTCTTCAATTTCTGTATTTTCAAGGTTAATTAAGACAATCATTACACTTCTTTTATTATTTTCATACCACCCATGTGAATTGAGCTCGAATAGTAGTCTATGAATTAAGTCTATTTCTAGGGGTAGCTCAGCCTTCACTTCTTGACTAAGCTACAAGACCTAGGTTTCTATTTCCCCAATGGATGTCACCTCTAGGCTAGCAAGTCAAAAATAGAGACTAGCGCATAAAGAATTGTCCAGAAGAAAAGAGAACTGAGTTTTATGAACTCTGATTTGATGTTAACACTCAAAAGAACAATAAATAGCTCAAGAATACCTCACAAGGTGTCATAATCGCCACGAGTGTTCTCTCAGTGCTCACAAGGAACCCTAAGTGCAACAAATCACGTGAATGTGTATATTCAGCCTCATGAGATACCATGTAAACACAAGAGTTTACATAAGTAGATTAACACAAATAAACTACCAGTCAACCTTTATAGAGGTACAAAGCCATATAAAGAGAAACTACATATAAATAACTTGAGTATGCAACTCTTAGGTTATATGCAAGTATGTGAAAGGTATAAGTCGGTGTTAATCATGGCATAATCATCCATCTTCAACACTCATTTTTTTTTAAATAATAAAAACTCAGCAAGTGGAAGCACACAGTGTAACATGCAAATTGTCACCCCCACCCCTCCCCCCCCAACTAAAAGGGAACATTGTCCTCAATATGAAAGCTTAGGGGAGATAAAAACTATGCATAGGGGAAACGAGCTAATGAAAAAAAAAAAACATAGAAAATCGCTACCAACTAAGGCAACAAAAAAAGAAAAAAAAATGCAAATAAAGAAACAAATAAGCAAAAAGAAAAAGAAAAAGAAAAGTAATAGGAGAGAAAGGTCAAAACACTCCTCTAGGGTCTTGCAGAAGCAAGACCTCTTCATTTGGATCGAAGGGAGTAATGAAAGGCTTGAGCCGCTATCCATTGACCGTGAAGCCGTTACCATTCTTTGGATCCACAATGTCTACTGCACCATGAATATGAACGTGTTTAATGATGTACGGGTCACCCCATTGGGACTTTAGCTTCCTAAGAAACAAATGTAATCTGGAGTCGTAGAGAAGAACTTGCTAATTCAGGAAAAGGTGTTTGTCCTTGATTTTTCCTGTCATGTAGCAGCTTCATTTGTTCCTTTGCTAAGCGAGCATTGTTATAGGCTTCCCTCCTGGATTCTTCAAGCTCACATACCTGCGACTTTCTCAAACCTTTGGCATCATTAAGTGAAAATTTAATCTGTTTAATAGCCCATAATGCACGATGTTGAATCTAAACAGGTAAATGACATGCCTTACCACAAACTAACCTGTAAGGAGACATCCCTAAATTTGTCTTGAAAGCAGTTTGATAGGCCAAGAGTGCATTAACTAGCTTTTCTAACCAGTCTTTTCAATTAGGATGAACCATTTTCTAAAGTATGATCTTGACCTCTCTATTGGCTAACTCGACCTGACCATTAGTTTGAGGGTGGTATGGAGCAGAAACCTTATGGGTAACTCCATACTTTTGCGTTAGTTTTTCAAATGTTTTGCTACAAAAGTGCAACCCGCCATCACTAATGATCACTTTGGGCATACTAAAACATGCAAACAACTCCTTGAGAAATCAGATGACAACCCTGTGGTCATTTGTCCTACAATGTATAGCTTCCACCCATTTTAAAACATGATCCACAACAACTAGAATATAAGAATTTCCAAAAGAGTTTGGGAAAGATCCTATAAAGTCCATTCCACAACAGTAAAAAATTTCAAGAGTCAAAATGGGAGACATAGACATTTCATTCTTTGCTATGATTTTCCCTAATTTCTAACAGGCCTCACAAGTTGTAAAAAAATTCTCAATATCTTTGAATATAGTAGGCCAGTAGAGTCCACTTTGCAAAATTTTTGAAACAGTTTTCTCTGTAGCAAAGTGGCCTTCACACGCTCCAATGTGCCAAAAATGCATCACAAAAGTAAATTCATCATCACGCACACATCTACGAACCAACTAATCAGAGCAGTATTTAAATAGATATGGGTTGTCAAAATAATAATGTCATACCTCTGCAAGGAACTTGCGCTTATCCTAAGTTAACCAATGTTTCAGCATTTGGTCGGTGACAAGGTAGTTCACAATATCAGCAAACCACGGAGCACGTGACACTGCAAAAAGATGCTCATTAGGAAAATCATCATTTAAAGGAGAAAAAAACACAAACACATCAGGTAGCTGAAAACGAGAGAGATCGTGAGCTACAACATTTTCTACTCCCTTTTTATCTCAAATGGTGATATCAAATTTTTGAAGAAGCAGAATCCATTTGATCAACCTAGGTTTAGCATCCTTCTTTGCCAACAAATATTTCAAAGTAGAATGATCAGTAAAAATAATGACAGGTGATCCAATGACATAAGAACAAAGTTTTTCTAAAGCAAACACAACAGCCAATAATTCTTTCTCAGTGGTGGTATAATTTTTCTGAGCATCATTCAAAGTACGACTTGCACAATAGATGACAAATGACTTGTTATCAACTCTTTGACCTAGAATGGCACCAAGAGCGAAATCACTAGAATCAGTCATGATTTCAAATGGCAAGTCCCACTGAGGAGGTTTCTTAATGGGTGCAATAGTCAAATGTTTCTTTAGTGTCTCAAAAGCCTGTTGACATTCATTAGTCCACAAAAATTCAGTCTCATTTTGCAATAAAGTACACATTGGTTTAACAATACTACTAAAACCCTGAATGAAACGCCTATAGAAGCCTGCATATCCAAGGAAAGAATGTATATCCCTGACTGTCTTAGGGATAGGTAACTGGGAAATTGGCTTTATCTTGGCCCTGCCAACCTCTATACCACGCTCAGAAACCAAATGACCGAGTACTAAACCACTACTTACCATAAATTGACATTTTTCCCAATTCAAAAGCAAATTCTTTTCTTCACATCTTTTCAGAATAGCAGTCAAATTTTACAAACAAATATCAAAGGACTTACCAAACATAGAAAATTCATCCATGAAAATTTCACACATATCATCTAACATATTAGAGAAAATACTCATCATGCAGCGTTGGAAAGTAGCAGGTGCATTGCATAAACCGAATGGCATTCTATGAAAGGCGAAATTACTGAAGGGACAAGTGAAGGTAGTCATCTCTTGATCCTCAAGTGCTACAACAATTTGATAATAACCAAAAAATCCATCCAAGAAATAGTAAAAGGCTTTACCAGCTACTTTTTCGAGTATCTGATCTAGGAAGGGTAACGGGAAGTGATCTTTGTGGCTAACCGAATTCAATTTACGATAATTAATGCACATTCTCCAACCCATTACTTTCCTAGATGGGATCAACTCTCCATTAGCATTTTCAATGACAGTCAAACCAGGTTCTTTTGGAACTACCTGTGTTGGGCTTATCCACTTGCTGTCAGAGATCGGATAGATGATGTCGGCAGCTAATAATTTCAGCACTTCGTTCTTTACCACCTCCTTCATGGTTGGATTCAGTCTTCAATGCGCATCACAAACTGGTCTAGTGTATTGTTTCAGGAAGATGTTGTGAGTACAAATTAAAGGGTTGATACCCTTGATGTTTGCAATGGTCCATCCTATCGCTCCTTGATGCTTCCTTAGTACCTACAATAACTCAGTTTCTTGTTTTAGAGTAAGGTGAGAAGAGATTACAACTAGGAATGTGCCATCTGATGAACCTAGGAAAACATACTTTAGCTCTTCAAGTAATGGCTTCAACTCAAGTGTCGGAACTTCTTCTTCTAATGACTTCATAACTTCTGGCAGGTCAATAGCTTCAAACGTTGGCTTACGTCAACTACTCTTGTAACTTGCATCCAATAAGTAAGGGAAACCATCTATCTATGCGAACTGCCTTTGTAATTCTGGAAATTCTCTAATCAAGGTAGCTTTTTCATCAAATACCTCAAACTATTCAGAAGAGTCATTCTCAAACACACCATCAACATCAAGTACCAAAAACAGCTCTAAAATATCCAAATAATCTATTACATCAACTGCATGTGCTTCTGCATCATCACACCCACTTGAAATCTTGTGAGCATTGAACACGCTCATCTCCAATGTCATATTTCCAAACATGAGCTTAAGTACTCCGCTTCAACAATTAATCAAGGCATTGGAGGTAGCAAGGAATGGTCACCCAAGAATAACTGGGACTTGGTATATGGTGGAGGTAGGCTACTGCATGTCCAAAACAACAAAGTCTACTGGGTAGTAAAATTTTTCAACTTGAACCAATACATCCTCAATAACGCCTCGTGGAACTTTTACTGATCTGTCTGCCAACTGTAGCATTATGGATGTCTTCTTCAGCTCACCTAAACCTTACTACTCATATATTGAAAATGGGTGCAAGTTCACACTACTCCCCAAATCAAGTAAAGTTCTCCTGATACAAGATTCACCAATCATGATTGAAATAGTGAGAGAACCAAGATAACTAAGTTTCTAAAGAGTTTGACTCAATATCAACGCACTAACTTGCTCAGTCAAGAAGGACTTCTTCTTTACATTCAGTTTTCTTTTCACTGTGCATAGATCCTTTTGAAATTTTCCATATGCTAGAACTTGTTGTATGGCATCCAAAAGTGGGATATTGATCTTCACTTGCTTGAATATTTCTTGAATCTCAGTGTGATAATAGTCTAATCCTCCTTATTACCTAACTTCTTTGAATTTGAGCTTGATTCATCTAATTTTTCTTTTGCTTCATCTATCTCAATTGCAACTTTAGGTGTTGAAGCAACTACTTTTTGATCAATGGCTATTTCATGACGTGAAACTTCTTTTCCGCTCCTCAAGGTAATAATGGCCTGCTGACACAAAAGAATCCCCTGAAACATTATGCACTAATTGCTATTGTTGTCGATATACCTGGGGATTAGGCTGAGGTTGTTCTAGAAATTTTCCTTTTTCTAAAGCATTCAACTGTATACTCATCTTATTAATAGTGTCTCGTAGCTCATTTATGGTCTGATTATTATTATGTATAATTATTGAAGAGTGTTCGCTATCTATGTCACACCATCATCAGAAGGTTTCTTTGATGGAATATGAGCTAAATTAGGTTGAAATCCTGGAGGTGCGTAGCTCTGAGAGATCTGTTGTGATTGATACTGTTGTTGAGGAGCTATAACTAGATGATATAGAGGCTGCGGAGGTGGCGCATAAGATTAAGGAAGTTTCTGAAACTGTGAGGAAGATGGGCCAGACTAATCATTCCTCCATGAGAAGTTCGGGTGATTCCTCCATCTCGGATTACAAGTGTTTAAGAATGGCTGATTTTAAGATTTGTTGACCCAATTTACTGATTGCATCTGATCAGATCTACTCTCTTGCCATACTAGTAGAAATGGACAATCCTGAATCTTATGGTTAGGGGTCTCACAAATAAAACATACCTCCACTGATTTCCCAGCTTTCACTTTCTCTAATTCCATAACCTCTAGTTTTTTAGATAAAGTAGCAACAAGAGCCTGTAGATTAGTCTCCTCTTTGACCTCGTATTTACCTCCACCACTAATTGCTCTAAGAGGTTGTGCTGCCATTGGTATTTGATCATATCATGTGCTCCATTGTTGGGCACTTTCATCTAAGTAATCAAAGAACGATAAAGTCTCATCTGGTTCCTTACTGAAGAACTCCCTGTTGCACATAGTCTAGACAAATTGTTTACATTCAAGGGTAAGAGTAGTATAGAAATAATTGACTAACCTTTGGGTAACATATGAATATATTGGCTATCCCCTGTTTACTGGACAAAATTATATTTATTTGCTAAATTATTAATGCTATAAATGATTTAGTATGAATATCTTAAATATAGCATATCTTTGTCCAACACATGAAATTGAGATTTAGGGAATTATTCTAGTACTACATATATTTTTTTTACCCTAAACTCATTTTGAAGCTTAACAGTTTAATCATCTTCAATTGGCTGCATAATTGAGGGGGAGCAGCCTAGTTTTTCAAGACTCATCCGATAAGGAATATATTATGTTATGCTTATCTTGTTTCTTTTATTGGATGATTTGTTTGAGTTGAATGCAACTATCCATTGTTTGTAAAATGATTATATCTTCATATGGATACTTTATATTTAATTTAATATATTGATTAAACTACTAAATGCATGTGTGTTTTGAATGCCTCCTGCATGGCGGATCCAGTGATGTGAATTGCATGCTGATAGTGGATACAGGTTTTTGGATGCCTTTAACTAAATGGTATCTGCATGATGCAGATTATTTTATTTTGCTTGCTTGAATTTATTAGGTTTCAGGTACATGCAAAATTGGAAAAATGTTCTATTTACAGATGAAATGCTGCCGAAATTTCGGTAGAATTTTTTTCATAAATGAAGTCATGCGTTAGGATAGATAGTTTAATGCATGCCCAAATAGTTTTGAAAGGATAAGTGAATCATAAAAGAATATTTTTTTCTCACCCTTTGTTGAAAATGCATGCAAAATAACTATATAGATTAGTACATGTTAAATCTTATTGGTTTGCACTGAATTGAAAACATGTACACATTTTATGGACCTAGAAGAAACTTAGTTCATGGACTCCATTCAGTCCTAACCTTGGGATATGAACTTCATGAAGGACCCAAATGGTCAATCATCATGTTATTATATTTAAGTTCATGTAACTATAAGCAATTGCATGACTTAGGGGGAGTTTTCATTTCACACACACTCATTGTGAATTTTGAGTTGTGTCATCCTTATTAAACCCCTATTGCATAATCTTGAGTAATAGCCTTGACTGGTTATCTTGTTTTAAATTGAAATGCAGTATGTCATGCTTGCGTGCTGAATGACTAGTATTTGCTGCATGCTAAATTCATTTGATAGGATGAGTATATAAGGAATGCAGTTAAGTGAACATCATCCTTGAGCTTAATTCAAGTAAGTGTGCATGCAAATATACAGGGGAGCTTAAGTCCCAATCTTAGGATAAATTAGTAAGAACTTAATGCCTAAAATCTCTTGCATGCTAAGTAATATTAAAAAGGATGAACATACGATGGATGTGCCTACATGAAATTCATCCTTGAGCGTAAATGCACTTATGTGTGTGTAAGACTATACCAGGGAGTTTAAGCCCCATCCTTGTGAAAAGGATTAATAGCACATCCCCTATGGACTCACTTTCATTGTTTCAGCTTTTTGAGTCTAAAGTCCTTATAGGGATTTTGAAATAAGAGTATAACTATGAATTGCAATGTGTATGCGTGAGTGTTGGATGCTCTAATGCGTAAAAATCATCTTTATATAAAGTAGAAAAAGTTATTACCATTTTCCCCAAGCTTGTAAACCAAATCTTTCAATTTTGGAAAGAAATTAGCATTGTTAGAAAGTTTAAAACATTGACTTCTGTCACCTAAACCATATGGTTAGTTGCTTGAATTATTTAAAAATAGCGCTCCAGAATAGACACTAGCAGTTCAGTTGCCTGACCCTATTCGATTTCTTATTTACACTGGCAGTAGCATATCAATCGCCTAAGTGATAAACCTCAATCGTCTAAACACTATGCAACTTAGTGTTTTTCTCATTTTGATTCCAAAACTTGTTTAAATTAAATTTGAAAGGTATTTTGCACCTTATAAAAATATTGTTTCGATTCTAAATCAGATCTCTAAGTCAAGAGTTAAATCCTAAGAGTTTCAGTCACAATATTGAAGTTTAAAAGTACTTATATGAGGCTCTAAGAAAATATAAATACATTTAAATCCTAATTCTTCATGTTGTATAGCTTTATCAATGTCCAAGCTTCATCAATCATTTCAATAAACTCATATTCTTCATGAGCTGTAGCTTTAAGTTGGGCTTCATTCAATCTTTTCCAAGTATAATCATTGTACTTTGTGAAAGACATGATTCCTGAAATTTATCTTGAATGCACAATTAGTAACCTTAATTTGTTATCATCAAAATGAGATTAAGCCTTATTAGACCAACAATCTCCCCCTTTTGATGACGAAAAATATGGAGCAAAATGAGGTAGCCTCAATAAGGCACCCCCTCACAATAAGCATGAAACACAAAAACATAATCAATATACAAATACATGTTCAAGATTTAACCGTGATTTTGTGTTTCTCTTTTTAGAAAAATTGTCCTCAACAAGTCATTACATGAATAACAACACTTACAAAGCTTATGTTAGAATTTCAATATGACATATATCAAGCTTCAGCAAATATAACATATATCAAGCTTCGGAAAATGTAACATATATCATTATAACATGTATTACTCCCCCTAAATGTAATATTTCCTTAAGCAATATTTAATGAATTTTTCAACATAAGAACATTCAATACATTCATAGAGATTTCAATACATTCATAACATATATCAACATTCAGCATAAAATTATTTTCAATATTTAGCATATATATCAACATTCATTTTCAGCATAAACGCATAACTCAATTTTCAATATTCAGCATATATATCAGCATTCATATTCAGCATAAACTAATAACCTTCTCACTCATCATGTTGGAATTGGTGTATTCCCAAGAGGGGGGTGAATTGGAAATTTAAACTTTCTACCTAGGTTAAACCAGATAACAGTATAACACAACCTAGGGTCTTTCTAATACCAATTGCTCAGATAATGATATGCGGAAATTAAATCATGCGCAACATTCACAATATATTAAATATAACATTCATGTGCAGTAAATAAATTGCGAAAATATAAAGTGCACACACAATTTGTTATCGGGGTTTGGCCAATACTGCCTATGTCCCCGCCTCTAGTTCGTAAGCTTGAGGATTCTACTACTGCTCACTTAACGAGTGGAGCGGCACCTAACACAACACCTTAATAGGATGGTACACCTAGCTTTCCTAACCGGGTCAAAGCCAATCCGAAACTTTTACTAGGGCAAGTATCCCTCTTCATGCCCACGTCTGGAATACAAAAGATATAAAAATTTATGTAAAATCAAATGCTTCTTACACAAGCAGATATATACCACTACGCACAAGTACTAATCAATGCACCTTAAACAGATAGGAAATATAAGTTTTGTGCTTTATGCGTGCAAAACACTCAATCTCATGTCAATGTTCAATCAAGCACATGAGTGTATAATCAAGCTAATCTTTGAAACAGCGTATAAAAGTATATCTCAATCGCAGTTTAGGGTTTCAAAGATTTCTACAAAGAGTAAACAGAATATCTCAAAAATATTTTCTCAATATCAAAGCAATAAGAGATATTCAAAAATGAGTTTGTAAAAAGATTTTTGCACACACAAAAATACAAGCTCAATGAGTCTTGCAATGATAATGCAAAGACTCACTAGCCACTAGATTTTCCCACACACTGATTTATGAAATAAAATCGAGGGAAAAATATTATGCTCAACTCTCAATTTGAAAATCAAATACACAATACAATGAGAGTTTCCTAGCAAGATAAAACAATGTATAATCACTCAAATAACTCTTACAAAGATTGGTTTAGCGAAGGAATGATTGTGTGAAAGAGTATAAGAAATTTGGCTTAAAAAATGTGTAGTATGGGCGAGTAGGAGTACAAAAAATTTGAGAGGATTTTTGTTAATCTTATTTGCTAATCCCTATTAATCTTTGCAAATGAACTTATACTTATAGAGATAGGAAGAATTATAACCGTTGGGGACACCAAGGAAATTATTAAAATTATTTTAAAAGAGTTTAAGAAAATTAACCCTATTTTAACCCCAAATATCCTCAGTAAAAATTGTGCAACCCGAGAGGTTTGTTTAACCCAATTGCCAAGTTCAGTTGACTGAAGCATTTTTGAATTGTAGGTTCGGTCGACCAGTCTTAAGACAATTTTAGAACCTCTGACGTTTGGTTGACCAGATTGAGTTCGGTTGACTGAACTTGGGTGTTCAATCAACCAAGTCACTTTTCTACTATAAGTTCGGTCGACCAGGACGTTGGGATATTCCCACGTGCCAGTTCGGTCAACCAGGGCATTGACGTTCATTTTGAGGTCAGTCGACCAAGTGGTCAACTTTTTGACCCAAGGAAACTTCGGTTGACCAAAGTTACTATGTATGTATGGGTTCAGTTGACCGAGCGAAGTCAACAGTTGACTTCTACCCGGTTCGGTCAACAAAGGCATTTACACTGCCTAGGTTCGGTTGATCGAATCTGTTCAAAAATCATTTTTGGCCCAAATAAAACCCAAGTTAAATCCCTATTACTGTGAGTTATTAACCTTATTACTTAGGGGATTCCTATAATCATTTTATTGTCTTTGAGCTAACCCTAAAAATCCAGCATCAATCGACTCCCTAAGGTCAATCTATGGTCTTGAGCTTATAGTCCCTACCATGCATGACATGAATTAATTATTACAGACCGATAGAAAATTAATATTACAGACCCTGAATGAATGAATATAAATTAAAACAAATAAATATTGAGGGTCTTCATCTTCTTCAATTCCATGTACACCATATGATATTGCTAATTTGATCCTACACACAAACTCGGTAAACATTAAATACCTTGTATTTGTTAATATCAAAAACGAGAGAGGACTCAAAAAATCAACACATCATTTTCTATAACTTCTCCCTCTTTTTACATCAACAAAGAGGAATAAAACAAAAAATTTAACACGCAAATCGCAATAGGACCGTTTATCAATATTCAGTTCACAAACACTAGGTCCAATAGTCAGCATGCAATTCTCAAACCATATATCGAGTAAGATGTCCATCAATATATCCATTAATTAACATGCAAAATATAATCAATATAATTCATGTCCAGCATGCATTTCTCTACATTTAGAATATCATAAGTAGGAGAAAGTAGTAGTAAAGATAATAAAATTACCAAAAGTTTAAAAAGCAAATAAAAATATCAAGTATCATAAAATTACAACCCAAATTGTTTTTAGTTAATGAATTGAAAACAAGCATCTAGTCTTCATCAACATCATCATCACCGGAAGACATACCCTCATCATCATCATCCTCGCCTGAGCTTGCCTCCATGGGATCCTTTCCTTTTGAAGAGGAAGAACCGCTTATATGACTCTCAATACGTGCGAGCCGCTAATCGAACGAAGTCAAAATGGATTGGAGTGCATTATACTTTGTATCCATGTCACAATGAAACACACTCAGCTGGGAGTCCATATGTTGATGATAATCAATAAACCACGAAGGAGCATCAGTATCTAGAATTGCTGGTGTAGGTGGTGCATCTTGATGTGGATCCTAACCATGTTGCTGATATGCCTGTTATCCTACATCACCTTGAGGAGCTCTAATAGGCTTAGGTATCCATCCATGGTCTTGATATAGCTCGTGTCCTATGAGTTTTACAATAGTAGATGAAAATTTTTCATATGATGTGCATTTAATAAACAAGGTAGATGAGGTGGTAACCCTAAGATGATCAAAAATTAGGTTCAAAATTCCTCCACATGGAAGAATTACTCACCTTGCTTCCTCTTTAGAGATCATCCATCTTAGGATTAGGGTAGACAAGTTCAGGAATTTCCCTTTGTATAGGCACCACATTCTAAAATAGTTTAAATAGGACAGATGGTCATGAGACCCAACCCTAGGTGGAATGTTATAGGTAATGAGGATATGAATAATCTAAGCTTCAAGGTTAAGTTGCCTATATAACAGAGGGTGACAAAAATAGACAGGTTGTTCACTTATGATTAAAGGTGAGGATATTCAAACTCGCCAACTTGAATCCTAAATCTAGCGGCAATAGTCTATTGGGTAAGTGCAAAAGCCTTATCCATAACAGTGGTTGTATACACGGTTTCTCCCTTTTCCATATTGTCATAAAACAACCTCACTAAATTTGGATAAACACCCCTAGGTTGATATGTAATAAATCTTTCCCATCCTAAGACATTAAACATATGAAGGATGTTGGGAAAATTCTCTTACATGAATGAAATATCCAAAATCTTTCCAAGGATTGGTTCCGTGGATCTGATATACTCATCGTATATTCTTCTTGTCGTGGGAGAGACAAGCCATCATTGAATGGTTCATCCTTCCCTGAGGTTTTGCTTCGGTTTGCCCTTGTCTTTGTTCTAGGCATGGTTTAAGAGAAGATGATCGATTAAATCTGCTTAAACTGTGACAAAGAGGCTAGATATAGAGGTTTAATAGTGGTTTAGCGGCACAATTTGAGTGAGAGAACACCAAGAAGTGAAATACAAGTCTTTGGGAGAGAAAAGAATAGTGTTCAAGTGCCTAAGGGTTCGAACAATTAGGATTTTTGCAAACAATAAGAATTTATATCCTTGCGATTCAAGTGCCTGACTTGAAGAATTAAGTTGCCTGAACTGTCTGAGTGTTAAAAACTCACAAGTCAGTAGCGGTTCATTCAACTGAGAATGATAGTTCAATAGCCTGAAGTGCCTGGACTTTAAAATCACACAAGTCTGTAGTTGTTCAATTGACTGATAGTCAAGTGTTAGTTTCCTGAAGGTCTTAAATTTTGACGAACTTGCATTTTTTACCCAAACACTTATCTTAATGAATTTCTCCCTCTCAAATCACTTCTATACTATGTAATAAACCTAATTCTTGTCGTATTAAGATGAACCGATCCTCTGAAAGAGGTTTTGTGAAAATATACGCCCATTGTTCATCTGTGTTTATGAATTCAAGAATGATATCCTCCTTTTGCACGAGATATCCAAGGAAATTATGTCTTATATCAATGTGCTTCGTCCTTGAGTGAGATATAGGATTTTTGAATATATTTATGGTGCTAGTATTATCACACATAATGGGCATAGTCGCATATTCCAAATTAAAATCCTTGAGTTGTTCTTTCATATACAATGTTTATGCACAACATCTACCTGCTGCAGTGTACTCAGCCTTAATAGTGTATAATGCAACGAAATTTTGTTTCTTGGAACACCATGATACCAGAGATCGTCCTAAGAAGTGGCAAGTACCACTTGTACTCTTACGGTCTATTTTACATCCAACATAGTCCGTATCCAAATAGTTGATCATTTCAAATGTTGTATCTTTAGGATACCATAAACCTAAGTCTATAGTACCTATCAAATACCTTAAGATTCTTTTAACAACTATTTGATGAGATTCTTTAGGTGCTACTTGAAATCTAGCACACATGCAGACACTGAACATAATGTTAGGTATACTGGCTGTCAAATAAAGCAAGCTACCTATCATGCCTTGGTAGTATTTAACATCTACCAGCTTCCCTTGCTAATCTTTGTCTAGGCTAATAGAAGTGCTCATTAGGGTTCCCAATGGCTTGCTACCTTCTATATCAAATTTCTTGAGCAAGTCCATTATGAATTTTTATTGATCTATAAATGTTCCATTTATGACTTGTTTAATTTGAAGAACAAGGAAATACGTCAATTCGCTCATCGTGCTCATTTCAAACTCATCTTGCATGCAAGTAGCGAATTCTTAGCATAATTCCTTATTTTTAGCACCAAATATGATATTATAAACGTAGATTTGTATGACAAGAATATCATCAGTCTTAGATTTTATAAACAAGGTACTATCCATTTTACCTCTCGTGAAGTAGTTTTCTAACAAGAAGCCACTCAACCTTTTATACCAAGCTCTAGAAGCTTGTTTTAATCCATATAGGGCTTTTGTTAGTCTACACACATGATTCGGAAAATGGAAGTCTTCAAAACCATTAGGTTGTGCTACATACACTTCTTCATTGATATATCTATTCAAGAATGCACTTTTCACATCCATTTGGTAGAGTTTGAAGTTTTTGTGGGATGCGTAGGCTAGTAGCGTTTGAATTGCTTCCATTCTAACTACGAAAGCAAAGGTCTCAACATAATCAATACCTTCTTCTTGATTGTAACCTTGAGCTACTAATCTTGCCTTGTTACGGACTACAATGTCATTTTCATCCTTTTTATTCTTATAGACCCATTTGGTGCCAATTAATGAATGATCAATAGCTCTAGGAACTAATTTCTAAACTTTATTCATTTCAAATTGATTCAATTCCTCTTACATAGCTACTACCCATGAATTATCATTGATTGCTTAATTTATATTCTTAGGTTTCTCTTGAGATAGGAACGCACAATTAATTGATTGAAATATGTTATATACTATTCATTATAACTCCAAACATGTCACTTAGGTATAAAGTTATGATTGGGAATAATCTACTTTCAAATAGCATGCTGCCGAATTTTTTAATCTTCCCAATATACCTCTTGTATCTATTAATGTTCTTTGGCTTCACGCTTTATTGCTTAACCATTTTTGTTGTTGCCAAAAGGGGGAGAAGAGGAAAAAGTGGGTATAACTGTGCTTTATTTTACTTACATCTCTTATTACCTATATCTTTATGCATAAAGTCTGGGGGAGCCTTTCTTGGCTGAACCCACTTTTGCATAAGGTATTTGTCATCATCAAAAAGGGGGAGATTGTTGACCTCATTGGTCATACCCAGTTTTGATTATGAAAAATACTCTTGGTACTGATGGTTGTACTGAGAATTGCATGCAGGTTCACCTTGTGCACGCTTTAGGATTGAAAGACGTATCATGATAGCGTGCGGTGTTCGTGCCAAAGAATGAAGATCTAAGTGTTATATTTTGTATTCATTTGATTATTTCTTCATTCTCGGATGTAATTTATTTTGAACTGTGCGCGTGTATGGCTTGTAATAATTTGCATCATGCATGGTAGGTAGGTATGCTCAAAATGACCATAGCCGTACTTTAGGTACCTACACAAACCTTAGGGATCACCCTTCAATCGACCGACGCCTAATTTTTCTAGTAGGATAGAAAGTCCTTACGTCTCTAAACAAATGCACTAATAAGTCCCCATTATCATCTTCATATCAGGGGAATTAAAAGAGGCTAAATATAGACTTAAATTGAAAAGGTTGAGAAGGTTCGGGCGACCGAACCTAGGCCGTGTAAAACGACTCGAGTGACCGAACTGGTCAACTTGTTGACTCTGTGTTTGGGCACCCGAACTCATTTTGAACGTATCTTCCTCGGGCACCCGAAAGCTTGTCAAAGCACCTTTTCAACTACTCGGGTGACCGATCGTTTATGTTCAAAAGTGGGCTCGGGCGACCAAATTGCCCAGTTCGATTAACTGAACTTAGCGTCGGGCACCCGAACCTCAGACATTTGGCTACTGACTTTGGTTCAGCCAATCGGTCCTCAATTCGGGCACCCGAACCTCTTAGAGTTAAATTTTTGACTATGTCTGTTTGGGCACCCGAACCTCTGGTCGGGCGACTAAACCTCGAGGGTTAAAATAATTTTTACTAATTTTTTAAATGGGATAAACTGGGTTAATTTTCTTAATGGTCTTTTAAACAATTCTAATTATACCCATTGTATCCCCAACGGTCAAAAATTCGTCCTTGCCTATATATACCCACTCATTTGTCTTAATTAGCAAGGGATTAGCATTTTGATTAGGGCAAAATTCTCTTAACATCCTAAATGCCAAATTGTGACGACCTGCTATTTTACTAGGTTTTTTTTTTTTTTTCTATACTATAACATTTACAATGCTCTGATACCAAACTGAATTAAACCCAACTATTAACCTAAGCAGCGAGAAGCAGAAATCAAATGAACATAATCATATATAATTATATACAATACCAGAGTGCTAAAATGTTTCCCAATATATACATATATGGCTGTTTCCTCATAATACCCTCAATTGGGTAAGATTATACAAAAATACTCACTCTAATATCAAGGCAATACTGAGGCCCCTCTATCTGCGAGCCTGGTCTGCTCACCTACCTGGATCACCTGAAAAATGTTAAAGTAATAGGATGAGCCAACACTCAGTAAGATGAAATATGCTATTGCTAGTGTGTGACAAATGAGTTACAACGCTATGAAAATATGTTGCTATAAAAATCATGTATAACTGAACTTGTAAATACAATACAAGTAATAGAAACCACCCCCATTTTCATGTTGCTTAACATATCTGTATTTTAGGTTTCTACTCAAAGTACTTAAAATATAAATAAGTATACTTTTTGTCTATGTAAATCTGTATATACATAATAGTAACTAAAAACTTCCCTGTGGATAATTGTGTGTCATGATTTAACCCCTTATGACAGGGTTGTGCGGCCCGTAGGTGGGATCTGTCCTGGCTGGCCGACCAGGGTAAACCATTATACTCCCTCGGTCTGATTTACCCTCCTCAACCCATATCTAATGGGGAGCCTGTCCACATCAGGGCGCTATACAATCAACCTACTACCACGTATTATCTGAATAGGTGGTTGCACTATGAACTGAATATCTGTAGCTATGGTACCGTGCTCTGTAAACTGTATGGTCCAACAGGGTTTGATACTATATAATACATCTCTGTATACAACTATCTATTTTACCATGATTATGTAATAACTATATAAACCATGACGCTGTGATAAACTGTATCTGTATCAACTATAATTCAGAAATGAACTGTAAAACTGTATGTCATGGTACTGTAACTGTATCTATATGAATTGTATTTTTGAAATAAACTATAAACTTGTATAATCATGGTATTCTGAAGATGTTGTAAAACATATTCACTATCCGTATATTCTGTATAACATACTCTGAAAATACTGTAAAACATACTTCTGTACTATATCTATATTCTCAAGCCACACAGTAATTTAAAACATATTAAATACACTTGATAAACGATATTAATTCCTATTTTGAATAATAATCTCGTATAAATATATACTACACTGAAAATCATATTGAATTTACCTAGCATAGCATATTTCCCTTACCTGATTTCTACTAAAATCCCCCTACTGAGATGGGTACTACACCCACAGGGTTCTCCACTCAACACCCTGAAAATGATAAATCCTAGAACAAAATATCAATGTTTCTTTACCTGCATCATTTCTTACAACTGCTGGAAATTCAAATTCCGAATAAAAGACCTTACCCTTGATTTTGGATGAATTCCAACTTCGTTCCACCAATGATCCGCCCCAGCATACTTGAAGAGAACTCTGCCAGGAGTGTCGTGGAGGCCTTAGATCGTCGATCCAGTGAACGACGAGGCCAAAATCGAAGAGAGATGGAAGTGGAGCTGTAGGAGAGAGAGAGGAGAGGGTTTTGGTGAAATTTCTGCGTAAGAAAATGAATTTAGCACTATTTAAACTGCGGGATTCATCGACGAGCCACGTCACCTCGTCGACAAGTCCTGTAGAAAGTTCGTTGATGAACCTGCACCTTCGTCGATGAATTTCAGACTTCTCAAAAATCCTCTCTCGATATCTTCTCGTCAACGAGACGGGACCTCGTCGACGAACACAGGGGTTTCATCAACGAGGCTTGGGAAATTTTTTGGAAATTTTCACCTCCAAAATGCAATGTCATCGACGAAGTCGACTGCCTCCTTCTGTTACTATTTCCATCTTCCTCTCTCTTTATTATTTAAATATCATTATTCTTTAGGTCATTACATTCTAAGTATTTTCTAAGTCTATTATGTTTAATATCTATAGCTAAAACTCTCACTTGCATTATTGTTTGATTGATTTTAGTTGAGAGTATAGCCTAAAGTTTTTCCACCGATTTCATTTGATAAATCTAGTGTGGAAAGACTTTAAGGGTTTTGGTTCTTGCATTATTGTTACAATTTACCTAAACCTAGATTTTGTGTGCAAAAATCCTTTACAAAAGCTAGCACTTCAAACAACTCTAGTGTGCTTTGAATATTAGAATATATTATTGAGTTTGTTTGTTTGAACTTGCTAAGCATAGTTTTGAAACCCTGATCTGATTTGTGTTATTCACATAGTGTGTTTCAAATATTGCTTGAATATACACTCTAGATCTGAACTAAAAATCTATACGTGATCTAGTGTTAAGCACACATTAGAGCACTGAGCATATTTACATATCATTTGTGCTTGCATTATTGATTGAACTGTATTGGTGCACACATCTACTTGTCTAGAAGAAAATTTTCATGTACGCATTTTATACACATTGGTTGAACTCCAGGCGCGAGCCTGAAGAGGGAGACTAGCCCTGTGGAATAGTCCCAAATTGGCTTAGACCCGGTTAGGAAAACTAGGTGCATCATCCTGTTAAGGCGTGTCGGTTGAGGTCAGCCCCTTGAATTGACATGATTTGTATAGGTGTCGCTCCACCCATTTAAGTGAGCATTATAGTGGTAATCCTTGTGCAGGTGTGGCTAAGGCGGGGACATAGGCATAGTTGGTCGAACCTCGATAACATATCGTGTGTGTTCTTTACATTTTCGCAATTTACATTTACTACACGTGTATGTTTATTTGATGATTGCTTAGATTGACCCTAGGCTAAATTACATTATTGTTAAAATCTATAGACCTAGGTAACAAATTTTTAAATACCCAATTCACCCCCCCCCCCTCTTAGGGTTGCACCATAACTATCAGAACTCTAAGTTTGGTTGCCCAAAACAACTATGTCTCGAACTTAGCAATGGTAGTAGCCATTCAGTCGCCTAAACTCCCTAATGCCAGACTAGTGTTCATACTATGCTTCGGTCAATCGACTGAGCATTATACCTCAATCGCCCGAACATCATGAAGTATGAATTGTTTTATTTTTTTCATTTCAAAAATGATTTTAACCTTTTGAAATAACTTTTCGACTTGTAAAAATATTTTATGAATTTAAAGTACCTAAGGTCCAACTAGGTCACCTAAGAGTTTTGTCACAATAATCAAGTGAGATGTACTTACATAAATCCTATTTTACAATACACTTAACAAATTATTTAGGTCTCCATGTACTTAAGCCTAGTCTTTATCCAAATTTCATGTTAATAGCCATACATGATTGTCATGTACAGTTAATGGCTTTCCATTTTGTATCTTCCATTGTGCTTTAAAACCGTAATACCTGTATACACACTTAGTGGCACAATTAGATGCCTTGGTTTGTCATTATCAAAACAAGATTAAGTCATGTTAGGCCAATAATTTTTTCTTAGTTTTTTCATGCTATATGAATTTTAAACCACATTAAATGGTTATGGAAAGTGAATTTTTAAATGGTTACTTTGCAGAAGAAGTATAGGCCTCTTAATCTCTTGGTTTTAAGTGTCATGTTCATCATAATTATTTAAATTGAGTAAAAATATTATATAGGCTAAAACAAGCTCCTAGATCTTAGTATGAACATTTTAATAATTTTCTAATGACAAATCAGTTTATGAAAGGCAAGCTTGGTTATCCTGAATGAGCAAGTGACATTGTCCTATGAGAGTGAGCTGTGAAAGGCTTAAGTGGACTAAGGATGGAAGTCCTTTGAAAGTGAGTTGAGATAGATTGTGGGATGGAGTTCCAAATTGGGCCATACTATAGTGTAGGTCAAACTCAAGCCAGTTGGCTCAGGGAGTAGATGTAGATCTAATGGCCAAACCACACATTAAAATATTGTGTCACTCTCTTACTTCATCCTAATTGTATTATGTATCTTACTCATATTGAAAATGTTGTCTAGTTGCGAGTGATCTAAATATAATTGGTTGTTGGTATTACGAGGTACTCTCAAACTTAAATTCTAATTTTGTGTATTTAATTAGTTGATGCTTTAAAATTATAGAAATAACTAAAATTTATAATCTCCCAATTCATCCCCCCCCCCCTCCGGCGCTCTTGGCTGCCTTAATAGACCAACACAAATTATGCATGTTAGATAACAATAACAATAACAATAACAATCTCTAATATCTAATACTAAAAGGGGAGTTCCCTTTATTGGTCTAACTTTTAAACTAACCAAAATACCACTATAAACTACCCATAATTATTCCAAAACATCCATATAAACCATTTATAACTACTCAAAATGCCTTTATAATTAATCATAATTGCCCTTGTAATCATATTTAAATATTTCCAATTCTTATTCACTTTCTTTATAATCACTTTTTCAAAAGAAATTACTTTTTTTCTAGAAAATGTCATGGAACATAAGAAAGTGCATGCCCATGATGAGTAATAATTATGGTAGTTTTTAATAATATTATATATAATGCTACATTGTTACCTAATTAATACTAGTATCTAGTAAAAACTAATTTATATGTTGAATTTAATTATGAAAATATTTGTATGATAATAATGATAATAGAAATTGTAGTGGTAATAATATTGTACATAATGTTTATTGCTACCCACAAAATTTGATGTTAATACAAATAATTCATAATGCTAATGGTAATAAATAATAATATGAGTAGACTAATAATTTATATAGTAACAATAATCTTGTTGTGATATGGATCATATAATGAAGATGTGCAGTGGAATAAACAACAACAAGTGAATGTAAATAACACACATAATCAGAATAAGATCAACACAAAGATTTACATGGTTCGACAAAGTCTACATTCATGGAAGTAATGGCACACAAATTTCACTAAGGAAATCAAAATGTACACAATACACTTCTCTAATAATCACTCTCACTATCAAAATATGCCCTGATGACATATATAGAGGTTCCTCGGAGGTTTCCCCCCGTTTGCCCAACCACCCAACATTCAAAATTCAAAAATTCAGACAAACTGTTGCAGCCCAAGCGCCCCTTGTTGACGAACACAAGGGCTTCGTCGAAAAGACCAAGAAGAACCTTCGTTTACGAATACAGGGCTCTCTTCGACAAAGCCAGAAGTCTAAAATTTCCCGCTTTCGATAATTATTCATCAACGAGCTTCAGAGCCTTCATCGACGAACCTCTGTTGTTCCCTCATCGACGAGCATAGGCCCTTCGTCGACAAGTCCTGCTGTGCTGCCCCCTTTATATTTTTCCTCCTTCCTTATTTGCTTATCAAAATAGAAGTATAAAAGCCACAAATAACAATCTCCACCTTGGCGATTATACGCCCCTTAGGAGAATCTCAAAAAGATGATCTGCTTCACCTTGAACTTAAAAATGCTTGGTTGGGTATGTCTCCCTTCTATCACTTGGAGACATGGAGTAAGTCCAAGCAATGCTTGAACTTCTCTAAAGTAACTAATTTCGTCATAATATCCATTGTATTTTCATATGTGTGAACTTTCTCCAACACAAGTTCACCCGAAGCAATCAATTCCTGAACCCTGTGGAACCTCACATCAATATGCTTGGTTCTAGCATGGTATACCTGGTTCTTCACCAAGTAAATGGAACTCTGACTATCACAATGCAGCACCACACCATCTTGTTGTAACCCCAGCTCTCTGACTAAACCAGAAAGCCATAATGCTTCCTTTGTAGTTTTGCCAACTGCCATATATTCTGCCTCAATCGTGGACAATGCAACCAGAGACTGTACCATGGATCCCCAACATACCGATCCTCGTACAAGGGTAAACACATATCCCATTGTAGACCTTCTGTAATCCATATCTCTAGCATAATCTGCATCAACAAACCCCATAAATAAAGGACAACCCTGTTGCTTGTTGAACATGATGCCATATCCTGATGTGCCCCACAAGTATCTGATTATCCATGTTACAGCTTCCCAATGCTGCCTTCCTTGATTAGAGAAGAACCTGCTCACCACGCTTACCGCATGCGCCAAATCTGGCCTCGTACATACCATGGCATACACTAAACTCCCCACAGCACTAGTATAGGGGACCTTTGACATGTCCCGGATTTCCTCATCCGAACTTGGGCAATTTACAGTAGACAATTTGAAATGAATCGCTAAAGGTGTACACACCGGCCATGCATCAGCCATGCTAAACCTCTCCAACACCTTCTGAACATAACCGCCCTAAGATAACCATAATCTCCCTGCAATCCTATCACAGCGAATGTCCATCCCAAGTATTTTCTTAGCTGAACCAAGATCCTTTATGTCAAATTCCTTATGCAACAGGTCCTTTAATTACTTCACCTCAGTTGAATCTCTCTACAACTATCAACATGTAATTGACATACAATAACAAGAAAACAAGAGAATCATCCTCAAGTTTACTCATATAAATGTAGCAATCATACTTACACCGTTTGTAGCCAATCTTCATCATGTACGAATCAAACCATTTATACCATTGCCTTGGAGACTCTTTCAACCCATAAAAAGATTTCTTCAACTTGCAAACAAAATTTTCTTTTCCTGGTTCAATGAATCCCTCCGGCTGTACCATGTAGATTTGTTCTTCCAAGTCACCGTGAAGAAACGTCATCTTCATATCCATTTGTTCCAAATGAAGATAATAATAAGCTACGTACCCCAACACAATTCTAATAGAAGTATGTTGAACCACTAGAGAAAAGATCTCATCATAACCTATCCCCTTCTTTTGTGAGTATCCTTTTGCCACCAATCATGCCTTGAAATTCTCTTCTTCCTTTTATGATATTGCCTCCTTCTTCCTGTACACCCATTTGCACCCAATTGGTATCTTTCCATCTGGAAGCTCCACCAACTCCCAAGTTTGATTTTTACATAGTGACTCCATTTCCTCAATCATTGCTCCCATTCATCTATCTTTATCTTGGTTGTGCACTGCCTCTTGAAAAGAAGTTGGATCTTTGCAACAAATAAGGAAAGCATAAGATACTAACTCATCAAAACCATACCTTGATGGAGGCCTAATAGTGCGTCCAGATCTCCGTATAGGAATATCATCGACTTGCTAGTTTCTCGAGCTAGATCTCCCTACAACCACAGGACCATGATCATTTTCATTGCCCCGAGCTTCCAACTCCACCTAGACAACGTGGTCATCACTACCCCAGCTTTTTGGCTCCTGTTTCTATTCATCAAACTCTTGAGTACACTTCACCATAACCTTCTCATCAAAGACTACATGTATACTAATCACCACCTTGTTTGCCACTGGATCCCACAGCTTATACCCATTCACACCTTCTGGATATCCCAAGAAGATGCAATGACAAGACTTCCGATCAAGCTTAGACCTCTCCTCACTAGACACGTGGACATAGGCTGGACACCTGAACACCTTCAATTCAGAGTAGTCTACTACATTTCCCGTCCAAACCTCTTTCGCGACTTTACCTGCTAGTGATGCCCTTAGTGATCAACTAACCAGAGAACAAGTCATACTAACTGCCTCGGCCCAGAAGTTCTTTGGTAGCCCTACATTCAATTTGAGACACCGAGCCCTATCAGCAAGAGTCCAGATCATCCATTCTACCACACCATTTTGCTGAGGTATCCGACAAACTGTAAAATGTCTTTTGATGCCCTGCTCCGCACAAAACTCCATAAATCGAGAATCAACGTACTTGGTCCCATTATCTGACCTTGAGTATTTGATTCTCCTCCCTATCAGGTTTTCCACTTCAGCCTTCCAAATCTTGAACTTGGCAAACGTACTAGATTTGTGACGCATGAAGTAAACCCAAACCTTCCATGAGTAATCATCAATGAAACTCACATAGTACACATGTCCGCCCTTTGATACAACTCTTACTGGTCCCCAAACATCTGAATGTACATAGTCAAGAATTCCTTTCGTTTTGTGAGTAGTTGATCTGAATTTTTCCTTGTTCTATTTTCCAAGAACACAAAACCTACAAAATTCCAACTGACACGTTTTCAAAACTTTCAACAATTTTCTCTTGTGTAGTTCTTTCATGTTATGTTCTCCCATATGCCCAAGACGCATATGCCACAAGACGGTCTCATCAAATTCAGCATCCACGGCTACAACTCCACCTACAATAGTAGTTCCCTGCAATGTGTAAATGTTTCCATCTAGTTTCTACCCTTTCATTACAGTCAGATTACCTTTCCATACCGTTAAGACTCCACCTTTGGACTTGTAATTAAAGCCATTACAATCCAAAGTGCCAAAAGATATCAAACTCTTTCTCAACTCAGGTATATGTCTTACATTACACATTGTTCTTACAACACCATCAAATATTTTTATCTTTACATTTCCTATGTTAACGATCTTGCAAGAAGCATCATTACCCATAAGAATTGTTCCAGAATTTACCAACCTATAAGTGTTGAACCACTCCTTGTTTGGAGTCATGTGATAAGAACATGCTGAGTCAAGTATCAAAGAGTCCGATAGATTATCCGACTCCATTGAAACTGATAGAACATTACCATCTGCTAAATCCTCTTCTTGAACAACATTCATAGATTTAGAAATTCTCTCATGCTTATTAGCATTTCCGTTCTTCCAATCCGGACACTCTGGTTTCACATGCCCCTTTTTACTGCATTTATAACACCGGATTTGCTTTTTCTTCTTGGATTGATTTCGAGATTTCTGGTTAGACCCATTTTTAAACTTTCCTTTGCCTCACTCATTACAATTGTTTAACACAAGTCCTTCCCCTTCATCATATATTTTCAACCTTTGATGAAAATTTAACAAAGCACTTGTTACGTCTTCCAAATTAGGTGTTTCTTTTCCCCACGTAAGAGTGGTCACAAGATTTTCGTAGGTATGAGTCGATGTAATGACCTACTTATATATTCATATAATAAAACATATTTAATAATAAGATCAACCCGAACCCATGGGTAACGGGGACACATCTGACATTCACAGTAGAAACCTAAGCAGCAATAAATGTAAATCACATTCTTATAACCATAAAATACATAATACCAGAGTCAACCTCATTCCATAATAATGTATTTTATGCAATATCCAAAAAACAAAATATATATACATCTAGGGACCCACAACATAAATCTCCCTATCCTTAGGTCAAAACTTACCCTCTTAGCGAGGTGGGTTTCCTGAAAATGATTTAATGTTGGGGGTGAGACATCTCTCAGTAAGGAAAAATAAACTAAATACAGCTGTGTGGTAACATGAATATTTGATGCTATAATACATACACAGTACATTTCATATACCAGTAAACATTCATCATAACATAGCTGAATAAGTATATACTTTTGTAATTTCTAATAAATCATATTGTATATAAAATGTCTGATATAACTAGTAATACTGTAATTACCTTGGATGTATAGCTAGCTGATGTCATGTATTACCCCCCATGACGGGTTGTGCAGCCCGAAGGCGAGACCTGACAATGGCTGGCTGACCACTGCCAATTCAAAAATGTCTGTAAGTACGATGGGCCCGCCACACCCTGGTCCAAACTCCTAGGTGGATGTCTACAACTTTACACTGAAAGCGACATCAACTATCCATCTCCCGCCCCCTCTACTTGCAGGGACGGTTAGCACAAGTCTTAACATAATAATCTGATCTATATAGCTATGGTACCGTGCTCCTGAAACTGAACTGAACTATCATCCAGGTTCTGATAACATATAATACATGATAATATACTTGTCTAACATAAATAGATTGATAACATTTTATGTAATAACATACATACATACATACATACGGCCTTGCACCGAATTCTTTTATATCTGCAGCCTTGCGCTGAATATTCATAAATACGGCCCTGCGCCAAAATCATACATAATATATGGCCTTGCGTTGACTATTAATCATGGCCTTGCGCCGAACATTTAATACTTATCATTCTGAATAAATAGTTCATTTATCATGTATTTTGAAATCATAATATACTACATTATTTCACAATCTCTGAAAACATACCTTATTCTTAAAATTGCCATAATATAATACTTTCCATGTAAAATAATATTCATGCCACACAATGCTGAATAAAACCATACATTCGATTCCAAAATCATATTTTCTGACATTTCATAATATATATACATTTCAACATAATAACAGTATTTTCCTAAATATGCATTTTTACCAATCTACTCATATATATATAATACATGCTTCTTGATAATTAATTTGCAAGGAAAATGACTGTTTTAGTTTATTCCCTTACCTACTTACTAAAAAGAAATCCCCCTAAAATTCACTAGTCTTGCTCTCGCAGGGTTCCTTGTTCAAAACCTAAAAACAACAACTCTCAGAACCAAACTTCAATATTTTTCCATGAATAACATTTCCTATGACTATGGGAAGACCAAATTCTAAATAAATAGCTTTACCTTGAATCAAAGATGAATTTCAAACTAGCCCCACTGACGATCCACTCCAGCAGATATACAAAAAACTTCCCCAAGAGTGTCGTGGTGGCTTCAGATCGTTGAACCGGCATAAATTCGGCCCAAAAACTTAGAGAGAAGGGATGAAAACCAAAGAGGAGAGAGAGGGGAGGGTTTCTGTGCGAGAAATGGTTGGAAAATTACATTTAGGGATATTTATACATTGGCCTTCATCAATGAGCCATGTCACCTCATCGACGAGGTCAAGAAGGCAACTTGTCGATGAAATTTAGAGCTGCGATATGTATCCCCTCGATATCTTCTTATCGACAAAGTACGCCCTCCTCGACGAGCCCAAAATGCCACGTCGTCGACGAACGCTCTGCTGCTGCCCCCTTTATATTATTTCCATTTTCCTCTCTCTTAATTATTTAAATACCATTATTCTTTAAGTGAGTACAGTTAAGGGCAAAAAATTTAGCAGCATCAAAGCCTTATCATCCTCATCAAATTTCACATCAACTCTCATAAGAACACTTATGATTTGATTAAACACATTGATGTGTTGATCTAGACTAGATCCTTCTACTATCATAAGCCAATATAAACGCTGCTTAAGAAAAAGTTTTTTTTTGAGGGATTTAGACATGTACCGACTTTCTAACTTTCACCAGATAGCCGCTGAAAAATCTTCCTCCATCACCCAATAGAGAACTTCATCAGCCAAACACAAGCGTATTGTCGACGCTACCTTTGCTTTCAAATCTAATTATGTTGCCTAATCCATTACTTCCGATTGAGTATCAAGTAGAGTCTTAGCCATTCCTTATTGCACAAGAATATCTTTCACTCTCCTCTGCCATAAACTGAAGCTTCTAGTTCCATCGAATTTCACAATGTCAAATCTTGCAGAAGACGATCTTGATGCCATAACAACAATCGTTTTGATACCAATTTGTTGTGATATGGATCGTATAGTGAAAATGTACAACAGAATAAACAACAACAAGTGAATGTAAATAACACACACAATCAGAAACAAAATCAACACAAAGATTTACGTGGTTCGGCAAAGCCTACATCCATGGAAGCAATGGCACACAAATTTCACTAAGGGAATCAAAATGTACACAATAGACTTCTCTAATGATCACTTTCACTCTCAAAATATGCCCATATGACATATATAGAGTTTCTTCGAAGGTTTCCCCCTGTTTTCCCAATCACCCAACGTTCAAAATTCAAAGATTCAGACAAACTGCCGCAGCCCAGTCGCCCCTCGTCGATGAACACAAAGACCAAGAAAAACCTTCGTCGACGAATATAGGGCTCTCTTTGATTAAGCTAGAAGTCTTAAATTTCCTACTTTCGGTAATTATTCATCAACGAGCTTCAAAGCCTTCATCGCTGTTCCCTCGTCGACGAGCATAGGCCCTTTGTCGATGTGTCCTGTTGTGCTGCCCCCTTCATGTTTTTCCTCCTTCCTTCTTTGTTTATCAAAACAAAAGTATAAAAGTCACAAATAACAAATCTAATAATAATAAATATAATAATAATAATAATAACAATAATAATAATAATAATAATAATAATAATAATAATAATAATAATAATAATAATAATAATAATAATAGTCTATACTATATATAAAATTACAAATAGTGTAAATTATTTTATGGACAAAATTATCCTTATCTTTTAAAAGAAAACTTAAATTTACATGTTCCCATATTTATATGGTGTCAATATTATAATTTATAAAGTAAAATATGAATTTTTATAAATAACTTTGAATATTCAAATTTTAATAGTCGTAAACTAAATTAACAATATATTATTAATTTGTTTTCAAAAATTTATTAAAATTTTTAAAAATATTTACTATAGTAGTATTCACATGTTATAATATACAATGCACATGATATATTGAGTAGTAATAATAATGAGGTGTGTTAGTTTTATAGAATAATTGAAGCGCTCTTTTGTTGTGGAACACAAAATTATATATATATATATATTGAAAAGGTGGTATTTTGAGACTTTTTGGACATTTAACCAATTCATTAAAGTATTACTTCAAATAAAAAGTTGTAAATTGCATGAGTTAAAGTTTGACATTTTAATTAGAAGTGCCTTAAATTTATCACCTGAACCATCCTTGAATATACTTAACCTTACCTAAAAATTCAATAAAATATCCTCTGTCTAAGAAGTTAAAATTTAATATTTAAATATGAATTCAATTTACATAAATTTAAACTCACTACGGGCATACACAATGCATGTACTCTGCGACTTTTGAGTGATAATTATAATGAAATATTTTTAAAAAATTAATAAATATATATTGTAAATAATATTATTTCAAGAAAGTTATGATTGATTAGGGGTATTTTTTGGAGTATTTATGTGTAGTTATAGGAATATTTTTAAAATATACATGAGTAGTTATAGGTGTTGTAAAAGATGCATAAAAATAAGTAGAGACGAGACTGAAATTTTATGTGGTTCGGCTATGCCTGCTCCACGGGCGGATGGGATAAAAGCTTCACTATCTTGGGAGGAATTACAAGATGATTTGAAGTCGACCTTGTACAAAATATCTGTCTTTCTTTCTATCACTCTCTCATATTCTCTCATCCTTTCTATTCGTTTGCACACTTCAAGCTTTATGTATATATCAAAATGAGAGGGAGAGAGGGCCCTTTTATAGGGCAATAAGGATAGCACATAATTTATGGTGGTAGAAAATGAAGGGGTGACAATCATTAATTTTTATATTTTTCATAATTCTCCCCCTTGGATCACCCATATATTAACTCCTTCAGATAAGATCTTTAAGATGTCTCATTCCGATGAGATGAACCAATTTATTGAATGTTGTAGCAAGTAAAGCTTTGGTGAACAAATTTGCTAGATTATCACTTGACTGAATCTACTGAACATCTATATCACCATTATTCTGGAGTTCATGTCTATAGAAGAATTTTGGAGAGATATGCATCATTATGTCACCCTTTATGTTTCCTCCTCTTAGTTGAGCTAGACATGCAGCGTTGTCTTCATATAAAATTGTTGGAATACCCTTGATTGATTGAAGACCGCAATTTTCTTAGATATGAGAAATCATTGATCTGAGCCAAACACATTCTCTACTAGCTTCATGGATAGCTAGTATTTCAAAATGATTGTAGGATGTTGTTGTAACCATCTACTTTATTGATTTTTAAGATATAGCATTTTTTTCATAAAGAAATACATATCCGGTTTAAGATTTAGCATTGTGAGGATCAGATAGATATCCAGCATCTACATATCCTACTAGTTGAGACTTGGAATCAAACTAGTAGAATAGACCCAAATAAGATGTACCTCTCAAATAGCGTAGAATGTGCTCAATTCCATTCCAGTGTCACCGAGGAGGAATAGAGCGATATCTTGCTAATAGATTTATAACAAATGCAATGACGGGTCTTGTACAATTAGCCAGATACATCAAAGAGCCGATAGTACTTAAATGTGGTACTTCTGGATCAAGTAATTCATCCCCCTCATCATTAGGTCGAAATGGATCCTTCTTAACATCAAATGATTGCACCATCATTGGAGATCCCAAAGGATGAACTTTGTCCATATAAAATTGCCTTAATATATTTTCAGTATATTTAGATTAATGAACAAGAATTCCATCATTTACATATTCAATATGTAGGCCAAGACAATATTTTGTTTTTCTTAAATCTTTCATCTCAAATTTCACCATTAAATAACTAGCAGCTTTAATGAGCTCTTCAGAAGTCCCAACTAAATTCAAATTATCGACATAAATAGAAATTATAGCAAATCTAAGTTATGATCTTTTAATGAAAACTCATGGACAAATTGGATTATTTATGAATCCTTCTTCCACAAGGTACTTACTTAATTGATTGTACCAGATGCGTCCAAATTGTTTTAATCCATATAAAGAATGTTGGAGTTTAATTGAACATAAATTTATGGGTTTAGCTTTAGGCAATTTAAATCCTTTAGGGATTTTCATATAAATTTCACAATCCAACAATCCATATAGGTATGTTGTTAATATGTCCATAAGACGTATGCTCAATTATTCAGCGACTGCTAGCCCAATTAAGAATCTGAAAGTGATTCCATCCATTACATGAGAATATGTCTCCTTATAGTCAATTTTGGGTTTCTACAAGAAACCTTGTGCCACAAGTCTTGCTTTACATTGAGTAATTTCATTATTTTTATTTCTCTTGAGCACAAATACCCATTTGTATCCAACAGGTTGGACACCTTCTAGTGTCTCGACTACAGGTCCAAAAAATTCTCTTTTTAATAGAAAGTTTAATTCTGCTATAATGACATCATTCCTTTTTTATCAATCACTTCTATATCAACATTTATTAACAGATTTAGGTTTAGGATACTCATTATTTCTGGAAATGTCAATAGCTACTACATATGCAAATATGTTGTTGATAGCAACTTTATTTCTATCTCACATTTCTCCTATGTAATAAATTCAGATTTCATTATTATTTCTAGGTACCTATCCCTTTTGAAGGGATGTCTCTTCAGGAGTTTTCTCTTTAGGAGATTTCTCTTTAGGAGGTTCCATAATAAGGATTTCATTTTTAGGAGAAATGAGTTTGTGAATGTCGAATGGATTATCCACCTTTGTAACCTTTTTTTGGAGTGTTTATAGATTTCACTTTTCTCTTTCTGGGAGTTTTATCTTTTCCACCAATAAGCCTTCCATGCTTAACTTGCGGTTTAGGTTTATTAGCTAGCCATTGTCCTTCAAGGACATCAATACGTAGTGGAATATTTGCAGCAAGTATATGAGATTTTAGTATGGTCTTGGTATTTGCAAAAGAATTTGGTAACTAATTTGCAATCTCTTGCAAATATATAACTTATGAGGTTCAAGTTCACTTTGATTTTTGAGAGAAACTAAATGAGATAAACTTATAACATTCCATGTGATTTATGTTGTTCTTCAAGCACTAATTTTGCTCCCCTAATGTATGGAATACTACTTCATCAAAATGATAATTTTGAAACTGTGTTTTAAACAAATCATTTGTTAAAGGTTCAAGATATCTAATAACATAAGGGAGTCAAAACCAACATAGATACCAAGCTTACGTTGAGGACCGATTTTAGTTCTTTGAGAAGGGGCAATAGGAGCTTATAGTGCTCAACCAAAAGTTCTTAAATAAGAAATGTCAGGTTGTTGCCAAAAACTAATTGCATAGGTGAAATTTTATTGCAAGCAGTTGGTCTTATACGAACTAATCATGCAATATGAAGAATAGCATATCCCCAAATAGATAAAGGCAATTTGGTTCTCATAATCACAAGTCTAGCAATGAGTTGAAGTCTCTTAATAAAAGATTCATCTAAACCATTTTGTGTACGGGTATGAGCAACAGGATGTTCAACATCTATTCCAAGTGACATGTAATAGTTATCAAAAGTTTGGGATGTAAATTCACCACATTATCCAAACAAATTGATTTAATTGGATAATTGGGAAAATGAACTTGTAATCTAATTAGTTGAGAAAGAAGTCTGGAAAATGCAATATTACGAGTAGAAAGTATAGAAACATGTGACCATCTAGTAGATGCATTAATTAAGACCATAAAATATCTAAATGGTCCAGATAGTGGATGTATTGGTCTGCATATATCACCATGAATTCTTTGTAAGAAACTAGGAGACCCAATACTTACCTTTGAAATAGATGGTTTGACAATTAATTTCCCTTTAGAGCAAGCAGTACACATGAAATCACTTGATAAAAGAATATTCTGGTTCTTTAGTGGATGACCATGTAAATTCTCAATTGTTGGCCCGAGTGTAGAGTCAAGAGGGGGATGAATGGACTCTTTTGCAAATTTTTGACTTTCTCTACAAAATAAAATTCTTGGCAAGATACAAGCAATTATACCACAATATATGAAATATAAATCATGCACAAGATATAAAATAAAGATTAGAGTAGAGAAGCTTAACATCAATATTTTAATGTGGTTCTACACCAAGCCTACGTGTGGCCTTGAGACCAACTCAAGGATTCCAAAATCCACTAACAAACTCCTTCACTAATGGAGAAGCATTACAACACAGGAAAAAATCCCTCAATTCTCACCAAGAGCCTTCATGTGGGAACAAATCCCACAACACTCACCAAGAGCCGTAAGGTTCACCAAGAAGCCTTGCAAATCGGTTACCCAAGAACCTTCACCAATTGGTTCACAAAAACCTTTTACAAATAGAGGATGGATTAAAAAACAATGCTCCCTTATGTGAGCTGATATCAATTACAATACATCCTCACACTAATCTCTCAAAAAAAAATGAATCAAACAAGATTAGAGAGCAAAAGAGAAATTGAGCACTTGATATGAAGAACTAAAATGCAAAGTGCTTAGGTTTTGTATTAAAAATGTTAACCACTAAACTCATGTAAAAGTAATCAAAACCATTACTAAACAAGTTATGGACTTGTATTTATAGGCAAAGGGGCGAACTAGTCGTTGGGCATTTAATATAAAATGCTATTTTTAAAACTAGTCATTTTTCATCCATTGGTGTTCTGTTTCCATCCCAAACCATCGACGATTTTCTGAATCTGTTGACTATTTCTTCCCAAAAGTCTTCAACATGAAAGTTGTGATATTTTTTCTTAACTTTCCATAGACACCAAGCTCTCCCTTTTTGGAGTTTTCTACCAAAATTTGTGCCCCAAATACCGAAAGGTATTTAGGAAATTTGATAAGTGCATAACTGAGGTTTTAAACCTAACTAGGACCAAGTTTGTAAAAGATTATAACACTAGTATGATTTAAAACTTGTCCTTATGAATATATACTTAATTTTCTTGAAGCTTTAGGACATAAAACTTATTTTGGACCAAGGATATAAAAGATTATAACACAAATACCACTTCACACTTGTCCCATTTGAAAACATATTTGAGTATAAGATATTTTTTCATAACTCTTTGTTTTATCTATTAAAACCATGAGTATTGAGGTCGTGACTTAGTGAAATCCTGTATACTCTTGTGTCCTAGTATATACATGCCATTTTGCTCAACTCTTGCTCAAAAATCATGCGTGAAACAAAACTGCAAGAGTCACAATAATATTTAACTCAAACACTCCCCATTACATAAAATTCTATACTAGCTTCCTTAGATGTGCTTGAGTACTTCCGAGTAAGTGTCCTTTTGATCTTTCTTGAGGGGAACGGTGTGATCCTAAGAGGGGGTGAATTGGATTTTAAAAAATTTTGCATATAAATTAAACCGATTCACTAAATCATATCCCAATTTAAAATGGAAGGCGTGTATGCAAAAATAATAACTACAATAAACGAAAAAGCATACATGTGCAGAATTTAAAGTGTGGAATAAATGAGTTAGAGAGATATAGAATGACCACGATTTTTAACAAAGTTCGGCCAATTTTGCCTACGTCCTTGCCTTGGGCAAACCCCCCAAAGATTTCACTAACCCTGCTCACTTAATAGAGTGGAGCAGAAACCATTTACACACCTTATAGGGTGGAATTCCCCCAGCCCCCTTAACCGGGCGGAGCCAAACCGTTACACACTCCTTATAGGGTGGAGCCCTCCTAGCTCACTTAACCGGGCAAAGCCAAACCGTTACTCCTTGTAGGGCAGAGTCCCCCTAGCTCCCTTAACAGGGGGAAGTCAAGCTGCTAACACTCCTTACAGGATGGAGTCCCCCTAGCTCCCTTAATTGGGCGGACTCAATGTACCCTCACTTGGGCCACAGTTCACAACCCGAACCGCGAAGGGCTTGTTTATCAAAAATATTTTTTTCGTACAATTGAAAATGCTTCTTAAATAAGTTGATATGTACAATATGAAAATCTATATGCACTCTCGTATGATTTAAAAAATGAAACTCAATAGAGTATGATTTTCCTCTCAAAATATTCTTCAATGAAAACTGAGAGTATGGAAAATGATTTTTCTTTTCAAAAATGATCTTTTAAAAATTTAATTCAAATAAGGCTTCCAAGCAAAGTATATGATTGTAAATCATTGCTCTAACATTTTCTCAAGATGCTTTTCAAGCCAATATTTATCAATGAAAGTATGCTCAAAGCAATCTTGATTAACCCAAAGTTTTCTCTGAAAAATATTTTCAAATAAAGGAATAGGAGAAACAATGGTTTTCATTATAATGATTGACCTTATAAAATATCAAAAACAAGAAGACTCTCAAACTTTATATATGAAGTGAGATATAAGCTCAAGCCTTACTTGAATAACTTAAAAATATTTCCCTAAAAATAATTTTCACAAAGAAGAGTATGGGAGAAATATTATCTTTGAAAATCATGAAACTAAAAAGGCTATCAAGCAATATATATGAGTTATGATATAAGCTCAAGGCTTCAAGACAAATTTAAAAGAAATTTCTCCAAAGAAATATTTTCCAAATAAAAGGGTATGGGAGAAATTTAATCTTTGAAAACCATAAAAAGGCTATCAAGCAATATATATGCTCAAGTCTTTTTAAAACTTGCCTCAAGAAAAAGAAGCCTTTGAAGCAAAAATATATGAGTGGATATATGCTCCAAGCTTCCTTCAATAACCCACAATATTTTCTCCCAAAAAGAATTTTCAAAATGAAAGAGTAGGAGAAATATGAAATTTAATGCACAAAGGGGTATAAGAAATGAGGGAGAAATAAAGAATTTGTAAATATGCTCTCAAGATATTTCTACAACATTTTCCAAGTTGTTTAGGCTAGTATTCATAGGCAAAAACCAAAGTCGCCATTTGATGACCGTTGGGCCTTTAAAATAATAGTTTATTTTGAAAACAAGCCGTTTTTCGGCCGTTGGGGCGCTTTCTGTGCAAACGCCTTCAGTTTTTTAGACATAACGTTTTATATACAACTCCAAAATAGACATTCTTGGAATCAAAAAAAAAATCTAATAAAAAATCCCATAACTTTCATGTTGAACATGTTTTAAGATAAGAAGTGATTGATTGATAAAATTGCTCATCAATGAGATAAAAGAAACATGAAGAGAATTTTTCTACTACGACCACTTTTCAGTTTTTTAGGCATTACATTTTCTAGGGAACTTCAAATGGAACGTTCTTGGTATCAAGAGAAAGCTAAGAGAAAATCCCACAATTTTTATGTTGAACATATTTTAATATGAGAATGGATTGATCGAGAAAATTGCTTATTAATGAGACAAAAGAAACATGAAAGGGATTTTGAAATACTTATTTTGGAATTTTTCATTCCAAAAATGATTTTTGCTCTTGTTTTGATTTCAAAACCAACTTAAACCCCTTTTCGTATAAGTTTAAATTTTTGAATAAAAGGTTTTCGTGAAAAACTTGGGATCCTATTGTCAATCTAAGGTCTTGCTCATTTTGAGAGATTGAGAGAGAGCTTTAAATTAAATCATGAGACATGCATGCACAAATTTAAACCTAATTACTATTACAACCCAAAAATAAATAAAATCTTCATGCTTTTGCTCCTTAACACTCCATAGAAGACACCAAAATTTATTTCTCGATTAGGTACTCCTTGGCTTCCATTTTACATCCCCCATTTGCGCCTTCTGCATCATAAATCTGTTCAAAGACTAAACGCACAAATGAAATGTTGTGGTTTGTCATAATCAAAATAGGGATTGGACTCAAAAAGTCAACAATCTCCCCTTTTTTGATTATGACAAATAGAGGAGCAAAATTGGAATTGCCTGACAATGCTTCCCCTTACAATATGCATAGATTCAAAAAGATATTCAATACAATTCATATTCAAGCATGAAGACTTTATAATTTTTCAAGTTTAACATTTAAGTCCACGTAGCTTCACTGTGCCATATGTTATTGAAGCTAACTTTAAAAAGATATTCAATTAAGTATATTTATAATTTTCCAAATTTGAAGAACCAAAGTAAGAGAGTATAGTTTATAAATGAATTTTGCTCATAAATCTTCTATCCCTTTTGTCATCAGCAAAAGGGCTAAAAAAATATCTCTTTAGTTAAAAAGAGCATTTAAATCTTCTCCCCCTTTTGTCTTTGAATTTAAAAACAATTTCATGACAAAATAAATTTAAGAAAGTTATAAAAGCATATGTTATGAATACCTTTAAGCACACATACAAGAAATAAAGATTTATCCTATATAAGTTTAGATCTTGCCAAAAATTTATTTAAGAAAAAAATTTCCCTTTTGACTTTATCAATATTTACTGGGGACAATGTTTGATGAAAAAGAAACTTTAACATAAAAGTTCAAGCAAGCTAAAAGATTTTCTGGTATACGTTTAAGAACAGTCCATAATATAACCAAAAAACCCAACCGCATAGATCCTAATAGGTTTGAAATTTAAAAGCAAGATCATGTGACAAAACCAAAGAAGTTGTGGCTAAGCATTATATTTACATTTAAGATATTCAAGAAAATCATCATATTTAAGCACACAAGCCACAAAAAAATTATAATCAGAAATCTAAGCCAAGCATGTGGGTGAGCATAAAAGATAATTTTTAAATTCAAAAGCTTCCCCTTTCGATTTGAATACGTGCTTAGATGTATTTAAATATTTGCACTCATCATGAACTAATTCCATTAAATATGCCAGAGTGTAAGAAATCAATTTGGATTATTTTAAAAAACAATTATGCTAGATTTAGATTATGCAATCTTAATCATCCAGTCCATGCAATCATTCCTATAGAACACACATGCTTTAAAAAAAAAATAGCATTTAAGTCATGCAAGGTGTTCATGCATCCAAGAACAATGCATATCACAATATAGTTCTATGGAAAACAGGATATGATGTTCAAGGATTAAAAAAAAAAAAATTAGGACTTAAAAACAAAAATAATGATAATATGAGTCTGAAGGGCAGGTGACTATAATCCTTTTTATTAAGGATAGGGCTTATGCTCCCCTATATATTTGCATGCATACATACTTGCATTTTTAGTTCAAGGATGATTTTTATTTTTCACTCATTCATCATATATTCATCCTTCAAAACATTTTAGTATGCAGCAAATATTAATCATTCAGCACACAAGCATGACATATTGCATTTCAAATCAACACTCGATAGCCAACCAAGGCCATAGTCAGAAAAGTTATGCATTACTTGTGCAATTGGGTTCAAAAGAAAATAACACAACTCAAAAACTCAATGAGTGTGTGACAAATAAAAACTACCCCAAAGTCATGCAATTTTTCACAATTACTTGGACTTTAACCAAGGCATGTGATATTGAATTTAAAACTAGCCAAGTTAACCATTTGGGTCCTACATGAAGTTCATAACCCAAAGATTTGGACCAAATAGTGTCCATGAACTGGATTTTCCTAGACTTAGAGAATGTGTATATGATGAAGGGCGTCCTAGGAAATTCAAAGAATTTTGATTGTACATATTTTTCAATTTAGCACATAGCATATAGGATTCAACACGTACCAACCTATTAAATTAAATTTTTCCTACATTTTCTATAAAGATATTCCTAAGGTTCAACCAGCATGCATTAACTTTTAAGTCAAGATCATTCAACATGCAAAAGCTTACAATTGCCATTTAAATCAGCATGCAAATGATCTTTTTACCATGCACGAGTTATAAATAATCAACAATTAACAAGTGCATGCAACAGTCTAAGTGACCATTTAACATTAAAAAACTAAATATGATACGATCACAATTTTGATACTTAATAAGACTTGTAAAAGTATTTGGAATTTAAAAACAGTCTTATGGAGTCATGATTTCAGTTAACTAACTAGCATGAATGTCTATATGTGATCCTTCAATTCAACATGCAAGACCCTAGTTAACTACCAGCATGCAATTCACAAATCTACATCAGTCATGCAGATGGCATTCAGAATAAGCATACAAATCTCTTAAATTTACTTCCAGCATGGAAACTAGTATAATCGATTTATTCAATACAGCCCAAACTAGTTCATGCTTTAGAAGCGCAATTAACTATCCATCAAGTAATATAACATTTAGCAAGCAGTGGATATTTGCATTCAGCTCAAAGCATCCAATATAAAAAACTATAAGATATTTCAAGCCCAATACAATTGATTGCATATTTGATGAATTTAAATAAAGCTGCTCGTTGGCCTTACAAGGCTTAACGTCCTGTTTTGATGCTAACAAACAAGTGGAACTTAATATATTTGGTTAAGTGATGTCATTTTAGGATTTAATGATGAATGCAAGGTCAAGTGTTCAAAAGGATTCATGAAAGCTTATATTTCAAAGAATGATGATCATCTGAAGCTTAAATGGCATGAATTCAAAGAATAAAGCTTAAAGATCATGAGAGCATGGATATTAAAGAGAACTTGATGAAAAACTCAAAGTATCTTAAAGCTTGTAGACGAGAAGAAGACCAAAGCAAGAAGACTTAAGTGTTTAAGAATGGCAAATGGCTTAGAAGTCTTTATGTAGGTGCTTTAATATTTAAATATCTTTTGAAATATTGTTGAAGCTCTTTAAGGGAAATACATGGACTTAAAGACCTATTTTAAAACCCCAAAAAATGTTTTATGAAAGATCAAAACAAGAGAGCAAAATAAAATTTGAAAATAAAAAATGAAAAACCAGAAAGAGGACTGGTCAGCTGACTAACCAGAAATACTCTAGGTTCACTCATCTGATTGATTGAAAACAACAAGTAAATTAACTATCCAATCGATTGACTCAATAAACTGAAAACACCCTGCCGACTAACCCATTTTGAACTGTGTCACGCCAGCTGACTAACAATTTCCTAATTTCAATTCTAGCAAATAGAAGGGTGTTAGCCGTCTATCCAGCCGATTGACCCTGTGGAAATATACCACCCAGTCGCCTGTCCAGCCAACTGACTCCATGGGATTTGATTTTTAAAACTCCAATGGGAAATTTTCAAAAATTGGTTTTTCAATTATGAACGTTATAAAAACTTGATGGACACTCCAAGTAACTTGGGGAATAAGGAAACTAATCCTAAAAAATCTATAAATACTACCTTAATCCCAAGAAATTAAAACAACAAGCAATCTTACAGCACACTTGCATCAAATCTTTCAATCTCTCTCAAAGTTTCATGTTGCTCATACTCTTGCTGAGGGAAAACATCTGAATTGCTGCTGAAACAACTATCTAAGGTTCTCATACTGAGTTTTCTCAATCACAAGGAACCCTTGGTGAAATTCTACACTTGAGCTTCAATTCTATTTCTTATTGGTATTTAAATTATTGAAGTACCTAGAGCTAAATTTGTACTAATCTACTCTGTTTTGAGAGTGCTATTGTACATAGTGTTTACTTCATATCTTTTGTAGTTCTTGGACGATTTAAGGTGTTTGGATCATTGGCTAAGCGAGGTGAAGGAGTGACCGCATGAGGGTATATCATTTGGAGAGGCGGGCTCTAGCCTAATCAAATGAGTGTTAATGGTGTTGTTCCACCCAGTAAAGGAACTAGTTTTAGTGAATCCTTTGCTTGTTTTCCAAAGGCAAGGACATAGGCTAGGTATAAGCCGAACCTCGTAAAAATATCGATCTCACTCTCTCATTCCCTTAGTCTCTTTATTTTCAGCACATACAAAACTGTGTGGATGTTTTAAATATCTAAATCATATACACTACGTGGATTAGATATTAAATGAACTTAAGCTTATTTTTTTTTTTTTTGGGATTGCAGAAACCAAAAGGGAGTATGTTGGTTGATCAATCTTTTGCGAAAACTGTAAAGTAGTATGTTGATTTATTCAACACCCCAAGACTCTTTAACTTAAAGTTTATTTAAGATCTAAGTATTTGGAAAAAGTGATTGGATGTTGTATTGGATATCAAATTAAGAGACAAATTTCATATATACAGGGCTTGATTCAAATTTATATAAATAGGGCTACACACAAGTTGAAAAAGTTGAGAATTTCCACTAAGTTACAAAGTATATCTTGATTGAATGTTTTATAATTGATTGGCTTGGTTAATTTGTTTGATTGAATGTTTGTGTGGTTGTGGATTGAATAAAAAGAATTAAGTTTTTAAGATGAACCCGGATGAATCCATAACTAATATGTACACTAGGTTCACTCACATAATAAATTCCCTAAATGCCTTAGGAAAAACCTACACTACCTATGGGATGATAAGAAAAATTCTTAGAGGACTGCCACCTAAAATGGAACCAAAAGCCACTGCCATAACGGAAGGAAGAAATTAGAAAAACATCTCCTTAGATGAGTTAATAGGTTCTCTACTCACATATGAAATGTCAATGAATGAAAGGAGTGGAAAATCCAAAGCACAAGAATCTATAGCCTTCAAAGCCTCAAAAGAAACCTCTAGTAGTGAAGAAGAGATGGATGAAGATGAACTAGCCTTCATAACTAAGAAACTTGCAAAAATCCTTATAAGGAAAAACAAATTCAAAAGAAGAAACCAAAACTCCGAATCAAATGAAGAAGAAACTAATATAAAGAAATCAAAGAATAAAATTCCCACATGTTATAATTGCAAAAATGGTGGACACATAAAACCGGAATGTCCACTACTTAAGAAAAATTCTAAAAAGAAAAAGAAAAAGGCAATGAAAGCCACTACTTGGGATAGTACAAGTAGTTCGGAATGTGAATCAAGTGACCAAGAGGTTGCTTACACTTACTTTATGGCTTGGGATAATAAGGAAAGGTCCTCATCCAAATCCTTAAATAATTCTTGTAGTGATTTCATCAAATGAATCCAATGATGAGTGTATGCCATCTTATGATGAATTACAAAATGATTTATTAAGGACATAAGATACTCATCAAAGTAACTAAACAAAACACATCATTGAAAACAAGAATTATGGAATGATGAAAGAGTTAGAATCAATTAAGATTGTTAAAAATGATAAAGATTCAAAACTCAAGAAAATAGAAAATAAGTATGAAGCTACAATAAAAGAATTAGAAGCTAAAAATCTTGCTGAAAAAGAAAAAGACTTGAAAATCAAGAAATTAGAAAGCAATAATGAAAAGATGATAGAAGACTTTCGATCCCTATCCTCCATGGAATATGAGAAAGACATATATATTTCTGAATTAGAGTATAAAATCAGAAAATTATCTCAAGAATTAGAGAAATCACAAAAGAAGGTTGATGACAAGAAAGACATTGAGATAAATTATCTCAAAAATCAAATTAAAGATAAAGAAAAGATCATTTACAAATCCTAAGATCATTTACAAATCCTAAGAATTTAATCATTATAACCCCTTTTATTTAATTAACAAATCCTAAGATCCAAGATATCAGAAGATTTCAATATAAATTAGTGATCTTAAGACTTCTGGTTCAATAAATTATGTTATTTATTTAAAAATCTTATGTGTTCTAATATATTTCTATGAAGCTACTCATAAGATGACATGCCATTATCACATTCATCACATGATTCATTAAGAATTTAACACAAACATATACCATATGAATCATGACATAATCATCCAATAAAGTAGAAGGAGGAAGATATACCTTTTTGTTTTACTCCTTAATTGTTTAAACTTGAAATACCTAGAGTGGCATTCTCCTCTCTCACGGATTCTCAATACCTCTCATTGTTCCCAAAATTCCTCAGTACTAAAACAAGACATAATTTTTAAAAACATTAGTAACTAAGGCATAATAAAATATGCATGGCACTCAAATGATATGCATTAAATTCATGTCATGCACTTTCAACTCATTTTCAATCTTTGGGAAACTATCCATTTTAAAACATTCATTTGGATAAAATTTCCTTAGCCAAACGCTTTCCAAAAACTACAATCAATTTGATTTTACAAAAAATGATACTCATTTTCAATTTTCAAACGGTAAAATCTACACAATAAAAACAGTAGTGGATTTGCAAAGGATTGACTCATTGCAATCTTATGCAAACGCGGTTAATCTTATTGCAACTAAGCTCTGATACCAATTGAAAGAAATGGTCTAATCCTAAGAGGGGGAGAGGGTGAATTAGATTTTAAAATATTTTGCGGATAAATTAAACTGATTCATCAAATTATATCCCAATTTAAAATGAAAGGCGTGCATGCAAAAATAATAACTACGATAAATGGCCAAGCATACACGTGTAGAATTTAAAATGCAGAAACTAAATGAGAGAGAGAGAGAGAGAGAGAGAGAGAGAGAGAGAGAGAGAGAGAGAGAGAGAGAGAATGACACATGATTTTTAATGAGGTTCGGCCAATCCTGCCTACGACCTCGCCTTGGGCAAACCCCCCAAGGATTTCACTAACCCAGCTCACTTAACCTAGTGGAGTGGAAACCATTTACACTCCATACATGGTGGAGTCCCCCAAGCACCCTTAACCGGGCAGAGCCAAACCGTTACTCACTCCTTATAAGGTGGAGCACTCCTAGCTTACTCAACCGGGTGGAGCCAAACCATTGCTCCTTGCAGGCTGGAATCCCCCTAACTCCATTAACCAAGGCTAGCCAAGCCGTTAACACTCCTTATAGGGTGGAGTCCCACTAACTCCCTTAACCGTGCAGAATCAAACCTTCTCCAAGTGATGTACCCTCACTTAGCCCACAGTTCACAACTCGAACCCCAAAGGGCTTGTTTATCAAAAATATTTTTTCTTCTTAAATATGTTGATTTGTATAATATGAAAACCTAGATGCACTCTCACATGATTTAAGAAATGAAGCTTAGTAGAGTATGATTTTCCTCTCAAAATATTCTTCAATTAAAATTGAGAGTATGGAAAATGATTTTTCTTTTCAAAAATGATCTTTTAAAAATTTAATTCAAATAAGGCTTCCAATAAAAGTATATGATTGTAAATCAATGCTCTAACTTTTTCTCAAGATGCTTTTCAAGCCAATATTTATCAATGAAAATATGCTCAAAGCAATCTTGATTAACCCAAAGTTTTCTCTGAAAAATATTTTCAAATAAAGGAATGGGAGAAACAATGGTTTTCTTTATAATGATTGACCTTAAAAAATATCAAAAACAAGAAGACTCTCAAGATTTATATATGAAGTGAGATATAAGCTCAAGCCTTGCTTGAATAACTTAAAAATATTTCCCCAAAAATAATTTTCACAAAGAAGAGTATGGGAGAAATATTATCTTTGAAAATCATGAAACTAAAAAGGCTATCAAGCAATATATATGAGTTATGATATAAGCTCAAGCCTTCAAAACAATTTAAAAGAAATTTCTCCAAAGAAATGTTTTCCAAATAAAAGCATATGGGAGAAATTTAATCTTTGAAAACCATAAAAATGCTATCAAGCAATATATATATGCTCATGCCTTTTTAAAACTTACCTCAAGAAAAAGAAGCCTTTGAAAAACATATATATATGAGTGGATATATGCTCCAAGCTTCCTTAAATAACTCACAATATTTTCTCCCAAAAATAATTTTCGAAATGAAAGAGTAGGAGAAATATGAATTTTAATGCACAAAGGGATATAAGAAATGAGGGAGAAAGAAAGAATGTGTAAATATGCTCTCAAGATATTTCTCTAACATTTTACAAGTTGTTTAGGCTAGTATTTATAGGTAAAATCCAAAGTTGCCATTTTATGACCATTGGGGCTTTAAAATAATAGTTTATTTTGAAAACTAGCCGTTTTTCGACCGTTGGCGAGCTTTTTGCACAGACACCTTCAGTTTTTTAGACATAACTTTTTCTATAAAACTCCATATTGGATGTTCTTGGTATCAACAAAAATCTAATAAACAATCCCACAACTTTCATGTTGAACACTTTCTAAGATAAGGAGTGATTGATTGATAAAATTGCTCATCAATGAGACGAAAGAAACATGAAGGGAATTTTTCTACTGCATACACTTTTCAGTATTTTCGGCATTATTTTTTCTAGAGAACTCCAAATGGGACTTTATTGGTACCAAGAGAAATCTAAGAGAAAATCTCACAATTTTCATGTTGAACATATTTTAAGATGAGAATAGATTGATCGAGAAAATTGCTCATTAATGAGATGGCAAAAACATGAAAGGTATTTTGAAAAAACATGTTTTGGAGTTTTTCATTCCAAAAATGATTTTTGTCCTTGTTTTGATTTCAAAACCATTTAAAACCTTTTCGTATAAGTTTAACTTTTTGAATAAAAGGTTTTCATGAAAAACTTGATGTAGAGACCCAAAAAATGATGATAATAATAATAATAATAATAATAATAATAGTAATAATAATAATAATAATAATAATAATAATAATAATAATAATAATAATAATAATAATAATAATAGTAAGTAAGAAAAAGAGGAAATTTGGTTTGGCAAAGGCCAAATCGTCGACGATTTTGGTGGAGTTTAGAAAACCGTTGATGGTTTTAAGTTATCAAGGGGAGGTAAGGATAAGACGGTAAAAATGGTTTGGTTAAAAGGTCAAACCGTCGATGGTTTGGTCCAGGTCTGTGGCCTATATAAAGCCTTCGAGTCTTTTTTTTAAAGATAAATAAATCCCTTTCTCTCTCTCTCTCTCTCTCTCTCTCTCTCTCTCTCTCTCTCTCTCTCTCTCTCTCTCTCTCTCTTCAATTTTTCTCCTGAATCAAGCCCGAATCAGCTAATAAACATCATTTCGGGATTTCGGAGATGAATCTCTACAATTTAATCAGAACAGATTAGTTGTTTGGGGATTCTGGGCACCACTCCAGGACTAAGGTACAGAGATGAATTTGTTAGTTATTTCAAAAAAAAAATAACTGGTTAAACTGGAGTATGAGAGCTTAGAAGTTTCATGGTTGTTATTATTCCAAAGTTGAACTCATTAAACTAAGGTGTATAAATACAAGATCTGTGTTCCAAACGCTATAGGCATCGTTTTAGGGTCCCTGCAAGTGTATTTCCAGAAAACAGGTAAGGGGAATAGATTATGTCAGATGTTTTCAAAAAGTTGACTGATTAAATTATAATATGTGATTTTTGAGTAATATATATGTGTTTTCTTGAGTATACAGATTTATGAAATTGGGAACTTTGGAAATGATATATGTATGTTTTGAGAAAGTTGGATTAAGTTAAGTAAAACCCTAAAGATGGTTATACCAATATTTTCAGTAGAATATTATAGTATAGATTATCACTTAAAATGTGCGGCATGAGTTGAATATTATGCATAATTATTTTGTTAGTTTTTATGATAATATGTATATAGAGACAGAGATATGGATTTATACAGACTTATAGTATGATGATATTTTATACAGAACTATAGTATGGCAGTATGTGATACAAATTTTATACTAATATTATACAGTATTACAGCGTTTTATATAGAACTATAGTACAAATATTATACATTATTATAGCATTCTTTATAGAACTACAGTACAAATTTTATACAGAGTTACAACGTTCTATATAGAATTACAGTACAACATTTGATACAAAATTACATAATGATAGCGTCTATATAGAACTACAGTACAACATTCGATACAAAATCACATAATGATAGCATTCTATATAGAACTACAGTATAATGATATTTTATACAAAGTTATAGTATTTTAGTGATTTTATACATATTTATAGTTTGATAGTTTATACTGATTTGTGAATGAAATCATGTTATTATATTGTTTTAGAAATTGCATTATATGGTTTAAGAACCCTGATGGACCATAGCTAAGCACAGTACCGTAACTTCACAGATACCAGTGCAGCCAGACTTCTCAAATAAAGTGTTGGTAGTATACAGTCAATTGTGTCATTGAAGTGTAGATTTACCAGCTAGAGTCCGGACCAGCTGGGTAGGCCAATCGTACTCATAGTTACAGATTTAGATATAGATATAGATACAGTTGACTTAGTCTAGTTAGGCCAACCGTGGCTAGGTCTAGCCTACGGGCCGCACAACTCGGATCATGCAAGGTTAATACATGAAGTTATTGTTTATCTATCCAGGGTAGTTCTTCTATGCATATATGTGCATTTAGTTATACAGAGGTATTATCTTATGCAGAGTATGATGTCAAAGGAAAGTATTTTGAAATATATTTATATGCGTGTGTACAGTTTTACATGATTTCACAGTGAAAGGGCAAGTAAATAATTGTTGTTTTTCGAAACACTAAAACTCATATTGCCACACACTGACAATAATCTATTCCTTCTTACTGAGAGGTTCTCACTTCTATAATTTCTATCATTTTAGGAAATCCAGGTAACTAGGCTTAGGGCTCTCCAGGGCAGAGGTTGAAAGTATTGTTCAGGGTAAGTAGTGGTGGGATACCATGGTGTATAAGATATTAGTTTGTGTATCTTTAAGATGGATTATGGATGGCTATTTTTAGGATTTATATAAAACTATGTTGATGATTAGAACTCTTGTATTATAGTTGGATGTATATAGATACATAGATGCTTCCACTGTTTAGTATGATATGTTTAAGGACTGTTCTACCTGGTGCCACTTTGGGCATCACTGGGTACTATAGTGTATTTTATAGAGATATTGTGTATAGAATATTGCACAGAGCATCACAGTTTGGTATCAGGGCTAACATATTTTATTAAAAAAAATATATTATAGTAGAATTTTCGGGTCATGACACTTGGGATCCTAAGGTCAATCTAAGTTCTTGGTCATTTTAAAAGATTGAGAGAGAGCTTCAAATTAAATCATGAGACATGCATGCACTAATTTAAACCTAATTACTACTACAACCCAAAAATAAATAAAATCTCCATGCTTCTGCTCCTTAATACTCCATGGAATACGCCAAAATTTTGTGCTCGATTAGGTACTCGTTGGCTTCCATTTTGCATCCCTCATTTGTGCCTTCTACATCATAAATTTGTTCAAAGACTAAAAGAACAAATGAGATGTTGTGGTTTGTCATAATCAAAATAGGAATCGGACTCAAAAAGTCAACATTTCCTATTCAAACATTTACCCGGCCCATTCTTTGCCTTTGATCCGGTACCTTCATGTATTCGTCACTTGTACCTGAACTAAACATGATTTGCAAAGATGGAATACACTTGGAATAACAAATAGGTCAATATCATTAAAACATATTAAACATGATAATGTAGTCACCAAGGCTAACATCAATTATTCTTCACATCATTACATCTCTAGGATGTCCAGGACGATCATGCCAAAGTGTAAATAACTTTGGGTTATTGAACTTCTGGTGCAAGATATTATATTATTCAACTGTTTTAATCTTTGTATAATACAATCCAAAAGATAAAGTTGACAATTTTTATAAAATTTGTTTTTTCCCAGAAACAATAAAAGTAATATAAAGAAATTCTTTAATGCCTTCATTTGTAATTTCAATGCAATATCCATTGAGTCTTTAATCTTTAAAACTTAACAAATTTCTTCTAGATCTACTGGAGTATAAAGCTTTATCAATTTATAATTAAGTACTATTGGGAAACTTTATATTAGCTCTTTCAAAGCTTTCAATCAAATTTGTAAAACCATATATTGTATTAATATTTGTTGAAGATATATTCAAGTAATGGAAATATTTCATATCTCGAAGAATTGTGTGTTGCAGCATTGTCATCTAAACAAACTTCTTCCTTAGATATCTTAGAATTGATCAAAACTTTAAGACAATCCACGCGACAACACATATTTTAAAAACACATTATTATAATTGATCATAGCAATAATAAATACGATAATTTATTTATTGAAATCCAAATACATTATTGCTTACTTTATATCATAAAATTTTATATCATTATTTTCGTCTTGATTTACAAAGAAATCAGCAATATCAAGATAAACAGAGTTTGATGGTCCAACATCAAGGTCTATTGAAACAACATTATCAACAAAAATTTGTATCAACTTCTTTACTCTTTTCCTTTTCTTTTATAGAGGCTTGATGTAGAGGCCCAGAAAATATAATAATTAAGATAAATAAGGAAAAGAGGAAGAAGGTTTGGGTATAACCCAAACCGTCGACGGTTTCATGGGGAAGTAGGAAAACCATCAACGGTTTTCTTTTTACCGTGGGATGGTTACAGGTAAAACAGTTAAAAAGGGACGGGTAAAACCCAAACCATCGATGGTTTTGTGAGAGGAGCAGAAAACCGTCGACGATTTTCTCGACAGTGAGGGTTATAAAGAAAAAATCATGCGAGCTTCATTGGGAAAAATAAAATAAAATCTTCCTCCCTCTCTCTCTCTCTCTATAAAACCCTACGGTCCTACCTCCTTCTTTCTTTGATTCTTGCTCCGTTAAACCCCATTTTGACAATCAGGAACCACCATGAGGTTGGTGGGAAGATTCTCTGCAACTTCACTAGAGAAAATTTTTAGTTTGGGATTCCGGGGCACCACTCCAAAACTAAGGTAAGGGTGTTAAATATTAGTTTTAATTGTTAAATTGGAGTATTTGGGGACCTAGGGAATATTAAATGATAATATTCTGGAGATTGAGTTGATTAATTTGGGGAAAATTTTAGGTTTTGAACTTTGAACGTCGTGGGGTGTAGATTTAGAGTTTCAACAGACTTAATAGGCAACTGGTAAGGGAATAGATTAAGTCGGGTATTTTCAAAAAAATTTAACATTTATTATACAATATTTGTTTCAAAAATTATATGTATGAAATAATGTAGTTTTAGGAATACTGATGTTGAACTGAGGAAACCTTGATTTCATATTTAATATTATTTTGTCAGTAAAATATGTTTTTCCAGGCTATATAATATTATATAGTGTTTGCTTTTGTGTATTCCCAAGAAAGGGGGTGAATTGGGAATTAAAATTTTATCCTACCTAGGTTCATCGAAATCAGGCAATAGTAATACTCAACCTATGGTCTGTCTATATACACATAAACCCAAATGCGCAGATAAATGTAAGAAACAAAAATTAAATCATGTGCAACATTCACACTATAACACACATGTGTAGAAATATAAATTGCGGAAATATAAATAGTGCACACATGATATGTTATTGGGGTTCGGCCAATACTGCCTACGTCCCCGCCTTGGCTCACCAACACAATGATTCCACTAATGCTCACTTAACGAGTAGAGCGGCACCGGTTACAACCAGGTCAATTAACATGGCTGACCTCAACCTACAACTGCACCTTACCAGGATGGTGCACCTAACTTTCCTAACCGGGCTTAAGCCAATCCAGGACTATTCAACAGAGCTAGTCTCCCTCTTCAGGCCCATGCCTAGAATACAACAGATATAAAAATTTACATACAAGCAAATGTGTTGACCTTATAGGTCATGCCCGATTTTGATTATGACAAATACTCATTATATTTCTAATGGGTGTTTGAGGTTTTGTGCAGGAACTAAGATTGTCAAAGATCAAGATGGGCACAAAGCAAGTAAAGTCTGAAGACCGATTATCGATCTTAATTGTAATATAATTCATTTGTGAAAATTGGTCTGTAATAGTAAGTAGGGCTCTAGTTTGTAATGAGCTCACATGCATCACATGTATAATTTATTACGTAAGCTCAAACAAACTATAAATGAGAAATGACCTTAGAAAGTCCTCGAATTTTCCCTTCAGGTTGACCGACATCGGACTTTTTTGGTGTCTTCAAAATTGGACCCCAAGTGACCCTAGGATACATACATTTGCACATATGTTTGTTAAGCACTTAAATATGGTTTGTATGTTTCGAAATGGGACCGAAATGCACACTTGGTGCACTTTCGGTCGACCGGCCAAAACAGTTCATTTTGGTCTGGTCGACCGAACTAGACCTAGGTCAACTATTGACCAAGGTCCTGGTCGACCAAACCTATGCAGTTCAAACCCCCCCCCCTCGGTCTACCGAAACCCTCTCTGGTCAACAATTTGACCATCTGGTCGACAGAGCAAGAATTATACACCAACTACTTGGTCGACCGAGCGTCCTCGAGAGAAATCCCAACAATCTGGTCGACCAAACCAACCAGTTCAAAATGGCCCGGTCGACCGAACCTTAAAGATTTGAAAAATCGCCTTTTCCTGGTCAACCGAGCCTTTAGTTCAAAATCCCCCTAGTCGACCGAACCATATGAGACCTGGTCGACCGAAACATTTCTGGTCGACCGGACTTCTCGGGTTGCCCTGATTTTTACCACAGTTAAATATTTTTTAAACAGGATTAAAATATTTAAAACATCATTAAACTCTCTTAATAATACCCAATAGGTCCCCATCGGTCATATTTCCTCCCATGTCTATATATATGAGATCATTTGTGAAAATTACATATGGATTAGCTACTTTGATTAGGAGAGAATTCTCTGAAAATCCAAAAACCAATACTACTCATTTTTTAGCCTCATTCACTTATGCTTACCCTTTATTAGTGCCTACATCATCTGTAAGTTGATTAAGTGTTTGTTTTGGAAAGGTTTGCTCTCCTTGTCTTGCTTCGTTGATACGATTTTATTGAGAGCTAAACCCAAGTATTCTTAGGGGACTTCATAAATAAGTCTCTCCTAAAAAGACTTTTATTTGATCTTCTAAGGTTGTATATTCATTGCAATATCTTGAGAAGATCGTATAGTATTTTGGTTGCAAAATCCTTTCATCATCATCTTCAAATATCTATTGTGCTTTTATCTTGAAAAATATTTGAAGAGGTATTTGTTTGTGTGATAGTGATCTTTGTTGCAATATTCACTCACTTATATATTATTTGCTGAAAACAAAGATTACACATCTTTTGCAAACCAAGCATATACATCATTTGATACTTACATGCTTGAGACATCCCGCTGATTAAAATACTTGAGACTTGACATCTTTGTGTAAGCTTATTGGTTGAATATATTGTGAAACAAAGATTGCTTGTTTGACACTCTCACATACGCATTACACTGATAGAAAATACCTTTGAGAGTTGAACTATCTATACCACACTAAACTTACATATTGAATCATATTGTGGTGTATGTTATTGCGCGTATTTGGGTACATATTTGCTTTACAAGAAAGCACAATCACTATACCTTTTGATTATATACACATTTGTTGTATTTCTAGGCACGGGCCTGATGAGGGAGACTAGCCCTAGAATAGTCCCGGATTGGCTTAGACCCAGTTAGGAAAGTTAGGTGCGTCATCCTATTAAGGCGTGTAGGTTGAGGTCAGCCCCTCTAATTGACTTGGTTAAGGTTGAGATCAGCCTCACTAATTGACCTGGTTAAGGTTAAGGTCAACCCTGTGTTAATTTGACCTGGTTGTAATCAGTGTCGCTCCACCCTTAAGTGAGTTATTAGTGGAATCCTCGGGCTTGCGAGCTAGAGGCGGGGATGTAGGCACAGTTGGCCGAACCCCGATAACATATCGTGTGCCTTGTTTATATTTCTGTACTTTATATTTACCGCACATGTATGTTATGGTGTGAATGATGCGTTTGATTTAATTTCCACATCATATTTATCTACACACTTGGAAATTGCATAGACTAACCCTAGGTTGTGTATATATTGTTGTTGGATAGATTTACCTAGGAGAAAAGTTTAAATTTCCAATTCACGCCCCCTCTTGGGATCACACCAATTTCAACAAAATGCTTCTTACACAAGCAGGTATGTATTACAATACAGCATAGTATAATCAATGCACTTCAACATAATATAGAAACTATAAGCTATGTGCAATGTGTTCAACTACACTCTTACAAATGTCAATGTGCAATAACCTCAAAGAGTGTGCAAACAATCTATCTTTGAAACTAACAGTTAATGTTAATCAATCACAGCAAGTGTTTTAAAGAGTTGCAACAATGGTGTACAAAAATCTCTTAAATAATTTTCTCAAAATGTAGCTCAAGAGATGTTTGAAAAGAATGCTTGTGAAAATATTCGCACAATCAAAAATACAAGCCAAGTGAGTCTTGCAATGGTGATGCAAAGACCCACTAGCTACAAGTTTTTCCACACAAAGAATATGTTAGCTTTACCATAATCTCAAAAGGGAGGGTGAATTGATATATTCAAAATTGATGCCCTAGGTCAATCCCCTAACAGCAGCATTACACAACCCTAAGGTCAATCTAGTGCAGATAAATTAAATCAATTTAAATATATAACAGAAATTAAATTGCACAATTAAATTAACCAAGCATGCACAAGAAAGCTGTAAATAAAGATGACACCCAAAAATATTATTGAGGTTTGGAAAACTACCAATGTCCCCGCCTTGGCTAACAAACACAAAGATTACCACTATAAGGCTTACTTAAACGGGTGGATCGGCACCTAAACAACCAGGTCAATTAGAAAAAGGCTAACCTCAACCTTTACAAACAATCCTTACCGGGCTGGATTACCGCCCGCTCAGGCCACGCTTGGAATACAACAATATTTTCACAATATAACCGGTACAATGATTATGCTTCTTGGTAAAGTAGATATGTACCAAATGTAATCAATCACATGCACATCAGCAGTATAGGTTATGTAAGCTCAGTGATGTGTATTTTTCTGCAAGTAACACTCAACAAGATATGATCACAAGAATGTTCAAGAGTGTTCTAATCAAGCTATATCTTTGAAACAAGTTATATCAAATCTCAATAAGGAATTAAGGTTTCAAAGATGCTAATCAAATATTCAAACTAACTCAAAATAATTTCCATCAATGAAATAAGCACAAGAGTAGTTTGAAAATATTATAACTTGTGAAAAATATTTGCACAACAAAATATAGCTTTAGGAATATTGCAATGACAATGCAAGAATCCTTAAGCTTATGAGTTTATCCCAACACACGATTTATAATATTCAAATATATGGGATAAACTTATCTAAACTCCCTAAAATCAATATCAATAATCAATCAAAGCAATGGGAGTATTAGTAATATCTAATAAGCACTAGCACAATCAAAGGAACTCTCACAATGCTTGGATGTATCAAGGGAATGAAGAAATGAGAGTATTTGGGCAAAATAGGATTTTGAAATAGAGAGGATTTTTGTTAATGATTTTCTTAATCTTGTTACTAACCCTTACAAATGAACTTATACATATAGACCAAGGCCAAATTATGACTGTTTAGGACATGTAAGGCATTATTATATTTATTTTAAATCAATTTGGAAAAATTAACCCTATTTAACCCTTTTAACCATGGTAAAATATTGAGTAACTTGAGAGGTTTCAGGTGCCCGAGTTCAAGCTCGATTGGCTGAACAAAAGTCAGAAACTTTATGTTCGTAGTTCAGGTGCCCGAAGCTAAGTTCGGTTAACCAAACTCAAGTGTTCGATCGCCCTGAGCCTATTTTGAACTAAAACTTTTGGTGGCCCGAGTTGGTCAAAAGTGTCCTTTTAAGTGTTCGGTCACCCGGAGATGATACGCTCATATCTAGTTTGGTCGCTCGAAGCCAAGTCAACCCGCTGATTTCCCAGCAGTTCGGGCGCCCGAGGTGTTTTGAACACCACGGGCTCGGTTGCCCAACCTCTCATAGAATTTTCATGATTTTCATTTTAAGTCTAGTTTGTCTCAGTTTTGATCCCCTGATTTTTGAATGACACTGGGGACTTATTTGTGCATAAGTGTAGAGACCCGAAGGAATTATATTAATTAAATAATAAAAGGAGGAAAGAAAAGGAAATTGAATTTAAAATGCAACAGGGGTCTCGTCGATGAATGCCAGACATTCGTCGACGAACATGCTAAAGGTGATCGTCGATGGGGACACGTGTCTCATCTACGAGAAGTTACCGAGAGGCTATATTCAGCTCTGAATTTCATCGACGAGGAATAGCCATTCATCGACGAACTTCCTTCATGGCCTCGTCGACGAAGTGACGTGGCTCGTCGACGAGTCCAAGTGTATAAATAGCCTAAACTTGATTTTCTCAGCAAAAATCACGCGAAAACCTCCCTCCCTCTCTCTCTCTCTCTCTCTCTCTCTCTCTCTCTCTCTCTCTCTCTCTCTCTCTCCTGTTCATCCCCTTCCCCTTCTCTCTAAGATTCTAGGCTGGATTCTTGTCGGTTCGACGATCCGAGGCCACCATGACACTCCTGGAAAAGTTCTCTTCAAGTCTACTGGAGTGGATCATTGGTGGAGTTAACTTGAACTTCGTCCCAAATTCAGGGTAAGGCTTTTTATTTAGTATTTAGCTTTCCCACAATTGTAGAAAATGTAGTACTCGAAGAAATACTGAAGTTTTGTTCACGGAGATGTTGTTTTCAGGGTGTTGAACGGGGAACCTTGTGGGTGTAGGACTAGATACTGTAGGGGCTTTTCAGTAGTCAGGTAAGGGAGTAAACTAAAGCAGTAATTTTTCATGAAAATTGTTATTATTTAATACTAAATTTATGTTCAGAAAGTATGTATTGTATATAAGCATATTTGTAAAAAGATATATTTGGAAAAATACTGATGTTACACAAGAATACATATTTTTAGTATAAAATGTCAGGAAATATGATTTCAGAATAGAATTCACGATTTTACTCACTATTGTGTAGCATGAATATTATTTTATGCAAATTGTATTATGCTAAGTCAATTTTACAAGAAAAGCATATTTGCAGTTATTTCAGGAATAACATGATAATATAGTAAACTATGATTTCAGAATATATGATAAACAATACATTTATTCAGATCAGTATGTATGTTATGTTCGGCGCAAAGCCGTGATTGATAGCCAGTTTAAAGCCGCAATTATGCATGTTTTCAACGCAAGGCCGCAGTTATGAATGTATTCGGCACAAGGCCGTAATTATTTATGTTATTACAACATTCAGAAAATGCTATCAATATATTTATGTTCAAACAGTATATTATCATGTATTATATGTTATCAAAACCCGAATGATAGTTCATATCAGTTTCAGGAGCACGGTACCATAGTTATATAGTTCAGTTCAATTCAATTCAAACTTATGCTAACTGCCCCTGCTAGTAGAGGGGGTAGGAGATAAAAATTCGATGTGGCTTTTAGTGTAGAGTTGTATACGTCCACCTAACAGTCCGGACCAAAGTGTGGCGGGCCCATCGTACTTACATACATTTTTGACTTGGCAATGGTTGGCCAGCCATTGTCAGGTCCTGCCTTCGAGCTGTACAACTCATCATGGGGGGTAATATATGACATCAGCTAGCTATTCATCCTGGGTAAATTTCAGAATTACGAGTTATATCATATGGTTTTATGAATAGTGAAATAAAGTATGATTTAGTAAACCATGAAATTGTATGTTTATTCAATTATGTTATTATCAATATTTTCAAGCATGTGACATGTACAATATATTTATTATAGCACATAAATATTTATGTTGCCACACAACTGTATTTAGTTTATTTCTCTTACTAAGAGGTGTCCCACCCCAGCTTAAACCATTTCAGGAAACCCAGAAAGACAGGCGAGCCGAGCCCGCTGTTGAGATAATTTTTACTAACCCGCTATGAGGGTAAGTTTTGAGTTAGGATCAACTGATTTTTGGAATTAGATCCTAGTTTCATCTTTTGGTGACTATAAGGATTGTATATTTAAATGGTATGTGGTGGAATGTAGGTACTCTGGTATATTGTGCTATATGGTTGAGTGGTTGAAATTTATGTTTGCTACTACTTAGGTTTCCACTATGTATGACAGGTGTATCCCCTTTATCCATGGGTTCGGGTTTACTCTATTATGTTTTAAGTTAATGACGTTTAATATGGTTGATAATGTAGCTAATTAGGTAGGTCGTTATAGTTTGGTATCAGAGCCTAGGATGTTAGGTTTTGTAGACTCTAGGATGGCAGTAACAATACCAAAGTATATGATAAGGGAATTTGAGGTTTGGTTTTGCAGTCTAGATGCAAGACTTCTGTGATGTTTGTGTGTCTTTCCTGGGGTGACGATTTCAAGAAAGTCATGGTAAACTATTGTCGGGTTGAGTATCTAGGTTACAGGATTGAATATTGAATTAAGATTAGGGGTGATGAATTAGTTAAGGATATAATAAACTAGTTAGATGATAGGTTATGGTAGTAGGGTCCTAAGCTAAGTTTATTGTCTTTTCAAGATGGACCTTGGAAGTAGTAGCGCCCATGCTAGTGGTAATGAGGGTGCTGGATGCTCGGGTGCTGTGGGTGGCGATTCAGATGCAGTACTGCGCAGCATGGCTCAACAAGTCATGGCTGAAATTTCCAGGAACTCTAGAGAGCAGGGTGGTCCATCTGCAGACCATGGTAGTTCGATTGAGAAGTTCATTAAGATGAATCCTCCGACTTTCTCAGGAGGAACTAATCTTGTAGCCACTAAAAACTACGTGTAGGAGATTGGAAAAGTGTTTGCAGTGCTACAGTGTACTGAGGAGCAAAGGGTGTCGTTCGCTATGTATAAACTGACTGGAGAGGCTGAGAGATGGTGGACGACAGTGAAACTCCTGGAGTAGCAGAGGACAGTGCCTATATAGATGACATGGGATAGTTTTAAGGAGATATTTTTTATAGATATTTTCCAGCCTCGTCCAAGGAAGCTAAGATAAAGGAGTTCTTGAGTTTGAAACAGGGATCACAGACAGTGCAGTAGTATGCGGCGAGGTTCATTAAGTTATCTCGCTTTGCCCCGTACATTATTCCAAACGAGATGAAGGTAAGTTAGTTTGAAAGAGGTCTGAGAAGAGAATTATATAAGCAAGTTTTGATACTGAAATTGTAAGATTTTTCCGAGCTGGTAGACTGGGCAACTATGGCAGAAGCTGGAGAGCAATTGGAGGCTGAGGAGCAGAGATAGAGAAAGAGATCCACGCCCTCTGGTTCTCAGCAGGGGTCCAGTCGTGATTCGTGGAAGATAGGGGCCAATACAGGGATCGGAGGCTAGAGTTAGGAAATCGTGGTTTTCAAGGTATGCAGTTATTCCCAGCTTGCCCGACTTATGGGAAGAGACATTCGGGCGAGTGTCGTGCTAGGCGAGGTATTTGCTATCGATGTGGGGAGCTAATGCATATGATGAGGGATTTTCAATCTTAGATTGGTGCTGCTCCCATTCCTAGACCTGCTCAAGGAGGCTATCAGGCGCCACGTGGAGGCTAGCAAAGGAATATGGCTCCAGCTAGAGTTTTTGCTTTGACGTTGGGTGATGCTGAGATAGCTAGCAATGTGGTGATAGGTATGGTTAGCATGCTTTCATTTAAATTTATTGTATTATTTGACTCAGGAGCCACACACTTGTTCATGTCTATGGGGTGCATTAAATTATGTGGGGCAGAAACACAATTATTAGACACTGAACTATTAGTGACTACGCCGAACGGGTCAGCAGTAAGGTGTAGTAGGGTGCTCTGAGGCTGTCCAGTTGATATCCGAGGGAAAATTTTGTTTACTAATTTGATAGTGCTAAACATGCACGAGTTTGATGTCATATTCGGCATGGATTGGCTAGCAGCTAACTTTGCCAGTATAGATTGCCGTTCGAGAGAAGTGATATTCAGACCTGGAGGAAGACCATAATTCATATTTAGAGGGTTGTGAATGCGATCCCCACCTCAGTTAGTTTTAGCTATTCAGGCGAGAAAACTGCTCTTGAGTGGTTGTCATGGATTTGTGGTCTTTGTGAAGGAAATGTCAGGGAATGAATTGAAGCTCACTAGTACACTAGTAGTAAAGGAGTTTACAGATATTTTTCCAAATGAGCTACCAGGTTTGCCACCTGATCATGAGGTAAATTTTTCTATTGATCTGCCTCCAAGTACAACGCCGATCTCTAAAACACCTTATCGAATGGCGCCAGCTGAGTTAGCAGAATTAAAGAATCAATTGCAAGATGTACTTGATAAGGATTTTATACGGCCTAGTGTATCTCCATGGGGAGCTCCAGTGTTGTTTGTGAAGAAGAAAGATGGGACCATAAGGATGTGTATAGATTATAAGGAAATTAATAAGGTGACAATTAAGAATAAGTATCCTCTACCCCGTATAGATTATTTATTTGATCAGCTCCAGGGTACACGGGTGTATTCTAAGATTGACCTCAGGTCAGACTACCATCAAGTAAAAGTAAGGGCAGAAGATGTATCGAAGACGGCTTTTCGGACCAGGTATGGACATTATGAGTTTCTTGTTATGCCTTTTGGTCTGAAGAATGCTCCTACAATATTCATGGACTTGATGAATAGAATTTTCCATCAGTATTTAGACCAGTTTGTTGTTGTCTTTATTGATAATGTACTAGTATATTCGAGAAGCTATGAGGAGCATGAGACGTATTTGAGGCGGGTTTTACAGACGCTCAGGGAGAAGAGGTTGTATGTCAAGTTCAGCAAATGTGAATTCTGGCTCGAGAAGGTTGTGTTTTTGGGGCATGTCATCTCAGGGGATGGAATTTTTGTGGATCCAAGTAAAATTGATGTGGTAGTGAATTGGGCTAGATCGAGGAACGTCTAGGAGATCAGGAGTTTCTTGGGGCTAGCTGGTTATTGCCGTCATTTTGTTGAGGGATTCTCAACGTTATCAAGGCCTCTGACGCGACTAACTAAGAAGAATGTCAGTTTTGAATGGGACGACAATTGTGAGCAGAGCTTTAAAGAATTGAAGTAAAGACTTGTCACGACACCAGTATTGATCATTCCATCAGGAGGTGAGGGTTATGTTATCTACAGTGACGCGTCCTTGAAAGGACTTGGCTATGTATTGCAGCATAGTAAGGTGGTAGCATATGCTTCTAGGCAATTGAAAGAGTATGAAAAGAACTACCTTACCCATGATCTTGAATTGGTTGTAGTAGTACATGCATTGAAGATTTGGAGGCATTACCTGTATGGCGAGTGATGTGAAATCTTATCCAACCATAAGAGTTTAAAGTACTTTTTCACTCAGAAGGAACTGGACATGAGGCAGAGAAGGTGGTTGGAGCTTATTAAAGATTTTGACTACACTATCAGTTACCATCTAGGGAAAGAAAACCTTGTAGCTAATGCGTTGAGCAGGAAGTCTGTAGAACCGGCGCTGGCAAGTATGGAGATTCAGTATCCGATCATGATGGATATGGAGAGACTCGGCATAGAGTTGGTCGAGAGTGATCCTCAAGCATGTATTTCTAGTTTAGTGGTGTAGCCTACCCTACAGGAAAGGATTAAAGCTGCTCAGAAAGATGATCTAGAATTAGCAGAGGTATTGGTCAGAGTACACAGTGGTCTAGGAGAGGAATTTTGTTTTACAAATGACGGAGCTTTATGGTTCCGTTCTAGATTATGTGTTCCTGCTGATGCTGATATCAGAAAGACCATTCTAGAAGAGGCTCACAAATCTTTATACACGGTTCATCCCAGTAGCACGAAAATGTATAGGGATCTGCAAGAGTATTATTGGTGGAGTGGTATGAAGAAGGAGATTTTCGAATATGTAGCACAGTGTTTGACGTGCCAGGAGGTAAAGGCTGAGCACCAGAGCCTAGCAGGCTAGTTGCAGCCACTTTTTATCCAGAGTGGAAATGGGATCATATATCTATGGATTTTGTTTCAGGACTACCATCGGCATTGCATAGCCAGAATGCAATCTGGGTAATCGTGGATCGTTTAACCAAGACCACCCATTTTCTTCTTATCAAGATCAGCTATTCCCTTAATCGACTAGCAGAGATTTATATTCAGGAGATAGTTCCTTCTCATAGAGTGCTAATGTCTATAATGTCAAATCAAGACCCACATTTCACGTCATGTTTTTGGAAGAGCTTGTAATAGGCTCTAGGGTCTCAGTTATCTTTCAGCATGACATTCCATCCTCATTCAGATGGGCAAACTGAGAGGACGATACAGATATTAGAAGATATGCTTCGAGCATGCATGTTGGATTTTGGGGTTAGTTGGACTCAGTTCATGTCGTTGGTGGAATTTGCATATAATAACAGTTATCAGGCCAACATTGGCATAGCACCATTTGAGGCACTTTACGGTAGGAGATTTCGTTCTCCTTTATATTGGGACAAGATAGGTGAGCGGAGAGTTGTGGGACTAAAGTTAGTACAACAAGCGTATGACAAGGTTTGGCTTATTAGAGATAGAATCAGTGCAGCTCAAAACCAATAGAAAAGTTATACCGATAACTGCTGTAGGAAATTAGAATTTGATATTGGTGATCACGTGTTTTTGAAAATAGCTCCATTAAAAGGGGTTATGAGATTTGGAAGGAAAGGTAAACTTAGCCCTAGGTTCATTGGCTCATTTGAGATTCTAGAGAAAGTGGGCCTGGTTGCTTACATGTTAGCTTTACCACCTGTATTGTCTAGGATACACAATGTATTTCATATCTCTATGTTAAGGAAATACATCCTAGACCCTTCTCACGTAATTAGTTATAGTGAATTAGAGCTCAGTGATTCACTAGTTTATGAGGAGGTCCCAATACAGATTTTGGACAAAAAAGAGCAAGAATTACGTAATAAGAAGATTCCTCTAGTAAAAGTCCTGTGAAAAAAATCATGCAATAGAAGAAGCTTCTTGGAAACTCGAGGAACAAATAAGGTAGAAATACCCACAATTATTCCATGAGGTTCAATTATAATCAAGTAAAGTGTAAGTAATTGTGTAATGTTTCTTTTGTAGGTTAGTCAATATATGTAGTAGTCTAGTTAGTGAGTAGTATTTTGATTTTGGGAGAATTTTATTTTATATACATGTAATCTCCCAAAACTATGGATGTAACCACGATATTCCTCTGCCATAAGTGAGGGTGAGTAATTTTATAAGGAGGAGAGAATGTAGAGACCCGAAGGAATTATATTAATTAAATAATAGAAGAAGGAAAGAAAATGAAATTGAATTTAAAATGCAACAGGGGTCTCATCGACGAATGCAGGACGTGTCTCGTCGATGAGAAGTTACCGAGAGACTGTTTTTAGCTCTGAATTTCGTCGACGAGGAATAGTCATTTATCAATGAACTTCCTTCATGGCCTCGTCAACTAAGTGACGTGGCCCGTCGACGAGTGCAGGTGTATAAATAGCCTAAACTTGATTTTCTCTGCAGAAATCACGCGAAAACCTCCCTCTCTCTCTCTCTCTCTCTCTCTCTCTCTCTCTCTCTCTCTCTCTCTCTCATGTTCATCCCCTTCCCCTTCTCTCCAAAATTCTGAGCCGGATTCTTACCGGTTCGACGATCCGAGGCCACCACAACACTCCTAGGAAAGTTCTCTTCAAGTCTGCGGAGTGGATCGTTGGTAGGATTAACTTGAACTTCATCCCAAATTTAGGGTAAGGCTTTTTATTTAGTATTTAGCTTTCCCACAGTTGTAGAAAATGTAGTACTTGAAGAAATATTGAAGTTTTGTTTAGGAAGATGTTGTTTTCAGGGTGTTGAATGGAAAACCCTGCAGGTGTAGGACTAGACACTATAGGGATTTTTTAGTAGTCAGGTAAGGGAGTAAACTAAAGCAGTAATTTTTCATAAAAATTATTATTATTTAATTATATATTTATGTTCAGAAAGTATGTATTATATATAAGCATATTTATAGAAATGTATATTTGGGAAAATACTGCGGTTACACAAGAATACGTATTTTTAGTATGACATGTCAAGAAATATGATTTTAGAACAGAATTATGATTTTATTCAGTATTGTATGACATGAATATTATTTTACACAAATTGTATTATATTAAGTCAATTTTATAGGAAAAGCATATTTGCAGTAATTTCAAGAATAACATGATAATATAGTAAACTATGATTTTAGAATATATATGATAAACGGTACATTTATTCAAATCATTATATGTGTTATGTTCAGTGCAAGGCCGTGATTAATAGCTAATGCAAGGCCATAGTTATGCATGTTTTTGGCGTAAGGCCACAGTTATGAATGTATTCGACGGAAGGCTGCAGTTATAAATGTATTCGGCGCAAGGCCATAATTATTTATGTTATTGCAGAATTCAGAAAATGCTATCAATCTATTTATATTCAAATAGTATATTATCATGTATCATATGTTATTAGAACCCGGATGATAGTTCATATCAATTTCAAGAGCAAGGTACAGTAGCAATATAGTTCAGTTCAGTTCAGACTTGTGCTAATTGCCCCTGCTAGTAGAGAGGGTGAGGGATGGATAGTCGATATCGCTTTCAGTGTAGATTTGTTGACGTCCACCTAGCAGTCCGGACCAAGGTGTGGCAAGCCCATCGTACTTACAGACATTTTTGACTCGGCAGTGGTCAGCTAGCCATTGTCAGGTCCCACCTTCGGGCTGTACAACCCGTCATAGGGGGTAATACATGATATCAACTAGCTATTCATCCTGGGTAAATTTCAGAATTACTAGTTATATCAGACGGTTTTATGAACAGTGAAATAAAGTATGATTTAGTAAACCATGAAATTGTACGTTTACTTAGTTATGTTATTATTAGTATTTTCAAGCATGTGACATGTACAGTATATTTATTATAGCACGTAAATATTTATGTTGTCACACAATTGTATTTAGTTTATTTCCTTTACTGAGAGGTGTCTCACCCTAACTTAAATCATTTCAGGAAACCCAGAAATACAGGCAGACCGAGCCCGCCGTTGAGACAGTTTTTACTACCCTGCTAGGAGGGTAAGTTTTGAGCTAAGATAAGCTGGTTTTTGGTATTAGATCCTAGTTTCATCTTTTGGTGACTTTGAGGATTGTATATTTAAATGGTATGTGGTGGAATGTAGGTACTCTGGTATATTGTGTTATATGATTGAGTGGTTGAAATTTATGTTTACTGTTGCTCAGGTTTCCGCTGTGTATGACAAGTGTATCCCCATTACCCATGGGTTCAGGTTTACTTTATTGTGTTTTAAGTTAATGATGTTTAATATGGTTGATAATGTAGCTAATTAGGCAGGTCGTTACAATAAGTGTAGGGACCTAAGATCTCACTAAGGTTTTACTAACCTTACCATATATCCTATATGCATGATATGCAGATAATTATTACAGACATTTTCTCTTAATTACTATTACAGACCCTCATTGAATTAAAATGAATTACAACATGAAAGTAGTCTTCAGGGACTTCATACTTTGCTTCAAGTTCCATTTCTTGATCTGCTAATAAAAACCTGCACATACACTTGATAGCCATCAAATACTAGAGTATTTGTCATTATCATAATCGGGTGTGGCCTATAAGGTCAACAGAATATTAGCTAAACCGGGGGAAAACCTTAGCTAAAACTCTCCAATAAAATCAAACAATCAATATATATCAAAGAGAGTTTTAAGCAAAAGTAGCTAATCTAGATCACACACCAACACTCTTTTGGAAACTAGGTTTGTCAAGGGAATCACAAAGAAAGAGTGTTATTTGGCTTGGTATATGAAATATGAGCACTTAAATTTTAGAGGTTTTTCAAGATAATCTAGGTGCTAATCTTATTTTAATTGTGCAAATGAACTAGTATATATAGGCATTGGCAAAAATATAAAGGGACACCCAGGGGATTATTAGAAATGTTTTAAAGTGAGGATTAAAAATTTAACCCTGATTTACCCCTTTTAACCCATAGTAAAAATATGACAACACAAGACTTTTAGTCGACCGAGCCCAAGGTTTGGTCGCTCGAATAGACACAATGGAAAAAGCGAGTTTTCAATGTTCTGCTGCCTAAATTTATATTTGAGTGGTTGAACCAAGCTATTTCTCAAATGCTCGAGGTTCAGTCACCTATTCTTAAGTTCGATAACCCGAACTTGCCAATTCGGTCACCCAAGGGTATTTTTAACGTAAGAGTTCAAGCTGTCGAGTTGGTGGAAAAAGTGAAAGTGGACATTCGGTTGACCGATGGCACTACGACCAATTTGGTTCGGTCACCTGAACTTAAGCCAACCTATTGACTTAGTCCAACGTTCAGTCGACCGAGGCAAAATGCACTGCCAAGTTTGGTTGCCCAAGTCCATAGGATTTTGCACATTTAAGTTCAATCTAAAATATAAGATTCCCCATATAATATATGTGATAGTGGGGACTTTCCTAGGTGCAAGTGCTGGGACCTAGGGTCTTTCCAAGGTCGTTTTTCTTGTTGAAAAAATTCGGTGTCGGTCGACTGAAGGGTTATCCCTAAGGTGTTTCTAAGGTCACGAGCTTATAGTCCTACATGCATGATATGAAGATTATTACAAATATTTTTGAATTTAAATATTACAAACTCGAATATTAAAATACAACAAGTAAATATGTCGGGGTTTTCATTCTTCTTCAAGTTGTCGCATGCCATATATATGATCTTTCTAGTATCATCCTGCACACAAACTTGATAGACATTAAATACTAGAGTATTTGTCATAATCAAAATAGGGTATAACCTATAGGATCAACATATAGTAGTACTCACTTGTGTGGTGAGTATACATAAGCTTTACTACAGACTTATAACATGTCATAATATTTCATGTTTTCATAAAACAAGCATGATTTGAAAATAGTTTTAGAAAGATGATAACCAATACAAAAATTAAGATATTTTCCAATATATTATGATAATACAGCCGACGCAGATGCCATGGTAGTTCAGTTGGCATAGATGCCATGATAATACAGCCGGCGCAGATGTCATGATAGTTCAGCCGGTGCAGATGCCATGATCAATTTTAATATGATGATATATTCAAAAATTATGAAATGACAAGTTTCTATGTAGAAATACATTTATGTTAGATTTTGTTCAAAAATCAGAAAATAATATTTATTTACAAAAATATTATGTGAAATGTATTATATAGTAATAGAACCAAGATGGATACGTATGTTATGAGCACGGTATCGTAGCTAGCTAGCCAGATCAGATAATGTAACCTCCTATGTGCCGACCCGAAAAATGTTGTGGAGAGTAGGATGGGTGAACTAGGTTGGTGTATAGTTGACAATGCAACCACACTATTCAGGAAGTGTGGGTCGGAGGCCGATTAGCCCGAAGTATAGTGGAGAGTAGGATACCCACTGCGTATCGACCCATGAAGTGTTGCGGAGAGTAGGATGAGCAAACTAGGTTGGGTGGGCAATCATGCGTAGTTATGTCATGTTTTGAGTTAACTTGGTAGGCCAGCTAGAGTTAAGTCCAGCCTACGGGTTGCACAACCTGAATCATGTGGGGTTAATTCATGATATATAGTTATACATCCAAGGTATGATTTCAATAAGATACAGATTTAACAGATGATTTAAATGATTCGATAATTCATTATAATAAAGTAAGTTTATGTTTAAAAGTATAGATTTTCATGTGTTATCAGTTACAACTTAAGATATATTACAATTATATTATTTGCAGTATATGTTTAAACACAATAAAACTCATGTTACCACACACTGATATTAGTGTATTTCCCTTACTGAGAGGTGTCTCACCTCCGCATTACAAATATTTCAGGAAATCCCGACAGACGAGTGGAGCAAGCTCTGTGATCGAGGAGTTCGTTGGTATTACCTCAGGTGCAGGGTAAGTAATCGAGTCGAAGGCAGGATGGATTTTTAGGGTATATATGTGTGTATGTAGAAATAGTGAAACTCTGGTATTGTATATAAGATAAGTATGTTATAGTTCCGTTGCTTAGATGACATGAATGTATAAACAGGTAAATTCCCAGTACTTATGGATTCAGGTTGACTTTGACTACTTTTTATGGTATCAAAGTATTGTTAACTTTACCGTGATCCCAAGAGGAGGGGGTGAATTGGCATTTTTAAAATTTTAGCCTTAGGTCAATCTCCTAAAACCAATATATTCACAACCCTATGGTCAATCTAGTGCAAGTAATGTAAATGTTTATTAGAAAGTAAATAAAGCAATTTAATCAAACACACATGCACCAGAAAGCAGTAAAGTAAGGGTGACAATCAAAAATGTTATCGAGGTTCAGCCAATTGCCTACGTCCCCGCCTTGGCTAACAAGCACAAAGATTACCACTATATCTTGCTTACTTAAATGGGTGGAGCGGCACCTAAACATACCGGGTCAATTAGCACAGGGCTGACCTTAACCTTTATAACAATCATTACCGGGTTAGATTACCACCCCCTCAAGCCACACCTGGAAACACTCAAATTTTACAATCAAATAATGGTACAGTGATTGTGCCTTCATGTAAGGCAGATATGTACCCTAATGCGCTCAGTCACAAACACCACAAAATGATTTAATACGTAAGCTCAGTGTGGTCTAATATTTCAACTCTCAAATATATTTTCTATTAGTGTAATGAGTGCATGAGAGTGTCAACAACCAATCTGTGTATCTCAAGATATTCAATCAATTGTATTTGCACAAGATTTCAAGCAAGTCTCAAGTATGTCAATCAAGTATATGCTTGGTTTGCAAAGATATGTAATCTTTGTGTTCAGCAATTAATATGTGAGTGAATAAATATTGTAACAAAGATTAATATCACAAACACAAATATCTTTTTCAAAAATATGTCAATATAAATCACACAAGATATTTGAGTAAGTTTTGAAAACATTTTTCAACCTAAAAACCGAATTCAAGCTTCCTAAGATATTGCAACACAAATGCAATACTCAGAAGCTTAAGCAAGTCTTCTTAGGATAGGCTTATGAGCAAAGCCCCCTAAGAGCACTTGGGTTTATCTCTTGTAGAAAATTGATTTAATCACACAACAATGAGAGAGCAAACCTAATTGCACAAACACTCAAGACACTTACAGAGGATTTGGAAACTTGAAGAAGGTAAGTTTGAGTGATTTTTTGTGAGACTATGAGCAATAGGGAGTTTTTGGCTTGAAAGAGATTTTTCACTTTGTTTTCTTAATCATCTTGCTAATTTTCACAAATGAATGGGTATTTATAGATACCCTAAGAATTTTTACCGTTGGGGACAAGGCTGGTATTATTAGAAAATATTAATGATGTTTTAGCAAAATTAACCTTGTTAAAAAATATTTAACCACGATAAAAAAATAAGAAAACTCGAGAGACCCGGTCGACTAGAAGACTTTCGGTCGACCAAAGTTCATATGGCTCAGTTGACTGGGCCAATTTTGAACTTCAGGGTCGGTTGATCAGGAAGGGCGATTTTTTAAAATGGCACATTCGGTCGACCAGGGTGAAAATGAACTACCTGGTCGGTCGACCAGGTTGGTGTAGTTCAAAAAGGTCCCGGTCGACCAGGAAGTCAAATTGTTGACTTCAAGGTGTTTCGGTCGACCAGGGTCAAATGCACTGTCATGGCTCGGTTGACCGAACTGTGGTCAACTGATTGACCCAGACCAGATTCGATCGTTCGGAGGCAGAATGAACTGCATGCGCCGGTCAACCAAAAGTGCATAAAGTGTGCATTTCGGTCCTGTTTTAATTCACAATCACCCTATTCAAGTGTCTAATACATATAAGTGCAATGGTGAGTGTCTTAGGTCTTTTCTAGGTCCAGTTTTAGTCATGATTCAGTTTTAGGTTGAGCTTACCTACTAGACCATGCATGTGATGTGTGCGATGATTATTACAGGTAAACCTTAATTACTATTACAGACCAATTACGCAAGAGAAACATATATTACAATCATAAATATAGATTGGTCTTCAAGTTTCATTTACTTTATGTGCATCTTGATCTTGACGATTGAGGTTCCTGCACATAATCTCATATACCCATTAAATATTATGAGTATTTGTCATAATCAAAATAGGGTGTGACCTATAAGGTCAACATTCTCCCCTTTTTTGATGATAACAAATACGATCAACAAAAAGATAGGTTTAAGCCTAAGAAGGCTCCCCGTATCAATATGCATCCAATTTATTTTAGTCAATTTACTTTACCCAAGTTTTTTGCCCCCTTTCCATCTCCCCCTTTTGGCAATAGCAAAAAGGGTCATATGAGTTAACATTCTAGGCAATGGGTAATATTACATTAATACATTATTAATTTTGGAAAGATTTTAAAAAAATTTCAACAAAGTGTCGTTTGTAAATCGGACTTTCCAAAATAAATCCTATATAAAATGTAACCTGTTTGAATTTATATATCCTAACAGTTTATCCACAACTACTTAAACAATTCAGTATGGTCCAACAATCAAGTAAAAGTTTCAATATCATCATGAAGTGGACAGAGGAAGTGGCCATCACAAGTCATAATCAATATTTACTGCATCTAATATTATCATGCTATATATACATATGACATGTGCACACAAGTAATAATCAAAATTCACAAAGTCTAAAGTAGGAAAGGAAATCAACAATAATATTAGTTGCTAAGACTTGTTAAATTTCACTTGAAAGTTCCCCTTAAATTTATGCAATTTATGAAACATCTAAGAAACTTCTCTACTATGCATTAAGCCTAATTCACGTCTAATTTTTATGAGCCTATCCTCAGGAAGTGGTTTAGTAAATATATCCGCCCATTGCTCATTGGCGCATACAAACTCAAGAGCCACATCTCCTTTTTACACATGATCACAAAGGAAATGATGTCTAATCTCAATGTGTTTAGTTCCTGAATGTGAAATAGGATTTTTAAAGATGTTGATTACACTAGTATTATCACATTTAATCGGTATTGTATCATAGTGCAATCCAAAATCCACAAGTTGTTGTTTCATATAAAGAATTTGGGTACAACAACTTCCAGCCGCAATGTATTCTGCTTCAACTGTGGATAAGGCAACTGAGTTTTGTTTCTTGGAGAACCAAGAAACAAGAGATTGTCCTAAATAATGACAAGTGCCGCTGGTACTCTTTCTATCAACTTTACTACCGACAAAGTCAGCATTAGTATAACTAACAATCTCAAAGGTAGTATGCTTAAGGTACCACAAGCCTAGCTTTATAATCCCAACTAGATACCTAAGGATTCGTTTAATAGATTTTAGGTGAGATTCTTTAGTGGCAGCCTGAAACCTAGCACACATACACACACTAAACATAATGTCAGGCTTACTAGCAGTGAGATAAAGGAGACTCCCAATCATGACGCGATATAATTTTACGTCAACAGGGATTCCTTGCTCATTTTTATCAAGCTTAATGGAAGAGTTCATAGGTGTACGAAGAATTTTGCAATCTTCCATATTAAATTTCTTTAGCAAGTCCCTAATATATTTAGATTGGCATATGAAAGTTCCATGATCAGCTTGCTTAATTTGCAGTCCTAAGAAGAAACTAAGTTCACCTATCATGTTCATTTCAAACTCACTTTGCATGCATTTGGCAAACTCATTACACAACTCATCATTAGTTGTTCCAAAAATGATATTGTCCACATAAATTTGAACAAGGAGCATATCATCATTTTTGGATTTAATGAAGAGTATAGTGTCAATTTTGCCATGGGTAAACCCATTTTCTAATAGAAAACCACTAAGCCTCTCATACCAAGTTCTAGAAGCTTGTTTCAATCCATACAAAACTTTAGACAACCAATACACATGATCTGGATATTTATGATTTTCAAAATTGGGTGGTTGTTCTACATATAATTCTTCATTAATAAAGTCATTTAGAAAAGCACTTTTAACATCCATTTGAAATAATTTAAAATTTTTAAAAGCGGCAAAAGCAAGTAGCATACGAATGACTTCTAACCTAGCAACAGGAGCATATGTTTCATCAAAGTCAATCCCTTCCTATTGGTTATACCCTTGGGCAACTAGTCTAGCTTTATTTCTAGTTACTACCTCATTCTCATCTTTCTTATTTCTATATACCCATTTAGTTCCAATAATTGTGTGATCATTAGGCCTAGGAACTAGAGTCCACATTTTACTTCTTTCAAATTGATTAAGTTCTTCTTGCATGGCCATCACGCAAGACTCATCCTCTATAGCTTCTTTAATATTTTTAGGTTCTTTCTAGGATAAGAAAGCAGAATGATTCACTAGGTTTCTCAAGGAGGATCTTGTGGCTACACCACGGGACGGTTCACCTATGATTTCATCTATAAGATGATTCCTAATGAATTTCCAATCTTCAGGCAACTTCTAATTTTCATTTTCATTATCTTCAGATGATTTTTCATCTACTTGATTTTCACTTGCATTGTTTTCAATAGACATTTTCTCTAAGCATTTTCTAATATCAATATCCTCTTCATCATCTTTATTAGAAAATGGATTAGATTCATCAAACACAACATGAATAGATTTAATGACAGTCAATATTCTTTTATTTAAAACCCTACATGCTTTACTATTAAGTGTATAACATAAGAAAATACCTTCATCTGATTTGGAGTCAAATTTTCCTAAGTGTTCATTGTCTCTAAGCACAAAACGTTTACAACCAAACAAATGAAAATAGGAAATATTAGGCTTATGATTGTTCCACAATTCTTAAGGGGTTTTATTAATTGATGGTCTAATCAATACCCTATTCATAACATAACATGCAATATTAATGGCCTCGACCCAAAAATATTTAGGTAAGTTATGTTCATTTAGCATAGTTCTACCCATTTCTTGCAGTGACCTATTCTTTCTACCACACCATTTTGTTGAGGTGTTCTGGGTGCAGAGAAGTTATGTGATATACTTTCTAAGTCACAATATTTTTCTATGCTTTCATTTTTGAATTCGGTGCCTCTATCACTTCTTATATAAGTTATCTTGTATCCTGTTTCATTCTGAATTTTCCTACAAAGCTTAGTAAATTGTTCACATGATTCATTTTTGTGTGCAAGAAATAATACCCATGTGAATCTAGAAAAGTCATCCATAATTACCACAAAGACTTTGCACAGAATTAGGACCAAAAAAATCTAAATGGAGCATCTCAAGTGGTCTATTAGTAGATATGAACTTCTTTTTCTTGAAACTAGATTTTTTTTGCTTACCCATTTGACATGCATCACAAATTTTATCTTTTACAAAAGACATTTTAGGCAAGCCTTTTACGAGTTCTTTTCTACCAAATTTTGACAATAAATCCATGCTTGCATGTCCTAACCGTCTATGCCATAACCAACTAGTTTCATTTACAGCAGAAACGCATGTTACTTGTTGTGAAACTAAAATATCAAGAGAAGTAGTATACACATTTTCATGGCGATCGGAGGTAAAAAGTACTTTGTGATATGTTTTATTTTCTACTATGCATTTATCATTTTCAAAAGATACTTTATATCCTATGTCACACAACTGACTTATGTTAAGTAGATTATGCTTCAGTCCACCAACCAACAAAACATTATCAATAGTAAGAGATGAATCCTTACCAACCTTACCTACTCCGATGATGTGACCTTTTGCATTGTCGCCAAATGTTACATAACATCCATCCTTGGGAACAATTGAAGTGAATTTTCCCTTGTTGCCGGTCATGTGCCGTGAGCATCCACTATCTAAGTATCACCAGTCCTTAGAGGAGGACGATATTAGACATACTTGCAACATAAGCTAAGTGACTGATGCTGGTCCCCAAATTTTGTTGGGTCCACAGGGGTTAGTAACAGGATCTCCCTTAACTCCCCATACTTTCCTATTTCTACCATGCTTATTCCTAAGTGGACAATCAAATTGAATGTGACCAATTTGTTTACATTTAAAGCATCTTATTCTACACTTAGGATCTTTAGGAGGAATATTGGACTTTGACTCATGTGTAAAATGTCCTAAGTAAAGATCAGATCGTCTAACATTTTCAATACCATTAAAACCAAGACCCTCTTTACTTAAGGAGTTTCTTTGGACACCAAGTAGTTTTTCGAAGTTGCATTTGCCCTCAGTGAATTTAAAAATGATTTTGGAGCTATCCTCCAATTTTCTCTCAACAATTTCAGCATCTTTTTCTTTTAAAATGGAAGCATAAGAGGTTTTTGCCATATTAAACAGTTTTGACCAATTTTCACATTTCTTCTTCAAATCATTATTTTCTTTGGTCATTTTGCCTAACAGTTTAGATACACAAATATATTCAAATTGCAACTCTCTAAATGTAGGCATGCAATTAGAATCAAAATCATCAGATGAATAATAAGAAGACAATGAGGTAGAAGAAGATACCTCATTCTCGTGTGTCATCAAGCACAAATTAGCGACCACTAAGTCGCTGTGATCTGATTTTGAGTCGCTGCTACTAAGTTTGTCCCATGATATTGCAGCCTTCATGGCATTCTTCTTTTTGTTATCCTCTTTTTTCAGCAGTGGGCAGTCGGGTTTGATGTGTCCGACCTTGTTGCAGTTATGGCACATAGGAGCGTTCAATTTTTCTTTTCTTTTGCTGGACTCTCCCTTCTCAATAGTAGACTCTCTATATTTTTTATACGGCTTCCTGTTCTTCCTGAAGAATCCGATAAATTTTTTGCTTAGCATAGCCATCTCATCATCCATGTTAGATTCACTGCACTCACTAGATGTGTTAGTAGAAACTTTCAATGCAGTTACTTTCTTAGCCCTATTATGCTTATTAAGTCTCTTATTTATGGCTGATTCATAAGTAATCAGGGAACCTATCAATTCATCTAGAGTCATGGCTTTAAGGTCTCTACCCTCAGCAATGGCCGTAGCTTTGGCTTTCCAAACAGGAGGTAAGCCTCTAAGAATCTTCCTAATCATCTCATATGTGGGATAGGTCTTTCCTAATGCATGCAGTGAGTTTATGATGTGAGTAAATAGAGTGCACATGCTCTGAATGGACTCACCTACATTCATCCTAAAGGCCTCATTCTCACTGGTCAACATGTCTATCCTACTGTCTTTCACATCCCTAGTACCTTCATATGTGACTTCAAACTTATCCCATATTTCTTTAGCAGTAGAGCATGCCATAATTCTATTAAATTCATTTACCTCAAGACTACAATACAAAATATTCATGGTAGTAACATTTAAACTAACAGCTTTCATATCATCATCATTATATTCTTCTTCAGTCTTAGGAACTCTAGTAGTGCCCTCGGTTTTCATAGGGACATAGTTTCCCTTAAAGACAATCCTCTACACCTTCCAATCAGTATTCTGAAGGTAGATGCACATCCTCTGTTTCCAGAAGGTGTAATTAGCACCACTAAAAATAGGAGGTTGTATGGAAGATGGTCCCTCAATGAATGGGGCCACGGAGCTATGAGTGATATGTGATCTTTTTGCAAAATAACAACTAGTCTATGCAATCAAAAAGTAGTAAATTAAGGGTGACACACAGAAATGTTATTGAGGTTCGGCCAATTGCCTACGTCCCCGCCTTGGCTAACAAGCCCAAGGATTACCACTATATCTTGCTCACTTAAATGGGTGGAGCAGCGCCTAAACATACCAGGTCAATTAGCACAGGGCTGACCTCAACCTTTACAACAATCCTTACCGGACTGGATTATCGCCCTTTTAGGCCACGCCTGGAAACACTCAGATTTTACGATCAAATAATGGTATAGTGATTGTGCCTTCGTGTAAGGCAGATATGTACCCTAATGCGCTTAGTCACACATACCACAAAATGATTTAATACGTAAGCTAAGTGTGGTCTAATATTTCAACTCTTAAATATATTTTCTATCAGTGTAATGAGTGCGTGAGAGCGTCAACAACCAATCTGTGTATCTCAAGATATTCAATCAAATGTATTAACACAAAATGTCAAGCGAATCTCAAGTATGTCAATTAGGTATATGCTTGGTTTGCAAAAGATATGTAATCTTTGTGTTTAGTAATTGATATGTGAGTGAATAAATATTGCAACAAAAATTAACATCACAAACATAAATATCTTTTCAAAAATATGTCAATATAAATCACACAAGATATTTGAGTAAGTTTTGAAAACGTTTTGCAACCCAAAAATCGAATTCAAGCTTCCTAATATATTGCAACACAAATGCAATACTCAGAAGCTTAGGCAAGTCTTCTTAGGATAGGCTTATGAGCAAAGCCCCCCTAAGAGCACTTGGGTTTAGCTCTCATAGAAAATCAATTTAATCACACAACAATGAGAGAGCAAACCTAGTTGCACAAACACTCAAGACACTTACAGAGGATTTGGAAACTTGAAGAAGGTAAGTTTGAGTGATTTTTTGTGAGAGTATAAGCAATAGGGAGTTTTTGGCTTGAGAGAGATTTTTCACTTTGTTTTTCTAATCATCTTGGTAATTTTCACAATTGAAGGGGTATTAATAGACACCCCAAGAATTTTTACCGTTGGGGACAAGGCTGGTATTATTAGAAAAGATTAATGATGTTTTAGCAAAATTAACCTTGTTAAAAAATATTTAACCATGGTAAAAAAATAAGGCAACCCAAGGGACCTGGTCGACCAGAAGACTTTCGGTCGACTAAAGTTCATATGACTCGGTCGACCGGGCCAATTTTTAACTTCAGGGTCGGTCGACCAAGAAGGGCGATTTTTCAAAATGGCGCGGTTCAGTCGATTAGGGTGAAAATGAACTACCTGATCGGTTGACTAGACCATTGGGTTTCGACACGTGGGAACTCGGTCGATTAGATTGGTGTAGTTCAAAAAGGTCCCGGTCGACCAGGAAGTCAAACTGTTGACTTCAAGGTGTTTCGGTCGACCAGGGTCAAATGCACTGTCATGGCTCGGTTGACCGAACTGTGGTCAACTGGTTGACCCAGATCAGATTCGATCGTTCGGGGGCAGAATGAACTGCATGCGCCGGTCAACCAAAAGTGCATAAAGTGTGCATTTCGGTCCTGTTTTAATTCACAATCACCCTATTCAAGTGTCTAATACATATAAGTGCAATGGTGAGTGTCTTAGGTCTTTTCTAGGTCCAGTTTTAGTCATGATTCAGTTTTAGGTTGAGCTTACCTACTAGACCATGCATGTGATGTGCGTGATGATTATTACAAGTAAACCTTAATTACTATTACAAACCAATTACGCAAGAGAAACATATATTACAATCATAAATATAGATTGGTCTTCAAGTTTCATTTTCTTTACGTGCATTTTGATCTTGACGATTGAGGTTCCTGTACATAATCTCATATTCCCATTAGATATTATGAGTATTTGTCATAATCAAAACTAGACGTGACCTATAAGGTCAACAAGTATTATATATAAAAAATATAGTAGAAATTTGAGGTCGTTACACTTGGTATAGATCTACCAAGTGTCTGGGGTGTACGAATGGTATGAGACCAATGACCTTTTCCTCCGCATCTGTAGCATTTATTTTCATGATGCCTAGGTCATTGATCGTAATCATTATCCTGCTTTTGGGGGCCATCCCTCTTTTGGGGGTCATCCCTCTTTTGGGGGTCCTCCTTCTTTTGGGGGATTGCAGCCTCACGTCGATACTAGTGATTGTTTCAACCACGACCATGACCATGCCCATGAACATGCCTGCAACCTCATCTTCGACCACGAGATGCATTTATATTCACTTCAAGGAATGAGATTGAACCAGTTGGACGAGTTTGGTGATTTTTCATCAAAAGCTCATTATTTTGCTTAACAATAAGAAGACATGTTATAAGTTTAGAAAATTTGATAAATTTCTTTTCCTTATATTGCCGCTACAGGAGCACATTAGTGGAATGGAAAGTAGTAAATGTCTTTTCAAGCATGTCTTCATCAGTAATATTTTCACTACATAATTCTAGCTTTGATATAATCTTATGCAAAACTGAGTTATATTAACTGACTATTTTAAAATCTTGCAACGTCAGGTGTAACCATTCATGTTGAGCATTTGGTAAAATCACAGTCTTTTGATGATCAAATTTATCCTTTAAATTTTTCTATAAGATAAGTGGGCCTTTGATAGTGAGGTATTCAGTATTTAATTCTTCATCTAAATGATGATGAAGGAAAATCATAACTTTTGCGCAAACCTGCAAAGATGCGGTATTTCAATCTAAAATAGTGTTTCCCAAGTTCATTGCATTTAGATGGATATCAACATCAAGAATCTATGATAAATAATTGTTGTCTTTGATATCAATGGATACAAATTCAACTTTGCTTATGTTCGACATGTGAATAAATTAACAATAATAAGACAATTTAGAAAAATAAAATATAAAAACTGAAATAATAATAAATATAATATTACTTCCACCCTTCGGGAGGTACTTAAATATGTTTCTTCATGAACATTATTATTATTATTATTATTATTATTATTATTATTATTATTATTTTATGAATTTGTACTCTTTAGGAGTATGATTTCAGTTACAATATGAAAATGAGTAATAATTTACCACATCTTTTGGAGGTTAAATGTACTACATCATCTGGAGTATAAACGTCTCACCTCTTTAGAAGATCGATTTTAACATTTTTTCGAGAATTTAAAAATATACCCTCTTCAGGAGGTAAATATTTACCATCTTTTTTGGAGACTAGATACATAACCTCTTTAGGAGGTCTATCTCTTCGGGAGATTAAATATAAAGGCGAGAGATTTAAATATATAACCTCTTCAAGAGGACAATCTTATCATCTCTTTTGGAGATTGTACTCTTTGAACTTTAAAAGATATACTCTTTTTTGGAGAATATTATACTCTTATGGAGTAAAACTTACAAGAAATAAATTAAATAGAATTTAAAGAAATATCTCATATAGTTAGAGTCTCGTACTAATAACGTGTTGTAAAATATGTATAAAAATAAATAGAAATGAGACAAAAATTTTACGTGATTCGACTATGCTTACTCCACAGACGGATGAGATAAAAGACTTCACTATTTTGAGAGGAATTACAAAATGATTTGAAACCAATCTTGTACAAAATATCTCTCTTTCTTTCTATCTCTCCTCTTCTCTCATCTTTTTTTATTCGTCTGCACACTTTAAGCTTTATGTGTATATCAAAATGAGAGGCAGATAATGTCATTTTATTGGATAAAAGACTTCACTATCTTGAGAAGAATTACAAAATGATTTAGAACCAACCTTGTACAAAATATCTCTCTTTCTATCTCTCCTTTTCTCTCATTTTTTTTTATTCGTCTGCACACTTCAAGCTTTATGTGTATATCAAAATGAGAGGGAGATAATATCATTTTATAGGACAATAAGCATAACACATAATTTATGGTAGTGGGAAATGAAAGGGTGATAACTATTAATTTTTATATTTTTCATAATGATTTTTTTGAAATTTTTATGGTTAGTTATGGGTACATTTTTTTGAATGTTTATGATAGTGATAAAAATATTTTAAAAATATATATGGGTAGTTTTGGGGACATTTTTGAAATATTTATGGATAGTTATAGGAATTTTTTTTTGAAATATTTATGAATAATTATATAAATAGCAAAAGTATTGGAAGGTTTTTGAAATATTTATGAATAAGTATAGAGATATTTTGGAATGTTAAAAATTAAATCATGAAAGTGGCTACCTAGGGATAAAGATGGAAAACGAAATTATGATATTCTCTATGTAAGTATTATAAATGTATAAATAAAAAATTTAAATTTCCATTTTCGACCCCAATTTTAAATTGGGGCAGAGACAGGGGGAAGGGACAAAAGAGTAAAAGGAGTGGAGAAACCGCCGTGGCGTCGTAATCTCCGCCAGACCACAGGTTTTTTTAGGGCAAACCACAGAAATTTCGAGAAGATTGACACGCCATCGCGCCCCCACTTAACTTTCTCTCCTACCCGTCTCCGCGATAAAGATCCACAACTCTTGCTTCCGCTTCTACTGTCCTGTCCTGTCCTGGTTTTTTGACCCTCCTCTTAGCGCATCTCCTGCCCCGGATCTTTCTCTCACAAGAAATTTTCAGTCTCTTCACAACCATGTCTTGCTACAAGGGCAAATACCATGGTAAATCACTCTTTGTTCTCCCCATTCTCTGCCTTTTTGCTGGATTGTTAATATGATTCTGTTGAATAACGTGATCTGGTGTTTATTGACTTAGATCATGTCGATTGATGTGTTATGTTTTGTTGTTTGTGTATGATTTTGATATTCTTGTCTTAGATCTGAGCCGTCTGCTTTTAAATCAGTTTTTTTTTTTTTTTTTTTTGCGCGTATCCTTGGATGAACTTTATTTGACTTTTTGTTGATCTGCCTGCTTTTTTAATTACTTCAGTAGTCCTTTTTTGTGATAATTGAATGACATTTGCAATCTGCGTGATGCCTCTTATCTGTGATGTTTTCCCATCTCCAGCTGGTTTTTTCCTTCCTTTACTGTTTTCCCGTCTCCAGTTGGTTTTTTCCTTCTTTTACTATAGTAACTATAGTAGGATCATATACCTAAATCTATAGCGTCTGCAGTTTCTTCATCTTTTTGCTGCATAAATGTTGCCTTGCGCAGTTCCACTGTTCTCATCGATTAACAAAACCTAAAGCTTCTGAATTGGCTTGCACTCGTATTCTTGAAACATTTACTTTGCCCTTATAATCAGCCTTAAAGAAGTTGCAAGTTCACGAACAAAGTACAAAAATTTTCTTGCTTGGTTCCTTGTAATGGATTAAGTTTGTCATATATACTGTGTTCATTTTGAGTTATACTACTATAATGTTATCACTGGCCATTTGAGTGTTCATGGTTGGCACTTGTCATACCAACATATATGCCAGAGGAAATACCTCTGCACCAATGTCCATGAGACAATCCCTGGCCTCGGCTTATGGATATGTATTGTATGGAGTGATCTATTAAGAACTGCCTATCGTTAAATATTTTGTTATATTTGTTTCTTCATTGTTTTATCTTCAATCCATTTAGAGGAATTTTATTATTGAATATGTATATTTTTTTTCTATTCTCTGTCTTTGAATTCACTTGTTGATTTCCTTAGGATATTTTAGATTATGCATGAGGTATGAAAAAGATTCATACTATGGGAAAAGAGAAAGGGAAAGGGAAGGGAATGAGGGGGGGAGGGGTTGGAATTTAATTATGCTTTCTTTTGGGAGTTCTATTTTTAGGATGTGAAGGGATCAAAGGATTTCTCATCCCTTTGAATTTGCTAAAAATTCAAACTCCAAAACTTTTTCTGGGGGTGGGGATTCAGATTGCAGAGGGACCATAAGAGTAAATGGGTGTTTGGTAAAATTAAGTGTTAAGTTTTGAACACTAAATTCAAGTATGATTTTGTGAACCAGGTCTAAATTGAATTTGAATTGGTCACTAAATTTAAAATTTAAATTATTTTAACAATTTGGTATCTAATATTTGAACGTATTGTTTTTCAATTTTAACCTTCCCTACTTTCAAGAGCATAAATATCTAATCTCTAATATTTAGTATTGTGAAGGGGATTCTCCCTATGGCGTCTTCTTTCAAAAATGCCAAATTAATCCCTATAACTACTCGTGATTATTCCAATGTACTCCTTTAACTACTCATAATTATTCCAAATTATCTTTATAATTATGTCAAATTTATTCCTATAATTACTCATAATTATCCCAAAATATCCTTATAATTATCTACAACTATCCCAAAATGACATTATCATATGTAATTATTTGTTATTTTTTTATAATTTTTAAAGTTTTAAAAAATGGAGAGCCATGGAGCACACATATAGTGCATGCCCATGCTAGTATTTGATAAAATTAATAAGTAATTACATAAGGTAAAGTTTTTAATTTAACAAGAAGTAATATTTTCTTGTCCTATATTTAAATAAAAATTATAAATAAAAATCATATAATTTATTGTTGTGCAAAATAAAATTTATTATTTTTTGGGTAATGAGTTTTTTGTCACTTCCAATTTATATAAGGGATGATATTGAAAAAGAAACCTTTCAATCGGAATCTAACATGTTTTGATGTTTCGAATACTTTGATGTCTAATTGATTCATTTTTTTTTTTTTTCATTCTTTTTGTATGGTCATAAAACATCCAAACAAGGAGAGTGTAGCCTCCCCATCCTTCCTTTCCTTCCCCTTGTATTTAATTCCTTTCAAAACCACATCCATTTTCTTCCTTTCGTGCTCCCAAACCTTGTGTCAATGTATGCCATTTATTTTATTACATCTACAGTCTTGCTATTTGTTTTTGTATTTTTTGAATTGTATGAACTTTCTAATTGTCGTTTTTTAAGCTTAATTTATCACTTTCCAAACACTATCCTCTTTGTTGGGTTTGTTTTTTATCAGCTGTCAGTCAATATTTGAAATTAAAATTAGGATCTATTTTGACTTTTGGACTCGTTCATTTTGTTTCCGTGGTCTTATGTTTATGTTGTCTACAAAAATTGATGCATAATGAATTTTAAGCACATTACAGATGAGCTCGTTGCCAATGCTGCCTACATTGGCTCACCTGGAAAGGGTATTCTTGCTGCTGATGAGTCAACTGGCACAATTGGCAAGCGTTTGTCTAGCATCAATGTTGAAAATGTTGAGTCAAACAGGCGAGCTTTGCGTGAGCTCCTTTTCTGTACTCCTGGTGCCCTTCAATATCTAAGTGGAGTGATTCTCTTCGAGGAAACTCTCTATCAGAAGACTGCTTCAGGTATATTATATGACTCTTTTTTATATGTTATGCTTTATGTTGGGAATTTGGTTAATTTATAGCTTAAAACAAATCTCTGAATTTGTTGCTATTGTTTAGTAGATTGTGAAGTCTTTTGATTATTATAAAAAGCATGGAAAATTTTTTCATGGTAACCTAAAAATTAGAAAGCCTATCTCTTATTAATGCACTTACATCATCCTTCACTGTAATTTTATGGTTGTTCCCGACTCAAGTACATTTTGGTGCTCGATTTATATTTTACAGGTAAGCCGTTTGTTGAAGTTCTGAATGAGGGTGGAGTCCTTCCTGGAATCAAAGTTGACAAGGGAACTGTTGAGCTTCCTGGGACTAATGGCGAAACAACCACTCAGGGTCTTGACGGCCTTGCCCAACGTTGCCAGGAGTACTACAAGGCTGGGGCTCGTTTTGCCAAATGGCGTGCTGTGCTTAAGATTGGCCTTAATGAGCCATCGGAACTGGCCATCCATGAAAATGCCAATGGTTTAGCCCGATATGCCATTATCTGCCAGCAGAATGGTCTGGTGCCCATAGTTGAGCCTGAGATTCTAGTTGATGGTCCTCATGATATTGATCGTTGTGCGGACGTGACAGAGCGTGTTCTTGCTGCTTGCTACAAAGCACTCAATGACCACCATGTTCTGCTCGAGGGAACTCTGCTGAAGCCCAACATGGTGACCCCCGGATCAGAAGCAAAAAAGGTTGCACCAGAGGTGATTGCTGAGTACACTGTTCGAGCATTGCAGCGAACCATGCCTGCTGCAGTACCTGCTGTGGTATTTTTGTCTGGTGGGCAGAGCGAGGAGGAAGCTACTCTCAACCTCAATGCCATGAACAAACTCCAGGTAAAGAGGCCATGGAGACTCTCATTCTCCTTTGGACGTGCACTCCAGCAGAGTACTCTCAAGTCCTGGGCAGGAAAAGAGGAAAATGTGGGGAAGGCTCGGGCTGCATTCCTGGCAAGGTGCAAGGCAAACTCAGAGGCAACACTTGGGACTTACAAGGGTGGCGCTGCCCTAAGCGAGGGTGCTTCAGAGAGCCTTCATGTGAAGGATTACAAGTACTGATTTCAAGTTTTGGGTTTCTGTTTGTGTTTTTCGTTTCGAGTGAGTGCGCATGCAAGGAAGACAGGAATATATCCTATTCTCGGGAGTAGGGTTGAGGCGTCGGCCTGTTTTCTATTTAAGTTTTTTGTTTTTGGTCATCCTTTTTAGTTGGTAAAACGGTAGTTTTGACCAAATAAGCTCTGATGGGTGAATTATTTTAGCAGCATTGGCGAATGGTTTTTTCCCATCGGAGACGCGCGCTCTTGCTCTTGCTTTCAGTTGAATTTTATTTAGATTCCAAATAACAGAAATATATGCATGCCTTGAACTCATAAATGTGCGTGCCTATATTTAAAAATTAATAATAAAACTCTCTTCTTTTCTTACTTGTCAGTAAAAAAATCGCTCACAATTTATTATTATATTGCCCTCGCAATAAAATGGATCAAATTGGCCTTACTCCATCATGCAAGCAGCAGCCCAGTTAAATCATTCTCTGCTTGCCCAGGTAAAATATTTCAGCCCCGCTACAGTAAGGTACCTCGGCCTTCTATTTTGTTTTGTTTTGATTCTTTATTTTAATTTATTTGTTGCGTGTTCATCAAGTGTCTCTTGAACAGTTATTAGTAAATCAATTTGTGCATATTACCTAGTGGCTCTAGGCATTTTATATGTGTTTTTGAGGTCCCTTAGGGCCTTAATGTGGTGATTTAGGCCCTCATTCAGGTTAAAGCTAGCCCATTTTAGGCCTGCATAGCCTCTTGAGTGCTCCTAACGACTTTGAGGAGAAAGGAAGTAAATTTTACTGCCCCTATGGAAACTTTGGGGATTTTTGTTTTTTAAGAGGAGCCCTAGCTTCCTTTTGCCTACAAATAAGGGGAGGAAGCTAGGGCAGAGGACATAAGAGTGGGGAAGTGAGAGAGGTAAAAGACACACAATAAAGAAGAGATAAGGCAGAAAATAAGAGAGAACAGTAAGGAGAGATAAGGGCGAGGCTTGCACGTCTACAACCCTACAGAGAGAAAAGGGAGCTCATGACTCAAAACCTAGAAAGAAAAGAGAGGAGCAGACACGAAAAATACTATAGAGAAAACAAGAATACAACGATAGGAGGAGTGAAAGGAAGAGGTCCAAGGGTATACACAACACGTAGAAATAAGGAAGGGGTTAGGCAAAAAAATAGCAATTGAAAATCACATTAGCTATAGGCAAGAGGGCTTGGGTTAGGTGCAACAACAACTGCTGCAAGTCGCACTAGCTTTAGGTGAGAGGGTTAGAGTTAGGTACAACAATAGTGTTAGCTTTACCGTGATCCCAAGAGGGGGGGTGAATTGGTATTTTTAAAATTTATCTCCTAGGTATTCCTCATAACAGCAGTATGTTCACAAGCCTATGGTTAATCTAGTGCAAATGATGTAAATATACCAGAATTTAAATAAAGCAGTTTAGACAATCACACAAGCACCAGAAAGCAGTAAAGAAAGGATGACACGCAAATATGTTATCGAGATTCGGCCAACTACCTACATCCCCGCCTTGGCTAACCAGCACAAGGATTATCACAATAACTTGCTCACTTAAACGGGTGGAGCGGCACCTATACAAACTAGGTCAAATTACCACAGGGTTGATCTCAACCTTTACACCAATCCTTATCGGGCTGGATTACCGCCCCCTCAGGCCACGCCTGGAATCTCTCAGGTATACAATCAAACGGTACAATATATGAGTGCTTTCACGTAAAGCAGATTTGTACCACAAATGCGCACAAACACATACACCACAGATGATTTAATAATGTAAGCTCAATGTGGTCTAAACAGTTTAACTCTTAAAGATATTTTCTATCAATGTAGTGAGTACGTGAGAGTATCAATAATAATTCATGTATTCAATCAAACATGTTTACACATACCACCAAGCAAGCCTCAAGAATATCAATCAGAGAATATCTCAATCACACAAATGTGTATATGCTTGGATTGCAAAATAGATAATCTTTGTTTTCGGCAAATGATATAAATACTTGTATAAATATTACCACAAAGATTAGTGTAACAAGCACAAATATCTTTTCATAAATAGTTCAATAAATTCCACAAGATATTTGAGTAAGATTGAAATATGTTTTTGCAAGCCAAAAACAAATATAAACTTCCAAAGATATTGCAATGATAATGTAACACTCGGAAGTTTACCACAAGTCTTCTTAGGGTAGACTTATTAGCAAAGCCTCTTAAGAGAACTTAGGTTATGCTCTAGAGAGAAAAATCGATTCAACCACTTCAAACAATGAGAGCAAAACTTATTAGAATATAGACTCAAAGCACTTACAAATGATTTTGAACTTGAAGAAGTAAGCTAGAGTGTTTTTAGGAAAGGTATGAGCAAATGGGAATCAAAAGAAAGTATTTTTGCTTGAGAGAGATTTTCTTAATCCTTTTTGTTAATCAATGTTTAATCCACCAAATGAAAGAGTATATATAGACATACTGAAAATTTTGACTGTTGGGGACCTATTAGGGATTGTTAGAAAAGATTAATGACATTTAAATCAATTTAATCCTGTTTAAAACATTTAACCACGGTAAAAAAATAAGAGCAACCTGAGAGGTCCGGTCGACCAGAAATGGTTCGATCGACCAAGACTTAAATGGCTCGGTCGACCAGGGAACTTTTGAACTGAAAGGCTAAGTCGACTGGAGAGGGAGATTTCCCAAAATTCTGAGTTTTGGTCGACCAAGGCATTTTGAATTGCCTGGTTTGGTCGACCAGACCGCTGGAAATTCTCCCGAGAACCCTTGATCAACCAGGTAGTTGTAGTACAAAAGTTCTCGGTCGACCAGATGGTCAACTGTTGACCCTGGAGGGTTTCGGTCGACCAGGGCCTTTTGAACTACAAGTTTCAGTCGACCAAGTGGTCAATCTTTGACCCAAAGGAGCTTCGGTCGACCAGGCCCTTTTGAACTTCCTTTGCTGGTCGACCAGGTGGTCAAACTTTGACCTAGGATGTCTTCGATCGATTAGGCCAAAATGAACTGGCTTGGCTGGTCGATCGAAAGTGCATCGTGTGTGCATTTCGGTCCGATTTTGAAACAAACAAGCCCTATTCAAGTGTCTAACAAATATATGTGAAAGTGTGAGTGTTCTAGAGGCACTTGGGGTCTAATTTGAAAAGACCAAAAAAGTCCGGTGTCGGTCGATCGAAGGGTACACCCTAAGGTCTTTCTATGGTCATTTTCTCATTCATGGTTTGTTTAAGCTTACAAAATAAATCATGTATGTGATGTGTGTGCTTATTACAAACCGATTACCCTAATTACTATTACAGACAAATTTCACTAAAATTATTACAATTAAGAGCATGAGTTTGTCTTCAAGCTTTGAGCTTTCACGTGCCATTGATGATATGCTAGTATGAACCTGCACATAAACTAGATATTTATTAAATACAATCATATTTGTCATTATCAAAACTAGGGCGTGACCTATAAGGTCAACAAATAGCAGTTGCCAATTGCAACAACTTCAAGAGAGAGGGTTGGTGTTGACCTACACAAAACTAAGGATTTAGGTTACGAGGTAGATAGAAAGAGGAGAATGGCTGTAAGTAGTCAGGAGTGGCTTAGAGTTTTGCATAAGTGGTAGTTGATGTCGATCCATATAGGTACCAAGCCTTTTCTATGGAGGAGTTTTTAGGCTCACCATAGTTGGGGAGGATAGTCGCTAAGTCACAAGAAGGGTTGGATAGCAAACGAAGCAACAACAGATGCCTGTAGGGGAGATGGAGGCTAAGGTTTCATTGGAGGCTAAGGTTTCTAATAAAACCCTAGCCATGCATGAGGTGGGAGAACAAAAGCATGCACTCCAAGTGAGTTCTCTAAAAGAACCTTAAATCGGGTGGCTAGTCTCATGAATCAACCTACCAATTGTCTTTTTTTTTTCCACATATATTTGCCTTTTTACATAATTATCCCTACTAATTTTTGTTGTCCTTTTATTATGTTACTTATATTTTTTATTCCATTTTTGTCTAAAAAAATAGGGGAAATAAACTAATGGTGCATGGCTTTTCTTGATTAATATCAACAGATTCTTTACACTATAGATAATTTTTTGTTTGACCTTGCAAATATGATATGTTGACTTTATGAGTCAAATCCCGTTTTGATTAGGACAAATCACTTTGTATCTTACCTGTGCACTGAGCATTTGAACATGATTACTTTTAGCATGCACGGATGGTAAGGATACGATGGAAGTCATAAGGAACTCAATGCTCACATCACAGGATGACATTTGAAGAGTAAAAGGAATGAAGACTGAATTTATCAATTGTAATTGAGTTACATTTTTGGGTCTGTAATAATGCATTGCATGCATGATAGGATTTAATGCTCAAAGGTTATAGATTGACCATTAGGTTCTAAAACCCTTCAAATTAAAATGTCATATCTTATATACATAAGGTTGAAAAGGTTTAAGGAACTAAACAGGGCAAAATCTTTAAGTTTAAAGAGCCCCGGTCGATCAACCCATGCATATTCAAAATGCCTCGATCGACCGGATTTATTATCTGGCATTATTTTTAAAGAGCCCTGGCCGACTGATCAAAAATTGAACGTATCTTCCACGGTCGCCCGACCCTTAAACACAACCCCTCTTAGCATACTTGGCTAACCGATCTTAATGACCTAAACATACCTCAGCCGACCGAACCTACAACGATTTAGAAAATCGCCTCTTGGCACAGCCAATTGGCCTTATACTCGGCCAATCGACCCTTTTGGGTTGGTATTGAATTTCTTCTTGGTTAGCCGACTGACCCTTATGTCTATCAACCGACCCTCTTGGGTTTCCAAGTTTCTCTATGCTAATCAGGGTTAATTTTTAATTAAACATTTTCTAAAATTCCCCCCTGTGTCCCTAACAGTCAAAATTCTTGGGAATTCTATATATACCCTATTATTAGTTCAGATTAGCAATTTGATTAGCAAAAAATTCTCTTCGAATTCTCTCATTGCTTACATACTTTAATTTTCAAGCATATCATATACTCTCTCTTTCGTTCTTTCTTGTTAAAATTATTTTAAGAAGAGAGCATTATCTTCATATTCTTCATTTGCAAACCAATTGCAACTTGGAGTGTTCTTGATTTTCATAGTTGTGGGCTTACTCATATATCATTGTTAAAAACTCATACTCTCAAATATCCATTTACTTTGAAAATCTTTCTTAAGAGTTAGCTTTGGAACTTTTCCCATATTATTTCTTATTAATAAATATTGTTGGGAAAATCTCATCTTAGCTTGTGAGTCTTTTTTGCATTTTCATTGCAAGACTCAAGAGCTCAACTTGTGCTTGGGGTAAAAATATTTTTGTGAGCTATATCTAACATCTCCTACACTTCATCTAGAAAATAATTTTTGGAGATATTATTTCAAGCATTAGATCTTTGAAAAGTTCTTAATATAAAATTTATTTTAACTCAAAAATCATTATCTCTTACATATTTTTTTTGAGAGATATATTTACATAGACTCTATTGAGCATAAATCTTTTTCATACAAGAGTGCATTGGTTATATTGTAGTACATATCAGCTTAGTATAGAAGCACTTGTGAAAGTAAGGTGTAGCCTCAAGAGGGGGATTGAATTGGGTTTTAAAAGTTTCTTTTAACTCCTTTTATAGATTCTCAACTTATTGTAAGTTTAGTACTCAAACAAGAATAATTTGATTTACAATATCAACTAGAAATCAATATTCACTTTTAAAACTTTAAGAATGAGTAAATCAACTTGATCTTGCAGTAATTTCAATTAACACCCAACCAATAAATTGATTAAATCAACAAAAACCAATGATTCACAATGTAATGCTTTCAGCTTTTGAATAATTCAATCCTCTCAACAAGATAACAAAAACAAGATTCACACTAAAGAATGAATTCAGCAAAACTTCCAAGATTCAGCGATTTAGTAACTCAAAGTAGAGTTTGATAAAAAGCCCTATTTTAATGAAGCACAATTGAAAATTTCAACACTCTTCCGAAACTCAGATTTTAAATAAACTTTCAATTAAGTCTTGGGTGTTAATCAATCAACATACTCCCATATGGTTTTCACAATAAGTATTGATCAACCAACGTACTCCCTTTTGGTTTCCACAATCCCAAAGTCAAATTAATTTTTGGTTTATTCAATATCCAATCCACACAATTTATAGAATTGAAATAAACAACCACGCAGTTATATATGTGCAGAAAGTAAAGAGAGTTTAGGGAAAGAGAGCGGGACTGAGTTTTTTATGAGGTTCGATACCCAGCATACGTCCTCGCCTTAGGCAAGACCACCTAAGGATTCAACTATAGTGTTCTTTTATGGGCAGAACAAACCATTATGATCCCTCCTTTAGGGTGGAGCCCCATCTCCAAGTGATACCCCACACTTGGTACAATGATTAAACCAACCTTGAACCATCAAAAACTACAAGAGTAATAAGAAATAATTTGGTGTACAATGACACTCTCAAAAGAGTATATTAGTACAATTGAAATCTATATACTTCAATCAAAATCACAATATAGAAAGATGAAGCTCAAGTATATATATCACTGGGGTTCTTTCTTAAGTTGAATAACTCAATAAAAATGCAATGATCTGTGAGTTTTTCTCAGCAAAATCACAGCAAGTGATTCAACATGAGTATAGGCAAGGTAGCTTTGAAGAGTAGAAAGAATTTGATTGATTTGCGGCTTGTAGGTTGTTGGTGTATTTGATCCTTGGGTTTAATCATGTATTTATAGAGTTTAAAGGGTATTTTTTGTATTGCCCAAGTTGCTTGGAGTATTCCCTAAGTTTTCACAAAGTTTGGTAGCCAAGAAATCACTTTTGGAAAGTTTCCTAACTGTTAAAATTTGAATTTCGAAGGTTCAGGCGCCAGAACTCAAGGGGTTAGTTGCCTGAACTTTAAATTCAACATATTTTTGAAGTCAGTATAGGGTCAAGCGCCTGAGGTTACAAGGATCAAGCGCCTGAAGTGATTCTGTCTTCTGTTCAATTGCCTGAACAGACAAGGTCAGCCGCCTAATAGCTTTGACCACCTTTTAGTATTGTGGTTATAACTTTTTCTATACAACTCCAAATTAGACGTTTTTGGTATCAACAGAAATCTAAGAGAAAATACCACAGTTTTTATGTTGAACACTTTTTGTGATAAAGAGGTTTTGATAGAGAAAAATACACATCAATGCGGATATAAAAAACATAACAGAACTTGGAAAAATCCTGTTTTGGTGCTTTTCATTCCAAAAATAATTTTAACGTTTTTGAAATAAATTTTGACCTTCTAAAAATATTTTTGAAGTATTTTAAAAGGTATTTAGGTCCAAATAATTAATTTAAGAGTTTCATGAATCCATATTGAAATTACTTTAAGTACTTACATAAAAACTTCTTAAGACTTTGACATTCGATCTAAGCACTCAAGTCTTCATGTTTTTCCATCTCTTGAGTTTATCTTGACTTCCAACTTCAATTCACTTTAAGTTTCATCAAATCATCTTTGAATCCATGCTTTAATAGTATAAACTTTATGAGATCTTCTTTCTTTGCAGTATAAGATTTCAATAATCCTTGTGTGCACTTGACCATGTATTCACATACTTGAATCCTGAAGTATCATCACTTAACCAAATATGTTAAGTTCCTCTGATTTGTTATCATCAAAACAAGATTTTAAACCTTATAAAACCAACAATCTCCTTCTTTTTGATGATGACAAACAAGGAGCAAAAATGAGTAAACCTTAAAAAAGGTTCCTTCTTACAATAAAGCATCAACTTTACAATATTTGCAATATCAAGATCAATATGATCAATTTCAATATCATTCTCGTATATCAAGATTGGTTTAATATCACATCATGTCATAATTCAAGATCAATTATCATGCTCATATACATCATTTCATAGTTGAGCCAATATACATGCTTAGGTATGTCATGCTAGTGTCATGCTTAATTTTTGCCCAAAAATTCTCTCCCTTTTGACATCAATCAAAAAGAGTAAGATATCATGAAAAATATATAAATGCTAAGGTAAAGAGAAATCATAAGCAAAAGTATATATCGAGTGAAGGCACAAAACAGAAACTGTGCATTCATCATGTATAAAAAGATAGACAATAAGTCCCCAAAATAACATGATAAAATACAAACGATTTTATATCAGATTTTTCAGTAATTTCCATAAGTCATGATATCATTACATAAAAAATCTAACTCCTCTTGAATGAAATGTATTTCATATCCAATAATTTTATAATTTCATTCATGAAGTATAAACTATGTATTCATGAAAGTGTCAAGATTATCAATCATGCTTTTGAATTTATCATGCCATGCTCATGCTCAATTTGCTTACATTCAGTTTTTCTAAATTTTCTCCCCCTTTTTATATCAACAAAATAAAAATAAGTCGAAAGAAATATTATGCAAACGTACTAAGGACAAAAAATAAAAATAAAAAAATCCACATTTAGATCACAATAACAAGGTCCATAAGTTAGCATATATTTTAATCAAAACATGGTCATCCACTATTCATTATGCCAAATATATATATATATATACAACATAATTCAACATCGGCATGTGAACTTAAGATGGTCAAGAGAAAACAAATAAAAGAACTAACCACAACAAAATAATATTTCAACCCAGCTTAGTGTTTAGTTTCACAAAATATATATGCATATTGCATTACCAGTAGATTTGTATGCTCATGCTCATGCTTTCTTCAAACACTTATCCTTTTTCTTATTTGAAATTCTTATGCAATAAACTTAATTTGTTTCAGATTTTCTTTCTTTTTGATTCCAGATAATTCTTTTGCATATGAATACCAAAATTTATATGACTTTTCAAATCTCAATACTTTTTAAGTTAAGCCTTGTACAAGCCAAGCTTTCTTGATTTGTGGCCAACAATGCCATTTTTGTATTCATTTGTTTCAATGTTATAGTCGTCAATAAGCTCATAAACTATTCTTTAAGATTCTCCTTTTCAACTAGTTCAATATTCATGAATTAAATTGGATTAAGTAGCTTTCTATATATTGAACACAGAAAAATTTTCTTCTTATCATTGAATTGGCTATCTTGAATCTTATAGGCTATGGAGGCACCTCTTTTCATTTTAGTATAGATTTAACTTTCTTAATTTCTAAAAAGGGAATGACTAATCCTAATATCTTTGGAGTCCTTAGTTTGTGAACTGGGCTTTTTATCTAGGTACCCATACTTTCTTGGGTCCGGATGATTTAATAAGAGTTGATTCTTTTATTCTCCAAACTTGTCTGATTTTTGCACCCTTTCTTTTAATGGACATTCAAACTTAATGTGTCCTTTCTCCTTACATAGAAAACATGTGGTGTGAGTGTAAGAATTTGAGGAGGTGCTAGCATAGTCTTTGGAAGCTTTTGCAAAGTACCCCATGTAGAGGTTCTTTTTCCTTATATTCTTAACTTCATTGAATCCTATGCCTTCTTTATTTAAGGACATTCTTTGTGCGTCAATCATTTTATCAAGATTTTATTTTCCTCTAGTGAAGTTGTAAATTATTTTATTTTGATCCTCAATTTTCTTTTCAAGGCAAAGTATTTCTAAATTTTTAATTCCTTTGCAGTTAGCTTACAGCCTTATTGGTTCTTTAGTCATCTGGTTTATTTTGCTTTTAAGTCCATCAATGACTAGGTCTTTTTCTTTTTCAATCGAAGCTTGAGATCTTAAATCTTCTAGTTCTTTCATCATCTTTTCATTCTTGCTTTCTAATCTCTTGATTTTTAGATCCTTCTCTTTTAGCAATATTTTTAGATTCTAATTCTTTTATCACAACTTCATTCTTATTTTTTGATGAAGTATATCGTTAGTTATGTTAACTAAAATCTTATAAGCTTTGAATAATTCACGTTGTAGTTTTTCATAAGATGACATACTCTCATCATTGAATTCATTAGATGAATCATCACTATAATCATTAAATGATTTGGATGAGGAGCTTTATTCTTCATCATCGTCCCATGCCATAAAGCAAGCAACCTTTTGGTCACTTGATTCATTATCTGAACTACTTGTACCATTATTATCTCATATAGTTCATTGCCTTTTTCTTTTTCTTTTTGAAATCTTTCTTAAGTTGTGGGCAATCTGATTTTATGTGTCCAACTTTCTTACAATTATAACATGTTGGAAGTTCAGCTTTGTTTTCTTCTTATTGATTTCCTTTTCTTCATCTTCATCTGATTTTGAGTTTTGGATTTTTCTTGTAAATTTATTCTTTGTTTTAAGAATTTTTGTAAGTTTCTTGGTTATGAAAGCTATTTCATTTACATCTATCTCTTCTTCATCTTCATCACCAGAGCTTTCACTTGGGGCTTTAAATGCAATTTATTCCTTGTTTTTAGATTTTCCACTTCTTTCGTTTATTGCCATCTCATCAGTGAGTAGAGAACCTATTAATTCATATAGGGAAATGTTTTTCAAATTTCTTTCTTCAGTTATTGTAGTGGCCTTAGGTTCTCAAATTGGTGGAAGTCCTCTAAGAATTTTTCGGATCATTTTATAACATTATAAAAAATCAGGGTATTAGTGACAGTTTTCAAATAGTTGCTATATGTGCCGTTACTACTAACTTTTAGTGATGAATATAATTTTCGTCACTAATAATGGAGTATTAGTGACAAATTTAATCCGTCACAAAACCTTCCGTCACTATATAGTATATAACGACTCAACTCAAATTCGTCACTAATAGTAGGGGTATTAGTGACGAACTATGAATTCGTCACTACTAATAGGTGTATTAGTGACGAATTTATAATTCGTCACTACTAGTAGGGTATTAGTGACAAATTTATAATTCGTCACTACTAGTAAGGTATTAGTGACGAATTTATAATTGGTCACTACTAGTAGGGTATTAGTGACGACTTAGATATTCATCCCTACTTGGTATTATTGACGAATTAGAAATTCGTGACTACTAGTATGGTATTAGTGACGAATTAGAAATTCGTGACTACTAGTGTGGTATTATTGGCGAATCAGAAATTCGTCACTAATAGTAGGGTATTAGTGATGAATTTGAATCTTTCACTAATAATTAGAAAAATTACTTTTATACTAATTGTATTTAATCATAAATTCTTATATAAAAATCTACAATTACATTTTCGAATATATAAACTGAAACCATAATTACTACAAAATTCGTAAATCATTCAAAATTTTGAATTTAAATACAAATTCAAATAAAATTAAGAAATAACATATGTTCAGATAACAAAAACTATTTAAAAATATTCAACATTCAAATACAAATACTAATACAAATTCAAATTAAAATACAAAAACTCCATTTGTTCAAATAACAATAAAAATTATAAAGAAATAATCAAAAGTTGCTTCTGACGACTATAGTGCATGCATGCATGACATCATGCTGATGTTATGACAGCCGCGAATCCTACAAATTAATAGTCGTTAAAAAAAATTTAGTATACCAAATCGAGGAGAGCTGACGCTAAGTATAATCAGGAAAAATAATTATATGATATAACAATTTGGCAAAGATTTCATAATCATGCATATTACATAATTTATACGGTAGTAATATCAATAATGAAAAATATAATATTGCATTTGAGAGCATAGATTTCAAACATTTGAATGGATTTGGACAAATTTTAATACAATTTAATATTACATTTTATTTAAATTCAATGTAAATTCAAATCTAAAGTGTCTCGAAACACGAGGAGCATAAAATTATATTGAAATTTATTAAAGTCTATATTTAAATCTAGACTTAAGATGTAAAATGCATGCTCTGGAACACAGCATGAGATTAGTTTATGAGGGATTTGCACAATGACTCAATGGGGTATTAGCATTGTGTGGGGAAGGGGATGCAGTGAATAAATCTAGCCGGGGACACGTGTCCAATTAGCATGCTTTACTGTTTCGTAGACAAGCATTATTGCTCTACTTGAAATAAAACTTTAAACAGTGATTGTGGGGTTTGCAGATGAGGGAAATGAGAAGATTCATGGAGAAAAAGGTCATGAACTGACATGAGCAAATGTGTATCTTTTCAAGCCTTAATGAGAAAATATTAGAACTAAGTAAAATATGTGAGTCAAATGGACATGAAGTTGGTCATTTGTTTGGTAGCTGAGAAAATTATGGAAAATAAAATATGCCCTAGGCGCTTTCATCGGTGATCTCGTGCATGGACCATTTTTTTCCACTTTTTTTGGTTCTTTTCTACAGTGACATTGCAACCTATATATCCAAACGAATCCCTAATTATGTCTAATTTAAATAATTATGAGAGTGATGCTCTATGTGAGTTATGTATATATTCAACTTATGTGTTTTTCAAATTTTCAAATCCTCAGCCAAGTGTATATAATATTTTATCAATGATTTCGGCACGGCAATGAATGCTTTAAGGTTACCAGACTAAAAACATATAAATGAATGTTCATTCTAAATGAACTAAGTCTACATTACCGCATTTATTATGATTCCTAAGTTTCACTCATCCTTTCAAAAATAGTTTAACATTAAACTAAGTCTATCTTTTGTTTAGGACATTGGAAAATTTTAACGCAATTTCGGCAACATGTTGTCTGTAAATTAGACATTTCCTATCAAATATGCAACTGATAGGTTCAAATAGATCATTTATAAGAAATTAAAGGCACACGAGAACCTATATCCACTACCAACATGTAATACACATCAACTGCATCCGCCATGCAGTAGGCATTCTAGACTAACATGAAATCATGTAGCATATTCACGACAGTAATCCATGTAACCATATCTTAAATTCAGAATATGAACAGCAGTGAACAGTGGATAGTATTGAGTTCAATGTAGTATTGTTATTCATCCAGGCATTTGGACATGAACGTTATGAGATGATGAGAGCATTTAATTTAAATAATTATGAAAGTGATGCTCTCTGTGAGTTATGTATGTATATAACTTATGCGTTTTTCAAATTTTCAAATCCTCATGCAAGTGTATATAATATTTTCAATGATTTCGGCATGACAATGAATGCTTTAAGCTTACTGGACCAAAAACATATAAATGAATGTCCATTCTAAATGAACTAAGTCTATATTACCGCATTTATTATGATTCCTAAGTTTAACTCATCCTTTCAAAAATAGTTTAACATTAAACTAAGCCTATCTTTTGTTTAGGACCTTGGGAAATTTTAACGCAATTTTGGCAATATGCCGTTTATAAATTGGATGTTTTCTCATAAAACCTGCACCTGATAGGTTCAAATAGATCATTTATAAGAAGTTGAAGGCACACGAGAACCTATATCCACTACCAGTATGTAATACACATCAACTGCATCTGCCATGGAAGATGCATTCTAAACTAGCATGAAATTATGTAGCATATTTACGACATTAATCCATATAACCATATCTTAAGTTCAGAATACGAATAGCAAAGAATAGTGGATAGTATTGAGTTTAGTGTAGTATTGTTATTCATCCAGGCATTTGGACATGAACGTTATGAGATGATGAGAGTATTTAATTTAAATAATTATGAAAGTGATGCTCCCTATGAGTTATGTATACATTTAACTTATGCGTTTTTCAAATTTTCAAATCCTCAGCCAAGTGTATATAATATTTTCAATGATTTCAGCATGACAATGAATGCTTTAAGCTTACTGGACCAAAAACATATAAATGAATGTCCGTTCTAAATGAACTAAGTCTACATTTCCGTATTTATTATGATTCCTAAGTTTCACTCATCCTTTTAAAAATAGTTTAACATTAAACTAAGCCTATCTTTTGTTTAAGACCTTGGAAAATTTTAACGCAATTTCAGCAGCATGCCGTCAATAAATTGGACTTTTTCCCATAAAACCTGCACCTAAAAGGTTCAAATAGATCATTTATAAGAAGTTGAAGACACACGAAAACCTATATTCACTACCAGCATGCAATACACATCAACTGCATCCGCCATGCAGGAGGCATTCTAGACTAGCATGAAATCATGTAACATATTCATGACAGTAATCCATGTAACCATATCTTAAATTCAAAATTTAAATAAAAATTGTTATCTTGAGTCATCTGATAATATGCTCGTTGAAAAGCTTTTAAATGACTTAAATATATCCTGAAAAATCGATATGAGACCCAAATAGAGCATGACAAGAACACATCTCATGTCAATCTCACCCACATAAGACATGAATATGCTTTGCCACTATAGTACTATATACAAAATAACATGCCTTCGAATCATCTAATTCACTCCTCTTGTATCATGTAACATCTATACCCATATAAGTATAAAAACATAATTTAATATGAAACTCAATTTTTGATCATAATACCTTATAACTAGTTAGAGGAGCCACTCGCATCATCTGGTCTAGATTGGCGCATCCTTTCCTCTAACCATATTTGCCTATCCATCATGGCTTACATCTGGGCTCGAAAGCTGGAGACCTTCGATCTCAATTCTGCGTTCTCCATTTCTATCATCTGCATCCATCGAGCCATCTCCTACTTATCATACTCGGCCTCTCAACGCTGTCATTCCATCTCTGCACGAGTCGCTGCACCCATGGATGATGATGTTGTTGGGGCGATGTAACCACTTCCAAGACCATTCAACCAACCCCCCGCTCGTTGCCCAAGCACCTGGGAAGTGATCTCGAAATCTATCATATGCTCACTCCCCTCTAAAACAGGTGCATCCCTCAGCTCAACCATCCGTGCCTAATTTCAATCATGACAATGATAAAAATGAATAAGTAAGACTACAACTTTGATGTTTTGAATAAAGTAATAAACTAAATCTTTTGCTTACTTACATGTCTGTCCTGCGCACCCTCGCACCACTCCCTCGATCGCCGTTGGTGTGTTCTCTGATACAGATCCGGTAGCGGCTCCTCTGTGCTAGTCTCGGGATCACACTACATTATCATATAAGACCTAATTATTATTATGTCATGTAATGGTCAGATAATTTTATATATAGTAATTACCTGGCGATGATTTACGAATAGCATCGATCCACTGCAATGCGTTGTAGGGAGTTTGCTGCGGTTCGCAGCATTTGTTTCACATATGGCCTACAAGGAAGATGTAATGACGACTTATTAGCGACATCATTGTGAAAAATTAGTGATTATAATACAAACACATCATATGATAGCGCGGGTCGCGGAAATGGCGACACACCACATCCCAATCCTCTTGGGATATCTTATCGTATGATCGCGCTTTTGCTTCATCTCCCATCGCTTGAAAATGGGAGCGCATTTTTGAGCAATAGCTCTTAAATTTATTACACAATTGGACGTCGACCGCCCTCCTTACATGGTCATCCTCGAGGATGTCCATATCAAACTCCTCTTGCATATATATGTAATACAATTACAATGTTAGACAGTTGTTAATTGACTAGTATATTAAAAGTAAAAAATATTTAAATTAAAAACAGCTTTGTAGGGTTTGGGAACTTACCAAAATGTGCATGTAAAGAACCATGCGCTGCTCCTGAGTCACCTGTGGCCAGCTGAATGCAGTGACTGGAGCATACTGTCGACATATAATGTCGAGCTCTCTCGTCCACGTGGTGCACCAATCGTTCAGTGGGGCGATGTATCCTAGAGGAATGTCAATCCGAATCTGCTGTTTTGTCCTATCTAGGTGCTTCTTCAGCGACATGTTTTTCACTGCACCATGGCCTGACCTGACCGTGGACGTAGATGCTGAAAGTAGAGTTAATTTAAGAATAACATTATAATCATACACGTGAATAACTATCATCAATAGTTGACATGTAAATAAATTAAACGTATCCATACAACCACTCCTCATGATGGTCGGCAACTCACCCTGCGTGTTAGTCGCATAAGTGGTATCCATGTCTGGCCGAAGTGCCGATGGCTCAGACAATGGTGCCGCCACATTAGGATCGACGGGGTCCATCGATCCGGAGGATGTTGGATCATCCTCATGCGATGTACTCGTGTGCCTCAAAGGATTTCTCCAACGTCGGCCTCCTGATGCCTCATCTGCAAATTAATAGACAAGTAAATATAAGAAGTATGAATATTAGATGGATGCAGTATACACCTATTTTTAAGTTATTTACACAAGTCAGATACATAGTGACAAAAATAACATGCTTACCCCCCTATACGTCCTCAATATCGGTATCATCCTCACTTTCTAAAGTGTCTTCCTCTTCATTACAGTACTCGAACCCTGTTTCATCTTCCCATCAGTTTTCTCATCGTTGATGAAGTGAACATCTACAGAAGGTTCAATTGTAATGTCAGCAGTCCCTACGTGTTCTGCCGTGGCACCATCCCTATGCAACGGTATGGCTCATCTTCTTGGAATGCAGTCTCATTGGCACTCATGTCACTATCTGCAACTTCTGCAATAGCATACAAACTTCGGGGAGGAATCTTTTGGGTCACATGCCATTCACCCTTCAATTTGGTGTCTTTAAGGTAAAACACTTGTTCTGCCTGCGTCGCAAGCACGAACGGGTCACTTTGATACCAGGTCTTGCTAAAATTGACATTGGTATAGTAGGCATCGGTGTTTATCCTAGTCTTTTTATTGCCGATGTCTCACCAGGTACACTTGAACAAGTGGAAAACTCTGTTTGCTCCATAGTTAAGCTCTATAATGTCATCCAGCACACCAAAGTAGTCAATTTCTTCATCTCCTTCTATGCCTAGCACCGCAACCCCACAATTTTGGGTTCTTCTATGCAGTTCAAGGAACTTTGTATGAAATCGTAACCTGTTGACAATGCAACAGTTGTAGCGGTTAACTCATTGATCAGGGCCATATGCCAATGCGTATAAATCTTTACTTGCCGTTGGTTCCTTATTGTAATACATGACTTTCATCTATTAAATAAACAGGAGTTTAGAAGAATAAACCATCAATAGTGAAAACATACATTGTTTCTTACTCAAACAATTTTTGTTACTTACACGACTCCCAAACCAATTGAGAAATTCTTTCTTATGTCTTTCGTCAACATTCCATTCATTTTGGGCCAGGAGTTCAGCTTTATGTTTGCTATATGCAACAGTAGTACATGTTAATGTCAAGTAAGTATATAAGTATGCATATGTAAATACAATGCAAAGTAAAGAGTTTGGAACCACGTACTCGATATATGGAACAGTTTCATCACAATTGTTGAGGATGTAAAAATGAACCTTTTCTAGGTCGTCCATATCAATTAAATTGTAAACTCGTGCACCGAGAGGCGGAACATTTTCTCGAAATATAGAGCTCCTGGGTTCTTCATCTTCAGCATTAATAGCATGAACGTCTGCATTTCACTCATCATGAGTGAACATTGTGTCAATATCATGTAGATACATTGAGAAAAATGCAAGACATTCACTGTCAATGTGCGCCTCAATGATTGAACCTTCTAGCTGTGCCTTATTGCGCACGTATCCCTTCAAAGTGGACAAGAATCTGTGCATTTTACGTAGTATTATACACTTGTAGACACAATAAAGAAAAAAAAAATAAAAATAAAAACAAGGAAATCATATGACCATTGTACAAGGACTTTATACTTTACCTCTCAATAGGATACATCCAATGATATTGAACCGGTCCTCCAATTATGGCCTCCCTTGGTAAATGGATAGTTAGGTGGACCATCACATCTAGGAATGCTGGCAGAAAAATTTTCTCCTGCTTGTATAGTATGGTCACAATGTCATCCTCTAACCGTTCAAGTACGTTTACACTCAATTTTTTTGAGCATAATGGCCGAAAAAAGAATCCCAACTTAATCAGCACCAAGCGAACATCTTTAGTCAAGTGTCCACGAAGGAAAATGGGTAGAACTCGTTGTAAAAGGACGTGACAGTCATGACTTTTCATTCCTAGCATCGTCCCTTCCTTCGTGTTTACATCTAGCTATGTTCGATGCATATCCACTGGGGAACTTCATTGATTTCAACAATTTGAAGAATTTATTCTTCTCATCCTTCGAAAATGTGTAACAAGTTGATGGCATGAGAATTTTTTCCCTATCACGAAATAGGTGCAGCTCAGGTTGTATTCCCATATCTTCCATATCCCGGAGAGCATTTGCAGTGTCCTTTGTCTTCTCATTTATATAAAGCAATGTACCAATGAAATTCTCACAAATGTTCTTTTCGATGTGCATGACATCCAAGTTGTGGCGTAGTAGAATATCTTTCCAGTATGGCAACTCGAAGAAGATGCTTCTCTTTGTCCAATTCAACTCCCACTCATCGCGTTTTCTTTTTCTACTAGTCAATGGTTTCCCAAATTTCACATCTCCGATCAACCTTAGCTGGTTTAATATCTCTTCCCCACTTAGTCACTTTGGTGGTGACTTTTGTTTAGTTTTTCCATTGAAGCTTCTGACGCCACGAGTCCTCCAAGGATGTCTAGTTCGTAGAAAACGGCGATGACACATAAATCATAACTTGCGGCCATGCTTCAAGTATAAGGACCCAACATCCTTATTACATACTGGGCATGCTAAGTAACCTTTTGTGCTCCAACCTGACAGGTTGTCGTATGCGGGGAAATCATTAATTGTCCACAAGACTGCAGCATGCATCCAAAATGTTGTCCCGGTTTCCACATCGAATGTCTCCAATCCTTTTTCCCATAATTCTTTCACCTAGTCAATTAACGGACGCAGGTAAACATTAATATCATTACGAGGTGCTCTTGGTCCGGGAATCAGTAGAGACATATAAATGAAAGGTTCTTTCATACATCGCCATGGCGGCATATTGTATGGCATCATCATAACTGGCCACATGCTATGTTGGCCTAATAAGGTATTTCAATTAGTTTTGGTGATAACAAACAAAGGATATTTTAACGTGGAAAGGTTGAGTTTTTATGTTTCAGGAAACCATAGATCAAGTATGGATCAAGTGTAGATCAAATATGGATCAAGTGCAGATCAAGTATGGATCAAGTGTAGATCAAGTATGGATCAAGTGTGGGTCATCAAGCAAGTTAAACTAACAAGTGATCCAAAGAAAAACTAAAGCATATAAAGCAAGTTCAAGTACATATCCAAAGAACTTCAAAAGCAAAAAGAATGAGAATGATTTCAAGCATGACATATAAAATTTTTAGGAAATCCATTGTAAGTATTTCAAAGTTAAATATTGATTGAAATATGTTTTGAAGCTTTTCCAGGAGATTATGAGGACTTGAAAACCTATTTAGGATTATTAAAACAAGTTTTGATTAAGAGAGCAAATCATTTTTTTATGGAAAATGTTTTCAGCAGCTTTTTGTCTGTTCAAATGACTGAACTCTCTGTTCAGATGACTGAAATTCTAACTTTAGATGACTGAACTTCATGTTTAGATGTCTGAAGAATTACTTCAGATGTCTAAAGAATAAGCTCAGACGTCTCAAGATTTTCTAGGAAGAAACAGAAATAGGCAGTAGCTGTTCAGATGACTGAACTTGGACTTCGGTCATCTGAAGTTCAGTCATCTGAACTCGACTCTTCGGTCGTCTGAACCCTATCTTCGGTCATCTGATCTGACCCTATGTCCAGTTCATTTTTTAAAGGGTCTCAGGAACTTCAGATGACTAAACTCAACTCTTCAATCATCTGATCACTATTCAACGGGCAAAATTTTTAAAATTTAATATTTTAAAAAATAGTTGCTTGGGCTCCAAACTTTCTAAAATCTTGGGAAATTATCTAAGGAAACTTTAGCAACAAGGAAACTTGTTTGAAAGCCTATAAATACATGGTTTTCGTAAATAAAAAAAAATACCAAGTATTGAAAATCTCTCATAAGCTCTCTTGCTCTCAAAGCCTCATCTTGATCATCTCTTGCAAACTGAAAGTGTTGTGATTTTGAAATTCTTGTTCATCAATTCCTGAAATTAGATTGCTGATTTCTCAACTGGAGAAAATGAATTCGGTGAAATTCTTGTTAAGCTTCAAAAGTGTATTTCATTCTTGATATCTATCTTTTGAAGTACATAATTTTAAATTGTACTAACTTGCTCTTCATGTGAGCGCTTCTTTTACACAATCTTCTCATTGTTTCTCTTGTAGATTGGACGATTCCAAGTTGTTGGATCATTGACCAAACAAGAGTATATTGTTTGGAGAAGGCAGGCTCTAGCCTTAGCAAAGGAGTGATTGTAAACAGGTGTTGTTCCATCCGGTAATGAAAGTGCTATAGTGGAACCCTTTGGTATTTTGCCAAGGGCGAGGACGTAGGCTGTGTTGAAGCCGAACCTCGTAAAAAACCTTGTGTCTTTCTTTCTTCTTTACTTATTAGTTTATGTACAATCTATTGTTGTGTGTTTTAAAGTGCATATTACAGGATCTAAAGTTAGAATCAAAGGAAGACCCTTGATATTTAGAAAGTACGTTTCGATTGACCGTTTGCGGAAACCCAAAAGGGAGTACGTTGCTTAATCTGTGGAAATCTTAATCAAGAGAAGTGCATACAAAGATTTTGTCCAAAGAAGGTTGAGAACATCTACAGGGTAGTTGATAAAAATTCTAAAATTCTTGCATGATTGGTTGAATTGTTCAATTTGGTTGATTGGATTGTGAATTTAAATTTTAGTATCTTGAAGTGTGATTGTTAGTTAATTGCTTTATTAATTTGGTGTCATAAGCATTAAAAATATTAAAAACGAAAAGAATCCAATTCACCCCCCGTCTTGGGAAGTTATTCCTAATTTCAATTGGCATTAGAACTAAGTTATAGAAATCCCTAACAAGAAACTATAAAAATATCAAATGGCAAACATTTGAGTAGCACCCTCCAGTGAAGGCCAATCCTCAACCAGTCCACCAATCTTTTGTGGACACAATCATACCTTTTGGAAAAAGAGAATGAAAATATATCTCCAACAAATGGATTGAAAGAATGGGAAGTTGTTATGGATGGAAACCTTATTCCTACTAAGATAGTTGATGGAAAACAGATTCCACAAGAAAAGAAAATATGACCGACTTAGATTATGAAATGCTTCAAATAAATTCAAGCACTATAAATGTGTTATACTGTGCATTAGATGCTAATAAATTTAACAGAGTCATGACTTGCAAAATAGCTAAGGAGATTTGGGATAAATTAGAAGTAACATATGAAGGAACAATTGATGTTAGATGCAATAGGATAGACATGTTAACAAGCGAATATGAAGCATTCAAGATGAATTTAAATGAAACAATATCAAGTATGTACACCAGATTTACCCACATAATAAATTCCTTAAGCACCTTAGGGAAAACTTATACTACCTACGAAATGATCAGAAAAATTCTAAGAGGCCTTCCCTCCATATGGGAACCAAAGGCTACAACTATCACAAAAGGTAGAAACCTTAACACTACTTCTTTAGATGAACTTATAGGCTCACTTCTTACCTATGAAATGACCTTAAAAGAAAGAAATCCTGAACCAAAGCATAAAAGATCCATAGCACTAAAAGCATCTAACCACAACACTAGTGAAGAGGAAAGTGAAACAAGTGACTTAGATCAAGATGAATTAGCATTCATTACTAAGAGACTAGGCAAATTCTACAGAAGGAATAAAAGGTTTCCTAGAAAGTTCAATAAAAAGAAACCCAAAAAAGGAGAGACAAGTAGGAAAGAAAATAAAGGTAAGAATGAACCACCAATATGCTATCATTGCAAGAAACCAGGGCATATCACACTGGACTGTCTGTTGCTCAAGAAAGACAAGAAGAAAAGGAAGGAAGCTATGAAGGCTACTTGGGATGACTCAAACTCCAGCGAAATAGAAAACGAAACAAGTGGACAAGAGATGGCAAATATATGCTTCATGGCGAATGACGAAGAGGTAAATTCCTACTACTCTTCAACCGAATCTCAAAATGAGTCTCGTGATGAGTCATGTGATAGTTTGCCTTCTTATAAGGAATTACAAGCTGATTTATTCTCACTACATAAAAGATTCATAAAAATTTCCAAGAGAAATATAACTTTGAAAGATCAAAATAAAGAACTAGTGAAACAACTTGAATCATTCAAAGCTATTGAAAAAGAAAAAAATTCTTGTATTAAGAAGTTGTAAGAAGAAATAAATATAGCAACTCAAGAGTTAGGCAAAACTCATAAAGATAATTTGAATAAAAAGGATCTAGAAGTAAATGAACTCAAAAAGGCAGTAGAGGATAAAGAAAAAATTATCTATAACTTTACCAAAGGTAAAGAAAACTTTGAAAAGATGATTGGATAGCAAAGGCTTCATGGGAACAAAGAAGGAATAGGCTATAACGGTAAAGAAAATAAAAGGAACAAAAAGCTATACATGGGATACTTTGTTAATGAAGCTAAGTATTATGCTAGCACTTCATCAAATAACAAACATGAACACACCACTTGCTATATGTGCAAGACTAAAGGTCATGTAATGTTTAATTGCCCATTAAAAAGAAAGTATGTTAAAGTTCAAAGAGAATGGAAAGCCAATAATGGAACTAACAACAAAACAAAGAAAGTTAAAAGAATTTGGGTTCCAAAAACTAACACAAAGTATCCCTCATTGTAGGTTTGCTTTAGGACAACAACGTCAATGGATAAATGGTACTTGGACAGCGGGTGCTCAAGGCACATGACCGGTGACAAGACCAAGTTCACTACATTAAAAAAAAAAGGATGGGGGATACGTCACCTTCGGAAACAATGCCAAAGGTAAAATCATTGGCATCGGAAAAATTGGTAAAGAACCTTCACTCACTATAGATAATGTGCTATTAGTAGAAGGATTAAAACATAACCTTTTAAGTATTAGTCAATTAAGTGACAAAGGGTTCGAAATAATCTTTATGAAATAAAAATGTGTTATCCAAAATCCTAAGAACAAAAAAACTCTGTTTATAGCTCATAGAATAAATAATGTCTATTGCATAAATCTTGAGAAATTAGTAAATCAAAACATAACTTGTTTGATAGCAATGAATGAATTAAGTTGGTTATGGCATAGGAAACTAAGACATGCAAGCATGGACCTACTATCCCAATTATCTAAGAAAAATCTTGTAAAAGGACTACCAAATACTAAATTCATAAAAGACAAGATGTGTGATGCATGCCAAAAGGGAAAACAAGTAAAAACAAGCTTCAAAAAGAAAAAATACATATCCACCAAAAGACCCCTAGAACTCTTGCACCTAGACTTATTTGGTCCAACTAGAACCTTTAGTTTAGGAGAAAAACAATATGCTTTTGTAATAGTAGATGATTATTCAAGATTTACTCGGGTAATATTTCTAGCAAACAAAGATGAAGCTTGTACCTATTAATAACCTTATGCAAGAAATTACAAAATGAGAAGGGCTATAATGTAACAAGCTTTAGAAGTGACCAAGGTAGAGAGTTTAAAAACAAAGAAATTGATAAATTTTGTAATAAACATGGAAGAAATCATAATTTTTTAGCACCTAGAACTCCACAACAAAATGGAGTTGTAGAAAGAAAAAATAGAACTCTACAAGAAATGGCAAGAACAATGCTGAATGAAAATAATCTACCTAAATACTTTTGGGCAGAAGCTATAAATACAACATGCTACATTGTAAATAGGGTATCGATAAGATCAAAAATAGACAAAACACCATATGAACTTTGGAAAGGTAGAAAACCTAATATTTCCTACTTTCATGAATTCAGAAGCAAATGTTTTATCCTTAACACTAAAGATGATTTAGGAAAGTTTGATGCAAAATCTGATGAAGGTATATTCCTAGGTTACTCTATAAATAGTAAAGCTTATAGGGTTTATAATAAAAGAACCTTTACTATTATGGAATCAATACACATAACATTTGATGAATCAAACAATCAAGACAATAAAAATGAGAATGATGAAAAAGAAGATACTCCACAAAAAGAAGATCTTGAAATAAAAGAAGAAAACAATAATGATATTCCAAATGAAAACCTTATAGAAAATCTGAAGCTTCGTAAAGAATGGAGATATGATAAAAATCACCCAAAAGAACAAATTCTTGGTGAAACATCAAAAGGAATAACCACTAGAACCTCATTAAAAAATATTTGCAACCATTATGCCTTTTTATCTCAAGATGAACCCAAAAATATTGAAGAAGCCTTAAATGATGATTCTTGGATTATAGCTATGCAGGAGGAACTAAATCAATTTGAAAGGAGTCAAGTGTGGAAACTTATACCTAAACCCAAAGATAAATCAGTCATAGGAACTAAATGGGTGTTTAGAAATAAAAAGGATGAAAATGGAGTAGTTGTAAGAAATAAGTTAGGCTAGTAGCACAAGGTTATAATCAAGAAGAAGAAATTGATTACGATGGAACTTTTGGTCCCGTAGCAAGAATGGAAGCAATAAGAATGTTTCTGATTTTTGCAGCCCATAAGGATTTTAAGTTATATCAAATGGATGTAAAGAGTGCATTCTTAAATGGATATATAAATGAAGAAGTGTATGCCAAACAACCTCCAGGTTTTGAAAATTCAAAAAATCCAAACCATGTATTTAAATTGACAAAAGCTCTTTATGATTTGAAACAAGCTCCAAGAGCTTGGTATGAAAGGTTAAGTAAATTTCTACTTAAAAATGAATTTACGAGAGGAATGGTTGATAGTACTTTATTCATTAAATCCAAAAACAAAGATATGCTAATAGTTCAAATATATGTGGACGATATTATATTTGGAGCTACAAATGAAGATCTATGCAAGGACTTTGCCACATGTATGCAAAAAGAATTTGAAATGAGTATGATGGGGGAGCTAAATTATTTTCTAGGAATACAAATTAAACAAGCTAAAAATGAAACATTTATAAATCAAACTAAATACATAAAAAATATGCTTAAAAAGTTTGATATGGAACAAAGTAAACCCATAGAAACTCCTATGAGTACATCCACAAGCCTTGATAGAGATGAAAAAGGAAAACAAGTAGACATAACACACTATAAAGGAATTATTAAGAGTTTACTATATCTAACTGCTAGTAGACCTGATATTATGTTTAGTGTGTGTATGTGTGTGTTAGGTTTCAATCAGCACCTAAGGAATCTCACCTAATAGCTGTTAAGAGAATACTTAGATACTTACTAGGAACACTTGATCTAGGTTTATGGTATCCAAAGAACACTGACTTTAAAATGATAAGTTATTCCGATGCTGATTAGGCCGGATGTAAGATTGATAGAAAAAGTACTAGTGGCATATGTCACTTCCTAGGACATTCCTTAATATCATGGTTTTCAAAGAAACAAAACTCTATAGCCTTATCAACTGCCGAAGCTGAGTATGTAGCAACCGGAAGTTGTTGCGCGCAAATCTTATACATGAAACAACAATTAAAAGACTTCAATCTAGATTATAAGACAATACCAATAAAGTATGATAACACTAGCGCCATAAATATATCTAAAAATCCAATTTCACACTCAAGAACCAAACATATAGATATAAGACATTATTTTTTGAGAGATCATATTCAAAAATAGGATATAATTCTTGAGTTTATAAATACAAATGGCCAATGGGCTAACATTTTTACAAAACCCCTAAATGAAGAAAGATATATACATATTAGGAGAGAACTTGGGCTAATTCATAGCAGAGAGGTTTATTAGAAAAAAGAATTACAACATTCCTCTGAACTTCGGTCGTTTGAACTACACATCCTAGATGACTGAACACTGTAGCAAATAGGTTCAGATGACTGAACCTGGAACTACAGACGTCTGGGAGCCTACTGTCTCTTCAAATTCTGGAATTAAAAATATTTAGACGATTGAAGTTAATCTTCAGTCATCTGAAGTCTCGGGGTTTAAATATAACTAACAGACTAAAACCCTAATTTCAGACTTCTAAAGTTGGTTGCTCAACTCATTTGAACGTCTTCCTCTATCCCTTCTTCTCCTCACTAAAAAAAAAACCCCTCAATCTGAAGCTTGTATCCCTCTTCAAAGAATCACTCCACGAAATCTAGGGCATCCACAATCAAGTATCTTCATGCCTCGTATCAAGCAAACTGCCAATCGAGGGTCTTTATCTGGGAAAGATGCTCAAAACCTTGACAAGTGGCTTGTGGCTCCCCAAGTCCAACTTCGTTATCGTACTTCACTCGGTACAGTAGATCCAATCCTAGGTAAAATTTTGGATGTCTCATTTTTCACTACTGAATTTCCAGATATCCTTCCCTTATTTCATGCCATAGGTTGATTTGATTTTATCACCCAGCAACCCAAAGGATGTTTTCCTCATCTTGTCAAAATATTTCATGCTAATATGACAAATGAAAATGGGATTGTTCCTTCGGAAGTTAAAGGAAAGAAAATTTTGCTAAATTCTAAAATATTGTCTCCCATTCTCAAAATTACTCCAGGTGAATTCAACTGTCCTATGTTTGCTCAATCCTAGATTCTAGAAGAAGGATTCACTCCTGAAATTTTCATTCCAATGATTATGGAAAAAGAACCTATCTATTCTGGGCATCCTCCGTTATACAAACAATTAAGCTTAAAAGGCCAAATTCTACACAAAATTGTTGCAAACAACATCCTACCTAAACAAGGATCTTTTGATCATCTTTCCTATATTGAATGCTCTGTCCTTTGGTGTCTTCTTAAAGGAAAGAAACTAGGCCTGGCTAGCTTAATCATTCGATGGATGTGGACCAAACTTGAATCCTCCTGAGTTGTTCTTCCCTATGGAGGGATTCTTACTCTTCTTTTCAACCATCTTCATGTTGCAAATAGTTCTGAATTCTTTATCAAAAGAACCCGTTATGATCTTTTTAATGAGACCTCCCTAAAGCAAATGGGGTATGACAAGGGGAGTTCAGGATGGTACTTGAAATCAGGTAGGACTCAATATGCATCTACAGCACTAGCCTCAGCTGCAGCCTCAGGTTCAGCTTCAGTCTCAGCCTCAACATCAGCATCAGCAGCAGCACAATCTTCTTCTACACAGGATCTTGGTTTATCTTATGATACGCCTTCATGGTTCTTATCATTCCAAAGGGATTTCTCCAGTTTCTCCTTTTAAGTATGTACTGGGCTTCAGAATATTAAAGAAAAGGTTACATCCCTTGATTAGCGTGTCACTCACATAGAAAAGTATCAGGCTAGATCTTCTAGGGGAGGTGATCCCATGGATATTAGCTTCGCTCCTCAAAATGGAGATGATGATAATGACTCTGCAGAAAATGAAGGAGATTCTGAAGAAGAAGGTAATGAAGTAGATACTGAAGAAGAAGGAACCCAAGAAGAAGAAAAAGAAGAAGAAGAAGGACAAGGAGATGACTCTGAAGAAGAAGGATAGGATAGTTAGAAACTACCAAGCCTAGGTTACTATGAAACTTTTTTGCATGTAATAGAGTATCAGGACTTATGTACCTCAGATGTTTGTAACCATGATGCTATGAAACTTTTTGTGTTACATTTCTTCTATTTGTAAGGGAACATATGAAATTTTTTTTATTGAAACATCTCTAGATGACCCTTTGTACTGACTACATCTTGTTATAAGAATGAATTCTTGATGGATTTTCATAATCCTATTACTCTTTTTGACTAATGACAAAGGGGGAGAGAGTGTTCTAAGTAAAGATAATAAGCAATATCAGTATCAGCAATATCTTACCATTTGGATAAATAAAGAATACAAGGATATATGAGCAATATCAGCAATAACTACATATGAACACATTATGAACATGGATTTTTGATGAACTACATGGCTATCTACATGGTTCCTTGGTTTGCTTATTAATGCCTATAGTAAGGGGGAGTACTTTATTTCATATAAAACTTTTAACTTTACTCCTTATTTGTCATCATCAAAAAGGGGGAGATTGTTGGCCTTATAAGGTCTTTCAATCAGTTTTGGTGATAACAAACAAAAGATATTTTAACGTGGAAAGGTTGAGTTTTTGTGTATCAGAAAACCATAGATCAAGTATGGATCAAGTGTAGATCAAGTATGGATCAAGTGTGGGTCATCAAGGAAGGTAAACTAACAAGTGATCCAAAGAAAAAATAAAGCATTGGTAGATAAAGCAAGTTCAAGCACATATCCAAAGAACTTCAAAAGCAAAAAGAATGAGAATGATTTCAAGCATGGCATATAAAGTTTTTAGGAAATCCATTGTAAGTATTTCAAAGTTAAATATCGATTGAAATATGTTTTGAAGCTTTCCAAGAGATTATGAGGACTTAAAAACCTATTTAAGATTATTAAAACAAGTTTTGATTAAGAGAGCAAATCATTTTTTTTATGGAAAATGTTTTCAGCATCATTTTGTCTGTTCAGATGACTGAACTCTCTATTTAGATGACTGAAGTTGTAATTTCAGATGATTGAACTTCATGTTCATATGTCTGAAGAATTACTTCAGACATCTAAAGAATAAGCTCAGATGTCTGAAGATTTTCTGGGAAGAAACAGAAACAGGCAGTAGCTTTTCAGATGACTGAACCTAGACTTCGGTCATCTGAACTTGACTCTTCGGTCATCTGAACCCTATCTTCGGTCATTTGATCTGACCCTGTGTCCAGTTCATTTTTTAAAAGGTCTTAGAAACTTCAGATGACAGTACTCGACTCTTTAGTCATCTAAACACTGTTCAACGGGCAAAATTTTTAAAATTTAATATTTTAAATAATAGTTGCTTGGGCTCCAAACTTTCTAAAATCTTGGGAAATTATCTAAGGAAATTTTAGCAACAAGGAAACTTGTTTGAAAGCCTTTAAATACATGGTTTTTGTAAACCAAAAAAGTACCAAGTATTGAAAATCTCTCATAAGCTCTCTTGCTCTCAAAGCCTCATCTTGATCATCTCTTGCAAATTGAAAGTGCTGTGATTATGAAATTCTTGTTCATCAATTCCTGAAATTAGATTGCTGATTTCTCATCTGGAGAAATTGAATTTGGTGAAATTCTTGTTAAGCTTCAAAACTGTATTTCATTCTTGATATCTATCTTTTGAAGTACATAGTTTTAAATTGTACTAACCTGCTTTTTGTGTGAGCATTTCTTGTACACAATCTTCTTATTGTTTCTCTTGTAGATTTTGGACGATTTCAGGTTGTTGGATCATTGAGCAAACAAGGGTATATTGTTTGGAGAAGGCAGACTCTAGCCTTAGCAAAGGAGTGATTGTAAACAGGTGTTGTTCCATCCGGTAATGAAAGTGCTATAGTGGAACCCTTTGATATTTTGCCAAGGGTGAGGACGTAGGCTGTGTTGAAGCTGAATCTCATAAAAAACTTTGTGTCTTTCTTACTTGTTTACTTATTATTTTCTGTACAATCTATTGTTGTGTGTTTTAAAGTGCATATTGTGGGATCTAAAGTTAGAATCAAAGGAAGATCCTTGATATTTAGAAAGTACGTTTCGATTGACCGTTTGCGGAAACCTAAAAGGGAGTACGTTGGTTAATCTGCGGAAATCTTAATCAAGAGAAGTGCATACAAAGGTTTTGTCCAAAGAAGGTTGAGAACGTCTATAGGGTAGCTGATAAAAATTCTAAAGTTCTTGCATGATTGGTTGAATTGTCTAATTTGGTTGATTGGCTTGTGAATTTAAATTTTAGTATCTTGAAGTGTGATTGTTAGTTAATTACTTTATTATTTTGGTGTCATGAGCATTAAAAATATTTAAAACGAAAAGAATCCAATTCACCCTCGTCTTGGGAAGCTATTCCTAATTTCATGCTATATGGGTTGGTCATGTTACCGAAAGGATTGAACCCATCTGAAGGAAGGCCAAGTTTGATGTTGCGAGGATCACTAGCAAACCATGGATGCGTTTTATCAAATTTGGCCCAAGCTTCGGAGTCTACTAGATGGCTAAGGGTGTTTCCATCTTGAAGACGTTTCTGTTGATGCCATCTCATATCTGTAGTAGTCTTTTTGCACATATACAATCGTTGCAGCCGCAGGATTAATGGACAATATCGCAACACTTTTTTGGGGATCTTTTTACATTTCTTTTGATTAGTTGTATACCTGGGCACTTGTTCACATTTTCATGTTCACCATAAAAGAGTGCACAATCATACCTACACACATTTATTAGAGTGTAATCGAGACCCAACTTACGCATGTATGTCTTCGCCTCATAAAAAGAGTTGGAAAGTGTTTCACCATCAAGAAGTGCCACCTTAAGGAGGCTTAAATGCATGTTGAATGCGCTCTGAGATAACCTATGCATTGTCCTTGCATGAAGCAACTTTATCAGAAACTCTAATTTTGAGAACTTTTTACAGTTTGGATATAGGGGCACCTGTGCATCCCTCATGAGATTAGCGAATGGTTTACCGAGTCGATTCAACATACTAGGATCGCAAGGTATGGTACCCACTAAAGTAGTTTCATCACCAATACGTGACACACTGACATCACCCGTGTCCACGACAATCCCCCTTTGCAAGTCACCGAACATTTCGAATAAGCCTTCCGAACGTGTATCACCACCTACTATATTTGCCCCCTCATCTTCATCGTCATCATTATCACTCTGAATTGCATAATCTTCACCGTGGAACACCCATCTTGTGTACCTTTTCTCCATTCCAAAGTCTAACAAATGTGAATGGACTAGATCAATGTGTTTGAATGTTACGTCTTGGAATTTCTTGCAAGGACACCTTATTCTACTGACTTTGTTTGTACGAGAACGCGCGAACTCTATGAAATCATGTATCCCTTTCACGTATTCTGGAAAAAACCTACCCCGAGTGTTCATCCAACTCTTATCCATGTTCATTAATTACCCTATAATATGTTCAAGTAAATGTTGTTCATTATATTCTCATAATGTTTATCATGCATGCATCGTGAATCCTATAATCAACCATCATACTCTAAAGGGTACGAATCCTATCCCATTCAGGAATATTGCATTTACATTGCGATCATTCGCTCAAATTCCTTCGTCGTAGTCGTTATAAATTTCGGCAGCATCTCCCCATGGCTCTCCAAGTACACGAGATAGGGGAAGTGAAAATTTTGCTAGTTTTCCATCACTAACAAATTGTCACGACACCCCACTATGCATCGAGAGAACACAAGTAGAGACTAGAAATATATAATGACAATTGAAAAAGTGTGAACGATGACAACAATGTAAAACAACTTCCTAAACTGTCCACATTGGACAATCCAAGAATGGTTGAAATACAAACATTACTAATCGTAAGTGAAACAAATAATTAACATGTTCAAGTGATTATTGGTCAACATAGTATGACTAATAATCAATTGAAATATAACAATTGATTTGTCTCACATGTATGACTAGGAATGAATGTATAGTAACCATTCTTGGACGGGTCTAAGGTTCAATGAATACATGAAATGATAATAATTAATTTGGCATTTTACTTCATAAAATGGAGGAGCTCATAAATATGCAACTCAAGCACAAGGACAAGAATACCTTTAAATAGAGATACAAGCCACAAGGAAATATATTGTGCATAATGAAATTTTTGACTTAAAAATCAAATCTTTTTAAAAGATTAATTCTTTAATGAGTCTTAGGCCTTTTTAAATTAGGTATTATTTGGTCATAACATGCATGTAAACATTTCTCCTTGAGTAAAAGAACATGCTAAGATAGGTAGTCCTTAGATCATATTCAAAATATGCAGAGACTTAGATTTGTATGAATTGGTCTGATTTTGCCATGAAGAGAATAAACACTAATGAAAATTTTTACGATACATTGAATAGTAGATGTAGGCACTAACTAGGTTAAGGCCGAACTATTATAATATGGTTGTGTCGATTCTTTTCCTATTTTTTATATTTGTTTACATAATTTATATTGTGTTTGGTGGTGACATTGAATTAGCGCAAGTTAATTCAGTTTTTAAACTAAAATTAGATATTACCCAAATTCAATAATTGCCTACATAGGTTTGCAACCTAGAAAAATGCTATGTCTTAGAATAGGGCTTTTTGTTTGACTATACTACATTCTATAAATACCTTATTTTTTCATTACTCTAATATTGGTACAAACTTAGAAACTCCCTTATATTGTCCTTAGGTTTCATTTTTTAATTTCATTATCTCACTTTCTTTCTGTGTTTTCTTACTCCATTAAAGGTTCACATTGGCTTTGAGCTACACAATAGATGTAAGAATTTGACTTTTGTAATAGTGTTAGGTTCTTGACTTTCTAGAAAGCTTGAATAATTTCATACTCAATTTTTTTTTTTTGTCTATTTGATAAATCAAGCGAGTGTATAAGATAAGATTGAATTTGGCTTATTCAAAATTTTGAAATTAATGAAGTAACCCAGCATCTACGAATTTTATTTTGTGTCCTATTTTTAGTCTAATGTATGAAATAAAATAAAATAAACATAATTTTATCAAAATCAAAACAAATTCAAATGTAATAATTAAAATTCATACCGCCAACATAATTAAGCATTTGTTTTTTAAGTTTCTATTTTAAAAACACTTAAAAAAAATAAACCAATTAAATTAAATTTGTCAAGATTTATTATATGAAATCTTTTTTATTTATATATTAAATTTTATTTAACGATAAACTTTGCATGTCTATTTGTGAGCGACGGTGGTAATTTAAGACTATCCAAAATTTATACTTACCGTTGGTAAGTGGTAACTAAACCTAGGCATCCATACAAAGGGAGCTGAGGACTAGTGGCATTTTCACAAATAACATGAAGGTTGAGGGTGGATTCGAAATGCTAAAAAGTTCAAACTGGTGTAAAACCCTAATAACTTTCTTCATTCAACAAATTCATTTTCGTTAAATATGCAACTCATGCACAAGGACAAGAATACCTTTAAATAGAGACACAAGCCACAAGGAAATATATTGTGCATAATGAAATTTTGCATAAGGAAATAAACCAACCAAATATAATTTTATTTATTAATTTAATTTCTTAAATTACATAGTTCTTTGCATCCTTTTGCCTCGAATGGATTTATATATATCGAGCATATTGTGCATTATTTATGTGTAAATTAGAATGTACCATTTAAGTTAATATATTAGGGACTTATATTAAATTTATTAGTGGTGGGAGGGGCTTGGATGAGATGAAATTGTATATATTAAATTTGAATAGTATATGAGTTTAACATTGTTGAAAACAAGAGTTGGACACTCTTGAAGCTAGGAATTAAAATTCAAGCAAGGAAATGGAAAAAAAAAAGTGATCAAAATACATAATCTAATAATTGCATATATCCCTTTCTTATTACATGTTAAATGAAATAATTATAATATATACATATATAATGTAAATACTTAGTCTTAATAAATAAAAAAAATTATAATGTATTATTAAGTAGGGGCAGCTTATTTAAATATACATAATTAAGACTAAGTATTACTATTAAAAATTAAAAAATAAAGTGATAATATGTATTTTTGAAAGCAAAAATTTTGAGTTTAAATGTAGATTTCTATAGATTAAAATAACTCCATACAAAAACTAAATTCTGTCTAAATCTAAGCAAACCAATTAAAAATTTTTCATGCTCCCAAAAACATGGTTAGGGATTGGCTATTTTAAAAACAAGAAATAACCTTAGAAATTTAATATATTGTTAAGGTTCCAACCAAAACAAAAAATAAAATAAAATAAAACAAAGAAGAAAGACATGGGAACAAACCTAAGGTGTCCGGTGAGAAGCTAAGGCCGTCAATTGGCTGGGAACAGCGGGAGCTAGACTGGGAAAGGGCTGGGTTCGGCGGGGGTTGCAGCAGGAAATTGGGAGAGGGCGTACCAGGCCGTCAGTCTGCTAGGGCTCCGACGAAGTCTGCGACGTTCGGCGAGCAGGGCACACCAGGCCGAGTGAAAGCAATGGGAGACTGGGAGAGACGATCGGGTGAGGAAGAGGAGGAGCCAGGAGAATATGAGGGAAAATATCCCGCGGATAGGGATAAGAGATTTTAGGCATTAGTGACGGTTTCAAAACCGTCACTATTATTCTCCGTCTATTTTTTTAAAATGACATAACATTAGTGACAATCAACAATTCATCACTAATAATGGCATAGTAGTGACAAGTTTAGAAATTTGTCACTAATAAAGAATCAATGGTGACGAATTTATAAATTCGTCACTAATATTATGAATTTTTTTTTATAAATTCATCACTAATAAAGAATCATAGTAGTTTTTTACTTTTATTGATGATCATACTCGTATTTTTTGGGTTTACTTATTGAAAGATAAAACTGAAGTCTATTCTATTTTCGCCAATTTCCACTCCATGATTCAAACACAATTCCAAACTCACATTCAAATTTTACGTACTGATAATGGTACAGAATATTTCAATGATATATTCGGACATTATCTTTAGGAAAATGGAATTGTTCATCAAAGTTCCTGTGTGGATACCCCTTGACAAAATGGGGTTGTTGAACGTAAAAATAGGAATATTCTTAAAGTATCTCGGGCATTGATGTTCATTACAAATATGAAAAAATATTTTTGAGGCGATGCTATTTTAATAGCTACACATCTCATTAATTAAATGCCTAGTCGAGTTCTTTCTTTTGCCACTTCTCTCCAGAAACTCCAGGAATGGTTTCCCAACACTCAGCTCCACTCCAATCTTTCTCTGAAAATCTTTGGATGTACTGCATTTGTTCATGTTCATGCTCACAATTGGGATAAATTGGAACCTCGTGCCATTAAGCCCGTTTTTATTGGTTACTCTCCTACTCATAAAGGCTACAAATGTTATGATCAAGTCACAAATTTTTTTTTTTTCAGCCTTGATTTTACATTCTTTGAAATCACTCCTTACTTTCTAAAGCCCTCTCTTCGGGGGGGGGGGGGGGAAATGGAGTGAAGATCAGTTCTTTGATTTCTCTATTGATGAATCTATGCCATACACTGAGTCTACCATTGCATTTTTTCCTAACCTATCATGTACAAAAGATCACTTAACCTCAAGGGGAGATGTAGAAAAATAAAACAACAAAGAAATACTTGTTTACTCAAGAAAGACGAACACAAAGAATAGGGAGAATCTCATACTTGAGGCATCAAGAGAGCTGGGACCGGTGATAGCTTCGAGCAACCATGAGTCCATGCCTAATCCTAATCAGGTAATTTATGGTTATAAACTCCCTTATGATAACCCAGTACCTGATGACATTAATTTACCCATTCCAGTCAGAAAACAAACCAGGTAATGAAGAAAATGTGGGCTCTAGAAAAGAATGGAACTTGGGACATTATGAATTTGCCAAGAGGGAAGAAGCCAATTGATTGTAAATGGGCCTTCATAGTGAAATATAGAGCTGATGGGACAGTTAAATGATATAAAGCCGCACTCGTTGCAAAAGGGTTTACACAGATCTATGACATTGACTAAACAGAAACATTTGCACCAGTGTCAAAGTTGAGTATAGTTCGGGTCCTCCTAACCTTGGCAGCTAATAGATTTGGCCACTACAGCAAGTTGACATTAGGAATGCATTTCTAAATGGCAAGTTAGAAGAAGAAGTCTACAGGCCGATACCTTCAGGTTTTAGTAAGAAAGGTGAAGAAAATAGAGTATGTAAACTCAAGAAGTCCTTGTATGGAATCAGACAATCTCCCAGAGCATGGTTGAACAGATTTGCGAAAGTGATAAAGGATCAAGGATATTGACAAGGGCAATCAGATCACATTATGTTCTCCTAACAGTCTGAAAGTGGTAAGAAAACAATTATGATAGTTTATGTTGATACAATGGAGACGGAAAGATTAAAGAAAGTCATAGTTGCTAAGTTTGAAGTTAAAGATATGGGAAAAATGCAGAATTTCTTGGGCATGGAAGTTGCTAGATCAAAAAAGGGTATCAGTGTTTGTCAGTGAAAGAATATCCTTGATCTCCTAACCAAAATTGACATGCTTGGATGCAAACCTAGTAAAACCCCGATTGAAGTAGTAAAGAGGATCAAAGACTGCAGAATACCAGTTGAAAATGAGAGGTATCAGAGATTGGTTGGTAAACTAATTTACTTATTGCATACCACACATGACATTGCATTTGCGGTAAGTGTGGTAAGTCAACACATGCATTCACTGAAAAAAACACACCTACACTACAAGAAATAAGGGTATTAGTGACAGTTTTAAACCATCACCAATACTCAAAAAAATCATCACTAATACTATTAGTGATGGTTTTCCCAGTATTAGTGATGGTTCTAGCTTTGTCACTATATCTGCAGATACTAATACTTATTAGTGATAAAATATTCAAACCGTTACTAGTAGTGGAGTATTAGTGACAGAAAAGAATCGTCACTAATAGCCTATGACCATCACTATAAAATTGCCCATATGGTTAGCTAAACTTCATCACTAAAGCACATGTATTAGTAACAGATTTAATAATTGTTGCTAATATGACTGTAGTAGTGACAGTCAAGAAACCGTCACTAATAGTATGCTTTTTAGTGACGATTATTAAAACTGTTACTAATAATTGATTATTTGTGACCATTATAGAACTATCACAAATATTTGGCCCCCATAAGGTTGATTCTATGGTGACAGTTTTGGTCATTTAGTGACGGTTCCTAAATCATCACTAATACTTCATCTTCCCAATATTAGTAACAGTTTTGCAAATCGTCACTAATGCTTTCAAAAAATTAATTTTTTTTTTAAATTTCTGTAAAAACCTTTAATTACATTTTAAAATACATAAAATTGAACTAGAATTACTAAAACATTCATAAATTATTAAAATCTAAAATACAAATTGTTCAAAATTAAAATGCATACAAGTACAAATTCAAATTAAAATATATAAATTAATTCTGTTCAGTTAACAAGAAATATAGGAAAAGTAAAAAGTTGCGCGCATTCGACCTGACTGATGTGTTTGGCATCGTCGTAGTGTTTTGAGAGCCACAAAACCTACAAAATAATAATTTCCCAAGAAATTTGCTAACTAGTATACAATGTTTGAACATATATATATATATATATATATATATATATGTACATAGCATGATTTTGTGTTCATAACTAAAGAACAATCCATATTTAATCACTTAATGTATGCACTTTATGACCATTTTATTATATTTTATTTTTGGAAAAATCATCTGAAATTTCGGTAGCATGTCATGTGTAAATTGAGCATTTTTCCATAACAAAGAATACATACAAGCCTGAAGCAATTCAGTATACTCAAAAATTCAGTAATAATCCATTCAACACAAGAAATTCAGTATGCTCAATATTTGGCAATGTTCCATTCAACACAAGCAGTTCAGTATGATCAATCCAAACATTTCATACAAACAATCAAGTTAAGTAGGTCCTTGCAAGCATCAGTTAAGCGTAATTGTTTTTCATTACAAAGTTAAAATTAAAAAGAAGTACAAGATGATTTGCATCAATACACCAAAATAGATGTAAATAGTTGGTAACATCCTTAAGAGAAGCAACGAAAAATATTTCTTGACTTCCAAAAACATCATCAGTTTAAACACAAAAAACGAACACCATCCTCATTACCATCCATTTCTTCTTCTTTGTCATTATCAAAAATAGGGGGCTGTCACTGCTAATGATCTAAGAATGTTGCTTAGCTCCTCTATATATGTTCTTATGCATGGATTTTCAATTTAGGATGAAGATCAATCGTCATTTAGCAATCACTCATCCTTTCAATAACAATTTAAGCATGCATCATATTATAAACATTTTGCACTTGATTTTTGGGCTTTGATTATTTTGAGAAAAATTTTAAGAAAATTTTGGCAGCATGCCGTTTGTAAGTAGAACATTTCCCAAATCTATAAATCAAAAAGAGTAGACCAGATAGCCTAGCAGTTTTCTATAGCATACGAAACATAAATCACTGCATCAACCATGCAAGTGGCATTCCAAATAAGGCATGCAATCTAGTAGCTCAAATAATAGGTCATACAAAATATAAATCATCTATCAAAGAAATGTAATCATTCACTCAGTTTGCAAAAATGAGACACAAATTTTCACCTACTTATTTGAGTGGCCATCCAAGAACACCTTTGAACTCTGCAAGCACTTATGGGGCAGACGTGTGTAGGATTTTTCTCTCTTCCGATGCAAGTCTGTTGTATAGTCGCTTCTGATGATCTGAAAACTCTACGAATAAATCCTTTAGCTCCTTAGTCATCCTGTATTCTGCAGTTCTTGAGTGATAGAGTTTTAATTCTTCGCCAATTATAGCATCTGTGCCCTGTAATTCCTACTACAATATGAGAATCATAAAATCAATTATGCAATTCGACAAAAGAGCTACAACAGTAGCACAAAATCTCACTTTTATAGTAG